>NW_028245263.1:0-608771 GCF_964263255.1 Lissotriton vulgaris | reverse complement strand
GTTTTTGCTCGAACATTAAATGCCTCCAAATGGTATTTAATTAACTTCCCGAGCCCCTGGAAGCATGAAAATCACTTTAAACATGCTAATTTTAGCTCTAACACTGATGATCCACCTACAAATGTGAACTGACGTTCAAAAATAAAACATTTGAAAACGGACCATTTTCCACATTTCTGAAGCATGACGTAATGGGGGGTTGTTATCTCTTTTGTCGAAAATCAGCCCTTTTTGCTCGAACATTAAATGCCTCCAAATGGTATTTAATTAACTTCCCGAGCCCCTGGAAGCATGAAAATCACTTTAAACATGCTAATTTTAGCTCTAACACTGATGATCCACCTACAAATGTGAACTGACGTTCAAAAATAAAACATTTGAAAACGGACCATTTTCCACATTTCTGAAGCATGACGTAATGGGGGGGTGTTATCTCTTTTGTCGAAAATCAGCAGTTTTTGCTCGAACATTAAATGCCTCCAAATGGTATTTAATTAACTTCCCGAGCCCCTGGAAGCATGAAAATCACTTTAAACATGCTAATTTTAGCTCTAACACTGATGATCCACCTACAAATGTGAACTGACGTTCAAAAATAAAACATTTGAAAACGGACCATTTTCCACATTTCTGAAGCATGACGTAATGGGGGGGTGTTATCTCTTTTGTCGAAAATCAGCCGTTTTTGCTCGAACATTAAATGCCTCCAAATGGTATTTAATTAACTTCCCGAGCCCCTGGAAGCATGAAAATCACTTTAAACATGCTAATTTTAGCTCTAACACTGATGATCCACCTACAAATGTGAACTGACGTTCAAAAATAAAACATTTGAAAACGGACCATTTTCCACATTTCTGAAGCATGACGTAATGGGGGGGTGTTATCTCTTTTGTCGAAAATCAGCCGTTTTTGCTCGAACATTAAATGCCTCCAAATGGTATTTAATTAACTTCCCGAGCCCCTGGAAGCATGAAAATCACTTTAAACATGCTAATTTTAGCTCTAAAACTGATGATCCACCTACAAATGTGAACTGACGTTCAAAAATAAAACATTTGAAAACGGACCATTTTCCACATTTCTGAAGCATGACGTAATGGGGGGTTGTTATCTCTTTTGTCGAAAATCAGCCGTTTTTGCTCGAACATTAAATGCCTCCAAATGGTATTTAATTAACTTCCCGAGCCCCTGGAAGCATGAAAATCACTTTAAACATGCTAATTTTAGCTCTAACACTGATGATCCACCTACAAATGTGAACTGACGTTCAAAAATAAAACATTTGAAAACGGACCATTTTCCACATTTCTGAAGCATGACGTAATGGGGGGGTGTTATCTCTTTTGTCGAAAATCAGCCGTTTTTGCTCGAACATTAAATGCCTCCAAATGGTATTTAATTAACTTCCCGAGCCCCTGGAAGCATGAAAATCACTTTAAACATGCTAATTTTAGCTCTAACACTGATGATCCACCTACAAATGTGAACTGACGTTCAAAAATAAAACATTTGAAAACGGACCATTTTCCACATTTCTGAAGCATGACGTAATGGGGGGGTGTTATCTCTTTTGTCGAAAATCAGCCGTTTTTGCTCGAACATTAAATGCCTCCAAATGGTATTTAATTAACTTCCCGGGGTGAAGAAACCCTTTTTGAGAACTCAGAGTGAGTAAATTGGCCATTTTCATGCACTTTTAACCATTCCATAAGTCTTGTGTTTTGGGCCCCTGGAAGCATGAAAATCACTTTAAACATGCTAATTTTAGCTCTAACACTGATGATCCACCTACAAATGTGAACTGACGTTCAAAAATAAAACATTTGAAAACGGACCATTTTCCACATTTCTGAAGCATGACGTAATGGGGGGTGTATCTCTTTTGTCGAAAATCAGCCGTTTTTGCTCGAACATTAAATGCCTCCAAATGGTATTTAATTAACTTCCCGAGCCCCTGGAAGCATGAAAATCACTTTAAACATGCTAATTTTAGCTCTAACACTGATGATCTACCTACAAATGTGAACTGACGTTCAAAAATAAAACATTTGAAAACGGACCATTTTCCACATTTCTGAAGCATGACGTAATGGGGGGTGTTATCTCTTTTGTCGAAAATCAGCCGTTTTTGCTGGAACATTAAATGCCTCCAAATGGTATTTAATTAACTTCCCGGGGTGAAGAAACCCTTTTTGAGAACTCAGAGTGAGTAAATTGGCCATTTTCATGCACTTTTAACCATTCCATAAATCTTGTGTTTTGGGCCCCTGGAAGCATGAAAATCACTTTAAACATGCTAATTTTAGCTCTAACACTGATGATCCACCTACAAATGTGAACTGACGTTCAAAAATAAAACATTTGAAAACGGACCATTTTCCACATTTCTGAAGCATGACGTAATGGGGGGGTGTTATCTCTTTTGTCGAAAATCAGCCGTTTTTGCTCGAACATTAAATGCCTCCAAATGGTATTTAATTAACTTCCCAAGCCCCTGGAAGCATGAAAATCACTTTAAACATGCTAATTTTAGCTCTAACACTGATGATCCACCTACAAATGTGAACTGACGTTCAAAAATAAAACATTTGAAAACGGACCATTTTCCACATTTCTGAAGCATGACGTAATGGGGGGGTGTTATCTCTTTTGTCGAAAATCAGCCGTTTTTGCTCGAACATTAAATGCCTCCAAATGGTATTTAATTAACTTCCCGGGGTGAAGATACCCTTTTTGAGAACTCAGAGTGAGTAAATTGGCCATTTTCATGCACTTTTAACCATTCCATAAATCTTGTGTTTTGGGCCCCTGGAAGCATGAAAATCACTTTAAACATGCTAATTTTAGCTCTAACACTGAGGATCCACCTACAAATGTGAACTGACGTTCAAAAATAAAACATTTGAAAACGGACCATTTTCCACATTTATGAAGCATGACGTAATGGGGGGGTGTTATCTCTTTTGTCGAAAATCAGCCGTTTTTGCTCGAACATTAAATGCCTCCAAATGGTATTTAATTAACTTCCCGAGCCCCTGGAAGCATGAAAATCACTTTAAACATGCTAATTTTAGCTCTAACACTGATGGTCCACCTACAAATGTGAACTGACGTTCAAAAATAAAACATTTGAAAACGGACCATTTTCCACATTTCTGAAGCATGACGTAATTTGGGGGTGTTATCTCTTTTGTCGAAAATCAGCCGTTTTTGCTCGAACATTAAATGCCTCCAAATGGTATTTAATTAACTTCCCGAGCCCCTGGAAGCATGAAAATCACTTTAAACATGCTAATTTTAGCTCTAACACTGATGATCCACCTACAAATGTGAACTGACGTTCAAAAATAAAACATTTGAAAACGGACCATTTTCCACATTTCTGAAGATTGGCGTAATGGGGGGGTGTTATCTCTTTTGTCGAAAATCAGCCGTTTTTGCTCGAACATTAAATGCCTCCAAATGGTATTTAATTAACTTCCCGAGCCCCTGGAAGCATGAAAATCACTTTAAACATGCTAATTTTAGCTCTAACACTGATGATCCACCTACAAATGTGAACTGACGTTCAAAAATAAAACATTTGAAAACAGACCATTTTCCACATTTCTGAAGCATGACGTAATGGGGGGGTGTTATCTCTTTTGTCGGAAATCAGCCGTTTTTGCCCGAACATTAAATGCCTCCAAATGGTATTTAATTAACTTCCCGAGCCCCTGGAAGCATGAAAATCACTTTAAATATGCTAATTTTAGCTCTAACACTGATGATCCACCTACAAATGTGAACTGACGTTCAAAAATAAAACATTTGAAAACGGACCATTTTCCACATTTCTGAAGCATGACGTAATGGGGGGGGTGTTATCTCTTTTGTCGAAAATCAGCCGTTTTTGCTCGAACATTAAATGCCTCCAAATGGTATTTAATTAACTTCCCGAGCCCCTGGAAGCATGAAAATCACTTTAAACATGCTAATTTTAGCTCTAACACTGATGATCCACCTACAAATGTGAACTGACGTTCAAAAATAAAACATTTGAAAACGGACCATTTTCCACATTTCTGAAGCATGACGTAATGGGGGGGTGTTATCTCTTTTGTCGAAAATCAGCCGTTTTTGCTCGAACATTAAATGCCTCCAAATGGTATTTAATTAACTTCCCGGGGTGAAGATACCCTTTTTGAGAACTCAGAGTGAGTAAATTGGCCATTTTCATGCACTTTTAACCATTCCATAAATCTTGTGTTTTGGGCCCCTGGAAGCATGAAAATCACTTTAAACATGCTAATTTTAGCTCTAACACTGAGGATCCACCTACAAATGTGAACTGACGTTCAAAAATAAAACATTTGAAAACGGACCATTTTCCACATTTATGAAGCATGACGTAATGGGGGGGTGTTATCTCTTTTGTCGAAAATCAGCCGTTTTTGCTCGAACATTAAATGCCTCCAAATGGTATTTAATTAACTTCCCGAGCCCCTGGAAGCATGAAAATCACTTTAAACATGCTAATTTTAGCTCTAACACTGATGGTCCACCTACAAATGTGAACTGACGTTCAAAAATAAAACATTTGAAAACGGACCATTTTCCACATTTCTGAAGCATGACGTAATTTGGGGGTGTTATCTCTTTTGTCGAAAATCAGCCGTTTTTGCTCGAACATTAAATGCCTCCAAATGGTATTTAATTAACTTCCCGAGCCCCTGGAAGCATGAAAATCACTTTAAACATGCTAATTTTAGCTCTAACACTGATGATCCACCTACAAATGTGAACTGACGTTCAAAAATAAAACATTTGAAAACGGACCATTTTCCACATTTCTGAAGATTGGCGTAATGGGGGGGTGTTATCTCTTTTGTCGAAAATCAGCCGTTTTTGCTCGAACATTAAATGCCTCCAAATGGTATTTAATTAACTTCCCGAGCCCCTGGAAGCATGAAAATCACTTTAAACATGCTAATTTTAGCTCTAACACTGATGATCCACCTACAAATGTGAACTGACGTTCAAAAATAAAACATTTGAAAACGGACCATTTTCCACATTTCTGAAGCATGACGTAATGGGGGGGGTGTTATCTCTTTTGTCGGAAATCAGCCGTTTTTGCCCGAACATTAAATGCCTCCAAATGGTATTTAATTAACTTCCCGAGCCCCTGGAAGCATGAAAATCACTTTAAATATGCTAATTTTAGCTCTAACACTGATGATCCACCTACAAATGTGAACTGACGTTCAAAAATAAAACATTTGAAAACGGACCATTTTCCACATTTCTGAAGCATGACGTAATGGGGGGGGTGTTATCTCTTTTGTCGAAAATCAGCCGTTTTTGCTCGAACATTAAATGCCTCCAAATGGTATTTAATTAACTTCCCGAGCCCCTGGAAGCATGAAAATCACTTTAAACATGCTAATTTTAGCTCTAACACTGATGATCCACCTACAAATGTGAACTGACGTTCAAAAATAAAACATTTGAAAACGGACCATTTTCCACATTTCTGAAGCATGACGTAATGGGGGGGTGTTATCTCTTTTGTCGAAAATCAGCCATTTTTGCTCGAACATTAAATGCCTCCAAATGGTATTTAATTAACTTCCCGAGCCCCTGGAAGCATGAAAATCACTTTAAACATGCTAATTTTAGCTCTAACACTGATGATACACCTACAAATGTGAACTGACGTTCAAAAATAAAACATTTGAAAACGGACCATTTTCCACATTTCTGAAGCATGATTTAATGGGGGGGTGTTATCTCTTTTGTCGAAAATCAGCCGTTTTTGCTCGAACATTAAATGCCTCCAAATGATATTTAATTAACTTCCCGAGCCCCTGGAAGCATGAAAATCACTTTAAACATGCTAATTTTAGCTCTAACACTGATGATCCACCTACAAATGTGAACTGACGTTCAAAAATAAAACATTTGAAAACGGACCATTTTCCACATTTCTGAAGATTGGCGTAATGGGGGGGTGTTATCTCTTTTGTCGAAAATCAGCCGTTTTTGCTCGAACATTAAATGCCTCCAAATGGTATTTAATTAACTTCCCGAGCCCCTGGAAGCATGAAAATCACTTTAAACATGCTAATTTTAGCTCTAACACTGATGATCCACCTACAAATGTGAACTGAGGTTTCAAAAATAAAACATTTGAAAACGGACCATTTTCCACATTTCTGAAGCATGACGTAATGGGGGGGTGTTATCTCTTTTGTCGAAAATCAGCCGTTTTTGCTCGAACATTAAATGCCTCCAAATGGTATTTCATTAACTTCCCGAGCCCCTGGAAGCATGAAAATCACTTTAAACATGCTAATTTTAGCTCTAACACTGATGATCCACCTACAAATGTGAACTGACGTTCAAAAATAAAACATTTGAAAACGGACCATTTTCCACATTTCTGAAGCATGACGTAATGGGGGGTGTTATCTCTTTTGTCGAAAATCAGCCGTTTTTGCTCGAACATTAAATGCCTCCAAATGGTATTTAATTAACTTCCCGAGCCCCTGGAAGCATGAAAATCACTTTAAACATGCTAATTTTAGCTCTAACACTGATGATCCACCTACAAATGTGAACTGACGTTCAAAATAAAACATTTGAAAACGGACCATTTTCCAAATTTCTGAAGCATGACGTAATGGGGGGGTGTTATCTCTTTTGTCGAAAATCAGCCGTTTTTGCTCGAACATTAAATGCCTCCAAATGGTATTTAATTAACTTCCCGAGCCCCTGGAAGCATGAAAATCACTTTAAACATGCTAATTTCAGCTCTAACACTGATGATCCACCTACAAATGTGAACTGACGTTCAAAAATAAAACATTTGAAAACGGACCATTTTCCACATTTCTGAAGCATCACGTAATGGGGGGGTGTTATCTCTTTTGTCGAAAATCAGCCGTTTTTGCTCGAACATTAAATGCCTCCAAATGGTATTTAATTAACTTCCCGAGCCCCTGGAAGCATGAAAATCACTTTAAACATGCTAATTTTAGCTCTAACACTGATGATCCACCTACAAATGTGAACTGACGTTCAAAAATAAAACATTTGAAAACGGACCATTTTTCACATTTCTGAAGCATGACGTAATGGGGGGGTGTTATCTCTTTTGTCGAAAATCAGCCGTTTTTGCTCGAACATTAAATGCCTCCAAATGGTATTTAATTAACTTCCCGAGCCCCTGGAAGCATGAAAATCACTTTAAACATGCTAATTTTAGCTCTAACACTGATGATCCACCTACAAATGTGAACTGACGTTCAAAAATAAAACATTTGAAAACGGACCATTTTCCACATTTCTGAAGCATGACGTAATGGGGGGGTGTTATCTCTTTTGTCGAAAATCAGCCATTTTTGCTCGAAAATTAAATGCCTCCAAATGGTATTTAATTAACTTCCCGAGCCCCTGGAAGCATGAAAATCACTTTAAACATGCTAATTTTAGCTCTAACACTGATGATCCACCTACAAATGTGAACTGACGTTCAAAAAATAAAACATTTGAAAACGGACCATTTTCCACATTTCTGAATCATGACGTAATGGGGGGGTGTTATCTCTTTTGTCGAAAATCAGCCGTTTTTGCTCGAACATTAAATGCCTCCAAATGGTATTTAATTAACTTCCCGAGCCCCTGGAAGCATGAAAATCACTTTAAACTTGCTAATTTTAGCTCTAACACTGATGATCCACCTACAAATGTGAACTGACGTTCAAAAATAAAACATTTGAAAACGGACCATTTTCCACATTTCTGAAGCATGACGTAATGGGGGGGTTTTATCTCTTTTGTCGAAAATCAGCCGTTTTGCTCGAACATTAAATGCCTCCAAATGGTATTTAATTAACTTCCCGGGGTGAAGAAACCCTTTTTGAGAACTCAGAGTGAGTAAATTGGCCATTTTCATGCACTTTTAACCATTCCATAAATCTTGTGTTTTGGGCCCCTGGAAGCATGAAAATCACTTTAAACATGCTAATTTTAGCTCTAACACTGATGATCCACCTACAAATGTGAACTGACGTTCAAAAATAAAACATTTGAAAACGGACCATTTTCCACATTTCTGAAGCATGACGTAATGGGGGGGTGTTATCTCTTTTGTCGAAAATCAGCCGTTTTTGCTCGAACATTAAATGCCTCCAAATGGTATTTAATTAACTTCCCGAGCCCCTGGAAGCATGAAAATCACTTTAAACATGCTAATTTTTAGCTCTAACACTGATGATCCACCTACAAATGTGAACTGACGTTCAAAAATAAAACATTTGAAAACGGACCATTTTCCACATTTCTGAAGCATGACGTAATGGGGGGGTGTTATCTCTTTTGTCGAAAATCAGCCGTTTTTGCTCGAACATTAAATGCCTCCAAATGGTATTTAATTAACTTCCCGAGCCCCTGGAAGCATGAAAATCACTTTAAACATGCTAATTTTAGCTCTAACACTGATGATCCACCTATAAATGTGAACTGACGTTCAAAAATAAAACATTTGAAAACGGACCATTTTCCACATTTCTGAAGCATGACGTAATGGGGGGTGTTATCTCTTTTGTCGAAAATCAGCCGTTTTTGCTGGAACATTAAATGCCTCCAAATGGTATTTAATTAACTTCCCGAGCCCCTGGAAGCATGAAAATCACTTTAAACATGCTAATTTTAGCTCTAACACTGATGATCCACCTACAAATGTGAACTGACGTTCAAAAATAAAACATTTGAAAACGGACCATTTTCCACATTTCTGAAGCATGACGTAATGGGGGGGGTGTTATCTCTTTTGTCGAAAATCAGCCGTTTTTGCTGGAACATTAAATGCCTCCAAATGGTATTTAATTAACTTCCCGGGGTGAAGAAACCCTTTTTGAGAACTCAGAGTGAGTAAATTGGCCATTTTCATGCACTTTTAACCATTCCATAAATCTTGTGTTTTGGGCCCCTGGAAGCATGAAAATCACTTTAAACATGCTAATTTTAGCTCTAACACTGATGATCCACCTACAAATGTGAACTGACGTTCAAAAATAAAACATTTGAAAACGGACCATTTTCCACATTTCTGAAGCATGACGTAATTGGGGGGTGTTATCTCTTTTGTCGAAAATCAGCCGTTTTTGCTCGAACATTAAATGCCTCCAAATGGTATTTAATTAACTTCCCGGGGTGAAGAAACCCTTTTTGAGAACTCAGAGTGAGTAAATTGGCCATTTTCATGCACTTTTAAACATTCCATAAATCTTGTGTTTTGGGCCCCTGGAAGCATGAAAATCACTTTAAACATGCTAATTTTAGCTCTAACACTGATGATCCACCTACAAATGTGAACTGACGTTCAAAAATAAAACATTTGAAGACGGACCATTTTCCACATTTCTGAAGCATGACGTAATGGGGGGGTGTTATCTCTTTTGTCGAAAATCAGCCCTTTTTGCTCGAACATTAAATGCTCCAAATGGTATTTAATTAACTTCCCGAGCCCCTGGAAGCATGAAAATCACTTTAAACATGCTAATTTTAGCTCTAACACTGATGATCCACCTACAAATGTGAACTGACGTTCAAAAATAAAACATTTGAAAACGGACCATTTTCCACATTTCTGAAGCATGACGTAATGGGGGGGTGTTATCTCTTTTGTCGAAAATCAGCCCTTTTTGCTGGAACATTAAATGCCTCCAAATGGTATTTAATTAACTTCCTGAGCCCCTGGAAGCATGAAAATCACTTTAAACATGCTAATTTTAGCTCTAACACTGATGATCCACCTACAAATGTGAACTGACGTTCAAAAATAAAACATTTGAAAACGGACCATTTTCCACATTTCTGAAGCATGACGTAATGGGGGGGTGTTATCTCTTTTGTCGAAAATCAGCCGTTTTTGCCCGAACATTAAATGCCTCCAAATGGTATTTAATTAACTTCCCGAGCCCCTGGAAGCATGAAAATCACTTTAAACATGCTAATTTTAGCTCTAATACTGATGATCCACCTACAAATGTGAACTGACGTTCAAAAATAAAACATTTGAAAACGGACCATTTTCCACATTTCTGAAGCATGACGTAATTGGGGGGTGTTATCTCTTTTGTCGAAAATCAGCCGTTTTTGCTCGAACATTAAATGCCTCCAAATGGTATTTAATTAACTTCCCGGGGTGAAGAAACCCTTTTTGAGAACTCAGAGTGAGTAAATTGGCCATTTTCATGCACTTTTAACCATTCCATAAATCTTCTGTTTTGGGTCCCTGGAAGCATGAAAATCACTTTAAACATGCTAATTTTAGCTCTAACACTGATGATCCACCTACAAATGTGAACTGACGTTCAAAAATAAAACATTTGAAGACGGACCATTTTCCACATTTCTGAAGCATGACTTAATGGGGGGGGTGTTATCTCTTTTGTCGAATATCAGCCGTTTTTGCTCGAACATTAAATGCCTCCAAATGGTATTTAATTAACTTCCCGAGCCCCTGGAAGCATGAAAATCAATTTAAACATGCTAATTTTAGCTCTAACACTGATGATCCACCTACAAATGTGAACTGACGTTCAAAAATAAAACATTTGGAAACGGACCATTTTCCACATTTCTGAAGCATGACGTAATGGGGGGGTGTTATCTCTTTTGTCGAAAATCAGCCGTTTTTGCTCGAACATTAAATGCCTCCAAATGGTATTTAATTAACTTCCCGAGCCCCTGGAAGCATGAAAATCACTTTAAACATGCTAATTTTAGCTCTAACACTGATGATCCACCTACAAATGTGAACTGACGTTCAAAAATAAAACATTTGAAAACGGACCATTTTCCACATTTCTGAAGCATGACGTAATGGGGGGGTGTTATCTCTTTTGTCGAAAATCAGCCGTTTTTGCTCGAACATTAAATGCCTCCAAATGGTATTTAATTAACTTCCCGAGCCCCTGGAAGCATGAAAATCACTTTAAACATGCTAATTTTAGCTCTAACACTGATGATCCACCTACAAATGTGAACTGACGTTCAAAAATAAAACATTTGAAAACGGACCATTTTCCACATTTCTGAAGCATGACGTAATGGGGGGGGTGTTATCTCTTTTGTCGAAAATCAGCCGTTTTTGCCCGAACATTAAATGCCTCCAAATGGTATTTAACTAACTTCCCGAGCCCCTGGAACCATGAAAATCACTTTAAACATGCTAATTTTAGCTCTAACACTGATGATCCACCTACAAATGTGAACTGACGTTCAAAAATAAAACATTTGAAAACGGACTATTTTCCACATTTCTGAAGCATGACGTAATGGGGGGGTGTTATCTCTTTTGTCGAAAATCAGCCGTTTTTGCTCGAACATTAAATGCCTCCAAATGGTATTTAATTAACTTCCCGAGCCCCTGGAAGCATGAAAATCACTTTAAACATGCTAATTTTAGCTCTAACACTGATGATCCACCTACAAATGTGAACTGACGTTCAAAAATAAAACAATTGAAAACGGACCATTTTCCACATTTCTGAAGCATGACGTAATGGGGGGGTGTTATCTCTTTTGTCGAAAATCAGCCGTTTTTGCTCGAACATTAAATGCCTCCAAATGGTATTTAATTAACTTCCCGAGCCCCTGGAAGCATGAAAATCACTTTAAACATGCTAATTTTAGCTCTAACACTGATGATCCACCTACAAATGTGAACTGACGTTCAAAAATAAAACATTTGAAAACGGACCATTTTCCACATTTCTGAAGCATGACGTAATGGGGGGGTGTTATCTCTTTTGTCGAAAATCAGCCGTTTTTGCTCGAACATTAAATGCCTCAAAATGGTATTTAATTAACTTCCCGAGCCCCTGGAAGCATGAAAATCACTTTAAACATGCTAATTTTAGCTCTAACACTGATGATCCACCTACAAATGTGAACTGACGTTCAAAAATAAAACATTTGAAAACGGACTATTTTCCACATTTCTGAAGCATGACGTAATGGGGGGGTGTTATCTCTTTTGTCGAAAATCAGCCGTTTTTGCCCGAATATTAAATGCCTCCAAATGGTATTTAATTAACTTCCCGAGCCCCTGGAAGCATGAAAATCACTTTAAACATGCTAATTTTAGCTCTAACACTGATGATCCACCTACAAATGTGAACTGACGTTCAAAAATAAAACATTTGAAAACGGACCATTTTCCACATTTCTGAAGCATGACGTAATGGGGGGGTGTTATCTCTTTTGTCGAAAATCAGCCGTTTTTGCTCGAACATTAAATGCCTCCAAATGGTATTTAATTAACTTCCCGAGCCCCTGGAAGCATGAAAATCACTTTAAACATGCTAATTTTAGCTCTAACACTGATGATCCACCTACAAATGTGAACTGACGTTCAAAAATAAAACATTTGAAAACGGACCATTTTCCACATTTCTGAAGCATGACGTAATGGGGGGGTGTTATCTCTTTTGTCGAAAATCAGCCGTTTTTGCTCGAACATTAAATGCCTCCAAATGGTATTTATTTCACTTCCCGAGCCCCTGGAAGCATGAAAATCACTTTAAACATGCTAATTTTAGCTCTAACACTGATGATCCACCTACAAATGTGAACTGACGTTCAAAAATAAAACATTTGAAAACGGACCATTTTCCAAATTTCTGAAGCATGACGTGATGGGGGGGTGTTATCTCTTTTGTCGAAAATCTGCCGTTTTTGCTTGAACATTAAATGCCTCCAAATGGTATTTAATTAACTTCCCAAGCCCCTGGAAGCATGAAAATCACTTTAAACATGCTAATTTTAGCTCTAACACTGATGATCCACCTACAAATGTGAACTGACGTTCAAAAATAAAACATTTGAAAACGGACCATTTTCCACATTTCTGAAGCATGACGTAATGGGGGGGTGTTATCTCTTTTGTCGAAAATCAGCCGTTTTTGCTCGAACATTAAATGCCTCCAAATGGTATTTAATTAACTTCCCGAGCCCCTGGAAGCATGAAAATCACTTTAAACATGCTAATTTTAGCTCTAACACTGATGATCCACCTACAAATGTGAACTGACGTTCAAAAATAAAACATTTGAAAACGGACCATTTTCCACATTTCTGAAGCATGACGTAATGGGGGGGTGTTATCTCTTTTGTCGAAAATCAGTCGTTTTTGCTCGAACATTAAATGCCTCCAAATGATATTTAATTAACTTCCCGAGCCCCTGGAAGCATGAAAATCACTTAAAACATGCTAATTTTAGCTCTAACACTGATGATCCACCTACAAATGTGAACTGACGTTCAAAAATAATACATTTGAAAACGGACCATTTTCCACATTTCTGAAGCATGACGTAATGGGGGGGTGTTATATCTTTTGTCGAAAATCAGCCCTTTTTGCTCGAACATTAAATGCCTCCAAATGGTATTTAATTAACTTCCCGAGCCCCTGGAAGCATGAAAATCACTTTAAACATGCTAATTTTAGCTCTAACACTGATGATCCACCTACAAATGTGAACTGACGTTCAAAAATAAAACATTTGAAAACGGACCATTTTCCACATTTCTGAAGCATGACGTAATGGGGGGTGTTATCTCTTTTGTCGAAAATCAGCAGTTTTTGCTCGAACATTAAATGCCTCCAAATGGTATTTAATTAACTTCCCGATCCCCTGGAAGCATGAAAATCACTTTAAACATGCTAATTTTAGCTCTAACACTGATGATCCACCTACAAATGTGAACTGACGTTCAAAAATAAAACATTTGAAAACGGACCATTTTCCACATTTCTGAAGCATGACGTAATGGGGGGGTGTTATCTCTTTTGTCGAAAATCAGCCGTTTTTGCTCGAACATTAAATGCCTCCAAATGGTATTTCATTAACTTCCCGAGCCCCTGGAAGCATGAAAATCACTTTAAACATGCTAATTTTAGCTCTAACACTGATGATCCACCTACAAATGTGAACTGACGTTCAAAAATAAAACATTTGAAAACGGACCATTTTCCACATTTCTCAAGCATGACGTAATGGGGGGGTGTTATCTCTTTTGTCGAAAATCAGACGTTTTTGCTCGAACATTAAATGCCTCCAAATGGTATTTAATTAACTTCCCGAGCCCCTGGAAGCATGAAAATCACTTTAAACATGCTAATTTTAGCTCTAACACTGATGATCCACCTACAAATGTGAACTGACGTTCAAAAATAAAACATTTGAAAACGGACCATTTTCCACATTTCTGAAGCATGACGTAATGGGGGGTGTTATCTCTTTTGTCGAAAATCAGCCGTTTTTGCTCGAACATTAAATGCCTCCAAATGGTATTTAATTAACTTCCCGAGCCCCTGGAAGCATGAAAATCACTTTAAACATGCTAATTTTAGCTCTAACACTGATGATCCACCTACAAATGTGAACTGACGTTCAAAAATAAAACATTTGAAAAAGGACCATTTTCCAAATTTCTGAAGCATGACGTGATGGGGGGGTGTTATCTCTTTTGTCGAAAATCTGCCGTTTTTGCTCGAACATTAAATGCCTCCAAATGGTATTTAATTAACTTCCCAAGCCCCTGGAAGCATGAAAATCACTTTAAACATGCTAATTTTAGCTCTAACACTGATGATCCACCTACAAATGTGAACTGACGTTCAAAAATAAAACATTTGAAAACGGACCATTTTCCACATTTCTGAAGCATGACGTAATGGGGGGGTGTTATCTCTTTTGTCGAAAATCAGCCGTTTTTGCTCGAACATTAAATGCCTCCAAATGGTATTTAATTAACTTCCCGAGCCCCTGGAAGCATGAAAATCACTTTAAACATGCTAATTTTAGCTCTAACACTGATGATCCACCTACAAATGTGAACTGACGTTCAAAAATAAAACATTTGAAAACGGACCATTTTCCACATTTCTGAAGCATGACGTAATGGGGGGGTGTTATCTCTTTTGTCGAAAATCAGCCGTTTTTGCTCGAACATTAAATGCCTCCAAATGATATTTAATTAACTTCCCGAGCCCCTGGAAGCATGAAAATCACTTAAAACATGCTAATTTTAGCTCTAACACTGATGATCCACCTACAAATGTGAACTGACGTTCAAAAATAAAACATTTGAAAACGGACCATTTTCCACATTTCTGAAGCATGACATAATGGGGGGGTGTTATCTCTTTTGTCGAAAATCAGCCCTTTTTGCTCGAACATTAAATGCCTCCAAATGATATTTAATTAACTTCCCGAGCCCCTGGAAGCATGAAAATCACTTTAAACATGCTAATTTTAGCTCTAACACTGATGATCCACCTACAAATGTGAACTGACGTTCAAAAATAAAACATTTGAAAACGGACCATTTTCCACATTTCTGAAGCATGACGTAATGGGGGGGTGTTATCTCTTTTGTCGAAAATCAGCAGTTTTTGCTCGAACATTAAATGCCTCCAAATGGTATTTAATTAACTTCCCGAGCCCCTGGAAGCATGAAAATAAATTTAAACATGCTAATTTTAGCTCTAACACTGATGATCCACCTACAAATGTGAACTGACGTTCAAAAATAAAACATTTGAAAACGGACCATTTTCCACATTTCTGAAGCATGACGTAATGGGGGGGTGTTATCTCTTTTGTCGAAAATCAGCCGTTTTTGCTCGAACATTAAATGCCTCCAAATGGTATTTAATTAACTTCCCGAGCCCCTGGAAGCATGAAAATCACTTTAAACATGCTAATTTTAGCTCTAACACTGATGATCCACCTACAAATGTGAACTGACGTTCAAAAATAAAACATTTGAAAACGGACCATTTTCCACATTTCTGAAGCATGACGTAATGGGGGGGTGTTATCTCTTTTGTCGAAAATCAGCCGTTTTTGCTCGAACATTAAATGCCTCCAAATGGTATTTAATTAACTTCCCGAGCCCCTGGAAGCATGAAAATCACTTTAAACATGCTAATTTTAGCTCTAACACTGATGATCCACCTACAAATGTGAACTGACGTTCAAAAATAAAACATTTGAAAACGGACCATTTTCCACATTTCTGAAGCATGACGTAATGGGGGGGTGTTATCTCTTTTGTCGAAAATCAGCCGTTTTTGCTCGAACATTAAATGCCTCCAAATGGTATTTAATTAACTTCCCGAGCCCCTGGAAGCATGAAAATCACTTTAAACATGCTAATTTTAGCTCTAACACTGATGATCCACCTACAAATGTGAACTGACGTTCAAAAATAAAACATTTGAAAACGGACCATTTTTCACATTTCTGAAGCATGACGTAATGGGGGGGTGTTATCTCTTTTGTCGAAAATCAGCCGTTTTTGCTCGAACATTAAATGCCTCCAAATGGTATTTAATTAACTTCCCGAGCCCCTGGAAGCATGAAAATCACTTTAAACATGCTAATTTTAGCTCTAACACTGATGATCCACCTACAAATGTGAACTGACGTTCAAAAATAAAACATTTGAAAACGGACCATTTTCGACATTTCTGAAGCATGACGTAATGGGGGGGTGTTATCTCTTTTGTCGAAAATCAGCCGTTTTTGCTCGAACATTAAATGCCTCCAAATGGTATTTAATTAACTTCCCGAGCCCCTGGAAGCATGAAAATCACTTTAAACATGCTAATTTTAGCTCTAAAACTGATGATCCACCTACAAATGTGAACTGACGTTCAAAAATAAAACATTTGAAAACGGACCATTTTCCACATTTCTGAAGCATGACGTAATGGGGGGTTGTTATCTCTTTTGTCGAAAATCAGCCGTTTTTGCTCGAACATTAAATGCCTCCAAATGGTATTTAATTAACTTCCCGAGCCCCTGGAAGCATGAAAATCACTTTAAACATGCTAATTTTAGCTCTAACACTGATGATCCACCTACAAATGTGAACTGACGTTCAAAAATAAAACATTTGAAAACGGACCATTTTCCACATTTCTGAAGCATGACGTAATGGGGGGGTGTTATCTCTTTTGTCGAAAATCAGCCGTTTTTGCTCGAACATTAAATGCCTCCAAATGGTATTTAATTAACTTCCCGAGCCCCTGGAAGCATGAAAATCACTTTAAACATGCTAATTTTAGCTCTAACACTGATGATCCACCTACAAATGTGAACTGACGTTCAAAAATAAAACATTTGAAAACGGACCATTTTCCATATTTCTGAAGCATGACGTAATGGGGGGGTGTTATCTCTTTTGTCGAAAATCAGCCGTTTTTGCTCGAACATTAAATGCCTCCAAATGGTATTTAATTAACTTCCCGAGCCCCTGGAAGCATGAAAATCACTTTAAACATGCTAATTTTAGCTCTAACACTGATGATCCACCTACAAATGTGAACTGACGTTCAAAAATAAAACATTTGAAAACGGACCATTTTCCACATTTCTGAAGCATGACGTAATGGGGGGGTGTTATCTCTTTTGTCAAAAATCAGCCGTTTTTGCTCGAACATTAAATGCCTCCAAATGGTATTTAATTAACTTCCCGAGCCCCTGGAATTTTAGCTCTAACACTGATGATCCACCTACAAATGTGAACTGACGTTCAAAAATAAAACATTTGAAAACTGACCATTTTCCACATTTCTGAAGCATGACGTAATGGGGGGTGTTATCTCTTTTGTCGAAAATCAGCCGTTTTTGCTCGAACATTAAATGCCTCCAAATGGTATTTAATTAACTTCCCGGGGTGAAGATACCCTTTTTGAGAACTCAGAGTGAGTAAATTGGCCATTTTCATGCACTTTTAACCATTCCATAAATCTTGTGTTTTGGGCCCCTGGAAGCATGAAAATCACTTTAAACATGCTAATTTTAGCTCTAACACTGATGATCCACCTACAAATGTGAACTGACGTTCAAAAATAAAACATTTGAAAACGGACCACTTTCCACATTTATGAAGCATGACGTAATGGGGGGGTGTTATCTCTTTTGTCGAAAATCAGCCGTTTTTGCTCGAACATTAAATGCCTCCAAATGGTATTTAATTAACTTCCCGAGCCCCTGGAAGCATGAAAATCACTTTAAACATGCTAATTTTAGCTCTAACACTGATGGTCCACCTACAAATGTGAACTGACGTTCAAAAATAAAACATTTGAAAACGGACCATTTTCCACATTTCTGAAGCATGACGTAATTTGGGGGTGTTATCTCTTTTGTCGAAAATCAGCCGTTTTTGCTCGAACATTAAATGCCTCCAAATGGTATTTAATTAACTTCCCGAGCCCCTGGAAGCATGAAAATCACTTTAAATATGCTAATTTTAGCTCTAACACTGATGATCCACCTACAAATGTGAACTGACGTTCAAAAATAAAACATTTGAAAACTGACCATTTTCCACATTTCTGAAGCATGACGTAATGGGGGGGGTGTTATCTCTTTTGTCGAAAATCAGCCGTTTTTGCTCGAACATTAAATGCCTCCAAATGGTATTTAATTAACTTCCCGAGCCCCTGGAAGCATGAAAATCACTTTAAACATGCTAATTTTAGCTCTAACACTGATGATCCACCTACAAATGTGAACTGACGTTCAAAAATAAAACATTTGAAAACGGACCATTTTCCACATTTCTGAAGCATGACGTAATGGGGGGGTGTTATCTCTTTTGTCGAAAATCTGCCGTTTTTGCTCGAACATTAAATGCCTCCAAATGGTATTTAATGAACTTCCCGGGGTGAAGAAACCCTTTTTGAGAACTCAGAGTGAGTAAATTGGCCATTTTCATACACTTTTAATCATTCCATAAGTCTTGTGTTTTGGGCCCCTGGAAGCATGAAAATCACTTTAAACATGCTAATTTTAGCTCTAACACTGATGATCCACCTACAAATGTGAACTGACGTTCAAAAATAAAACATTTGAAAACGGACCATTTTCCACATTTCTGAAGCATGACGTAATGGGGGGGTGTATCTCTTTTGTCGAAAATCAGCCGTTTTTGCTCGAACATTAAATGCCTCCAAATGGTATTTAATTAACTTCCCGAGCCCCTGGAAGCATGAAAATCACTTTAAACATGCTAATTTTAGCTCTAACACTGATGATCCACCTACAAATGTGAACTGACGTTCAAAAATAAAACATTTGAAAACGGATCATTTTCCACATTTCTGAAGCATGACGTAATGGGGGGGTGTTATCTCTTTTGTCGAAAATCAGCCGTTTTTGCTGGAACATTAAATGCCTCCAAATGGTATTTAATTAACTTCCCGGGGTGAAGAAACCCTTTTTGAGATCTCAGAGTGAGTAAATTGGCCATTTTCATGCACTTTTAACCATTCCATAAATCTTGTGTTTTGGGCCCCTGGAAGCATGAAAATCACTTTAAACATGCTAATTTTAGCTCTAACACTGATGATCCACCTACAAATGTGAACTGACGTTCAAAAATAAAACATTTGAAAACGGACCATTTTCCACATTTCTGAAGCATGACGTAATGGGGGGGTGTTATCTCTTTTGTCGAAAATCAGCCGTTTTTGCTCGAACATTAAATGCCTCCAAATGGTATTTAATTAACTTCCCGAGCCCCTGGAAGCATGAAAATCACTTTAAACATGCTAATTTTAGCTCTAACACTGATGATCCACCTACAAATGTGAACTGACGTTCAAAAATAAAACATTTGAAAACGGACCATTTTCCACATTTCTGAAGCATGACGTAATGGGGGGGTGTTATCTCTTTTGTCGAAAATCAGCCGTTTTTGCTCGAACATTAAATGCCTCCAAATGGTATTTAATTAACTTCCCGAGCCCCTGGAAGCATGAAAATCACTTTAAACATGCTAATTTTAGCTCTAACACTGATGATCCACCTACAAATGTGAACTGACGTTCAAAAATAAAACATTTGAAAACGGACCATTTTCCACATTTCTGAAGCATGACGTAATGGGGGGTGTTATCTCTTTTGTCGAAAATCAGCCGTTTTTGCTCGAACATTAAATGCCTCCAAATGGTATTTAATTAACTTCCCGAGCCCCTGGAAGCATGAAAATCACTTTAAACATGCTAATTTTAGCTCTAACACTGATGATCCACCTACAAATGTGAACTGACGTTCAAAAATAAAACATTTGAAAACGGACCATTTTCCAAATTTCTGAAGCATGACGTGATGGGGGGTGTTATCTCTTTTGTCGAAAATCTGCCGTTTTTGCTCGAACATTAAATGCCTCCAAATGGTATTTAATTAACTTCCCAAGCCCCTGGAAGCATGAAAATCACTTTAAACATGCTAATTTTAGCTCTAACACTGATGATCCACCTACAAATGTGAACTGACGTTCAAAAATAAAACATTTGAAAACGGACCATTTTCCACATTTCTGAAGCATGACGTAATGGGGGGGTGTTATCTCTTTTGTCGAAAATCAGCCGTTTTTGCTCGAACATTAAATGCCTCCAAATGGTATTTAATTAACTTCCCGAGCCCCTGGAAGCATGAAAATCACTTTAAACATGCTAATTTTAGCTCTAACACTGATGATCCACCTACAAATGTGAACTGACGTTCAAAAATAAAACATTTGAAAACGGACCATTTTCCACATTTCTGAAGCATGACGTAATGGGGGGGTGTTATCTCTTTTGTCGAAAATCAGCCGTTTTTGCTCGAACATTAAATGCCTCCAAATGGTATTTAATTAACTTCCAGAGCCCCTGGAAGCATGAAAATCACTTTAAACATGCTAATTTTAGCTCTAACACTGATGATCCACCTACAAATGTGAACTGACGTTCAAAAATAAAACATTTGAAAACGGACCATTTTCCACATTTCTGAAGCATGACGTAATGGGGGGGTGTTATCTCTTTTGTCGAAAATCAGCCGTTTTTGCTCGAACATTAAATGCCTCCAAATGGTATTTAATTAACTTCCCGAGCCCCTGGAAGCATGAAAATCACTTTAAACATGCTAATTTTAGCTCTAACACTGATGATTCACCTACAAATGTGAACTGACGTTCAAAAATAAAACATTTGAAAACGGACCATTTTTCACATTTCTGAAGCATGACGTAATGGGGGGGTGTTATCTCTTTTGTCGAAAATCAGCCGTTTTTGCTCGAACATTAAATGCCTCCAAATGGTATTTAATTAACTTCCCGAGCCCCTGGAAGCATGAAAATCACTTTAAACATGCTAATTTTAGCTCTAACACTGATGATCCACCTACAAATGTGAACTGACGTTCAAAAATAAAACATTTGAAAACGGACCATTTTCGACATTTCTGAAGCATGACGTAATGGCGGGGTGTTATCTCTTTTGTCGAAAATCAGCCGTTTTTGCTCGAACATTAAATGCCTCCAAATGGTATTTAATTAACTTCCCGAGCCCCTGGAAGCATGAAAATCACTTTAAACATGCTAATTTTAGCTCTAAAACTGATGATCCACCTACAAATGTGAACTGACGTTCAAAAATAAAACATTTGAAAACGGACCATTTTCCACATTTCTGAAGCATGACGTAATGGGGGGTTGTTATCTCTTTTGTCGAAAATCAGCCGTTTTTGCTCGAACATTAAATGCCTCCAAATGGTATTTAATTAACTTCCCGAGCCCCTGGAAGCATGAAAATCACTTTAAACATGCTAATTTTAGCTCTAACACTGATGATCCACCTACAAATGTGAACTGACGTTCAAAAATAAAACATTTTAAAACGGACCATTTTCCACATTTCTGAAGCATGACGTAATGGGGGGGTGTTATCTCTTTTGTCGAAAATCAGCCGTTTTTGCTCGAACATTAAATGCCTCCAAATGGTATTTAATTAACTTCCCGAGCCCCTGGAAGCATGAAAATCACTTTAAACATGCTAATTTTAGCTCTAACACTGATGATCCACCTACAAATGTGAACTGACGTTCAAAAATAAAACATTTGAAAACGGACCATTTTCCATATTTCTGAAGCATGACGTAATGGGGGGGTGTTATCTCTTTTGTCGAAAATCAGCCGTTTTTGCTCGAACATTAAATGCCTCCAAATGGTATTTAATTAACTTCCCGAGCCCCTGGAAGCATGAAAATCACTTTAAACATGCTAATTTTAGCTCTAACACTGATGATCCACCTACAAATGTGAACTGACGTTCAAAAATAAAACATTTGAAAACGGACCATTTTCCACATTTCTGAAGCATGACGTAATGGGGGGGTGTTATCTCTTTTGTCAAAAATCAGCCGTTTTTGCTCGAACATTAAATGCCTCCAAATGGTATTTAATTAACTTCCCGAGCCCCTGGAATTTTAGCTCTAACACTGATGATCCACCTACAAATGTGAACTGACGTTCAAAAATAAAACATTTGAAAACTGACCATTTTCCACATTTCTGAAGCATGACGTAATGGGGGGGTGTTATCTCTTTTGTCGAAAATCAGCCGTTTTTGCTCGAACATTAAATGCCTCCAAATGGTATTTAATTAACTTCCCGGGGTGAAGATACCCTTTTTGAGAACTCAGAGTGAGTAAATTGGCCATTTTCATGCACTTTTAACCATTCCATAAATCTTGTGTTTTGGGCCCCTGGAAGCATGAAAATCACTTTAAACATGCTAATTTTAGCTCTAACACTGATGATCCACCTACAAATGTGAACTGACGTTCAAAAATAAAACATTTGAAAACGGACCACTTTCCACATTTATGAAGCATGACGTAATGGGGGGGTGTTATCTCTTTTATCGAAAATCAGCCGTTTTTGCTCGAACATTAAATGCCTCCAAATGGTATTTAATTAACTTCCCGAGCCCCTGGAAGCATGAAAATCACTTTAAACATGCTAATTTTAGCTCTAACACTGATGGTCCACCTACAAATGTGAACTGACGTTCAAAAATAAAACATTTGAAAACGGACCATTTTCCACATTTCTGAAGCATGACGTAATTTGGGGGTGTTATCTCTTTTGTCGAAAATCAGCCGTTTTTGCTCGAACATTAAATGCCTCCAAATGGTATTTAATTAACTTCCCGAGCCCCTGGAAGCATGAAAATCACTTTAAATATGCTAATTTTAGCTCTAACACTGATGATCCACCTACAAATGTGAACTGACGTTCAAAAATAAAACATTTGAAAACTGACCATTTTCCACATTTCTGAAGCATGACGTAATGGGGGGGGGTGTTATCTCTTTTGTCGAAAATCAGCCGTTTTTGCTCGAACATTAAATGCCTCCAAATGGTATTTAATTAACTTCCCGAGCCCCTGGAAGCATGAAAATCACTTTAAACATGCTAATTTTAGCTCTAACACTGATGATCCACCTACAAATGTGAACTGACGTTCAAAAATAAAACATTTGAAAACGGACCATTTTCCACATTTCTGAAGCATGACGTAATGGGGGGGTGTTATCTCTTTTGTCGAAAATCTGCCGTTTTTGCTCGAACATTAAATGCCTCCAAATGGTATTTAATGAACTTCCCGGGGTGAAGAAACCCTTTTTGAGAACTCAGAGTGAGTAAATTGGCCATTTTCATGCACTTTTAACCATTCCATAAGTCTTGTGTTTTGGGCCCCTGGAAGCATGAAAATCACTTTAAACATGCTAATTTTAGCTCTAACACTGATGATCCACCTACAAATGTGAACTGACGTTCAAAAATAAAACATTTGAAAACGGACCATTTTCCACATTTCTGAAGCATGACGTAATGGGGGGGGTGTATCTCTTTTGTCGAAAATCAGCCGTTTTTGCTCGAACATTAAATGTCTCCAAATGGTATTTAATTATCTTCCCGAGCCCCTGGAAGCATGAAAATCACTTTAAACATGCTAATTTTAGCTCTAACACTGATGATCCACCTACAAATGTGAACTGACGTTCAAAAATAAAACATTTGAAAACGGATCATTTTCCACATTTCTGAAGCATGACGTAATGGGGGGGTGTTATCTCTTTTGTCGAAAATCAGCCGTTTTTGCTGGAACATTAAATGCCTCCAAATGGTATTTAATTAACTTCCCGGGGTGAAGAAACCCTTTTTGAGATCTCAGAGTGAGTAAATTGGCCATTTTCATGCACTTTTTACCATTCCATAAATCTTGTGTTTTGGGCCCCTGGAAGCATGAAAATCACTTTAAACATGCTAATTTTAGCTCTAACACTGATGATCCACCTACAAATGTGAACTGACGTTCAAAAATAAAACATTTGAAAACGGACCATTTTCCACATTTCTGAAGCATGACGTAATGGGGGGGTGTTATCTCTTTTGTCGAAAATCAGCCGTTTTTGCTCGAACATTAAATGCCTCCAAATGGTATTTAATTAACTTCCCAAGCCCCTGGAAGCATGAAAATCACTTTAAACATGCTAATTTTAGCTCTAACACTGATGATCCACCTACAAATGTGAACTGACGTTCAAAAATAAAACATTTGAAAACGGACCATTTTCCACATTTCTGAAGCATGACGTAATGGGGGGGTGTTATCTCTTTTGTCGAAAATCAGCCGTTTTTGCTCGAACATTAAATGCCTCCAAATGGTATTTAATTAACTTCCCGGGGTGAAGATACCCTTTTTGAGAACTCAGAGTGAGTAAATTGGCCATTTTCATGCACTTTTAACCATTCCATAAATCTTGTGTTTTGGGCCCCTGGAAGCATGAAAATCACTTTAAACATGCTAATTTTAGCTCTAACACTGATGATCCACCTACAAATGTGAACTGACGTTCAAAAATAAAACATTTGAAAACGGACCACTTTCCACATTTATGAAGCATGACGTAATGGGGGGGTGTTATCTCTTTTGTCGAAAATCAGCCGTTTTTGCTCGAACATTAAATGCCTCCAAATGGTATTTAATTAACTTCCCGAGCCCCTGGAAGCATGAAAATCACTTTAAACATGCTAATTTTAGCTCTAACACTGATGGTCCACCTACAAATGTGAACTGACGTTCAAAAATAAAACATGTGAAAACGGACCATTTTCCACATTTCTGAAGCATGACGTAATTTGGGGGTGTTATCTCTTTTGTCGAAAATCAGCCGTTTTTGCTCGAACATTAAATGCCTCCAAATGGTATTTAATTAACTTCCCGAGCCCCTGGAAGCATGAAAATCCCTTTAAATATGCTAATTTTAGCTCTAACACTGATGATCCACCTACAAATGTGAACTGACGTTCAAAAATAAAACATTTGAAAACGGACCATTTTCCACATTTCTGAAGCATGGCGTAATGGGGGGGTGTTATCTCTTTTGTCGAAAATCAGCCGTTTTTGCTCGAACATTAAATGCCTCCAAATGGTATTTAATTAACTTCCCGAGCCCCTGGAAGCATGAAAATCACTTTAAACATGCTAATTTTAGCTCTAACACTGATGATCCACC
Organism: Lissotriton vulgaris; assembly: GCF_964263255.1. NCBI lineage: Eukaryota > Metazoa > Chordata > Amphibia > Caudata > Salamandridae > Lissotriton > Lissotriton vulgaris. The sequence goes on along the minus strand of NW_028245263.1, from coordinate 583,344 downwards.
TACAAATGTGAACTGACGTTCAAAAATAAAACATTTGAAAACGGTCCATTTTCCACATTTCTGAAGCATGACGTAATGGGGGGGTGTTATCTCTTTTGTCGAAAATCAGCCGTTTTTGCCCGAACATTAAATGCCTCCAAATGGTATTTAATTAACTTCCCGAGCCCCTGGAAGCATGAAAATCACTTTAAATATGCTAATTTTAGCTCTAACACTGATGATCCACCTACAAATGTGAACTGACGTTCAAAAATAAAACATTTGAAAACTGACCATTTTCCACATTTCTGAAGCATGACGTAATGGGGGGGTGTTATCTCTTTTGTCGAAAATCAGCCGTTTTTGCTCGAACATTAAATGCCTCCAAATGGTATTTAATTAACTTCCCGAGCCCCTGGAAGCATGAAAATCACTTTAAACATGCTAATTTTAGCTCTAACACTGATGATCCACCTACAAATGTGAACTGACATTCAAAAATAAAACATTTGAAAACGGACCATTTTCCACATTTCTGAAGCATGACGTAATGGGGGGGTGTTATCTCTTTTGTCGAAAATCAGCCGTTTTTGCTCGAACATTAAATGCCTCCAAATGGTATTTAATTAACTTCCCGAGCCCCTGGAAGCATGAAAATCACTTTAAACATGCTAATTTTAGCTCTAACACTGATGATCCACCTACAAATGTGAACTGATGTTCAAAAATAAAACATTTGAAAACGGGACCATTTTCCACATTTCTGAAGCATGACGTAATGGGGGGGTGTTATCTCTTTTGTCGAAAATCAGCCGTTTTTGCTGGAACATTAAATGCCTCCAATGGTATTTAATTAACTTCCCGGGGTGAAGAAACCCTTTTTGAGAACTCAGAGTGAGTAAATTGGCCATTTTCATGCACTTTTAACCATTCCATAAATCTTGTGTTTTGGGCCCCTGGAAGCATGAAAATCACTTTAAACATGCTAATTTTAGCTCTAACACTGATGATCCACCTACAAATGTGAACTGACGTTCAAAAATAAAACATTTGAAAACGGACCATTTTCCACATTTCTGAAGCATGACGTAATGGGGGGGTGTTATCTCTTTTGTCGAAAATCAGCCGTTTTTGCTCGAACATTAAATGCCTCCAAATGGTATTTAATTAACTTCCCAAGCCCCTGGAAGCATGAAAATCACTTTAAACATGCTAATTTTAGCTCTAACACTGATGATCCACCTACAAATGTGAACTGACGTTCAAAAATAAAACATTTGAAAACGGACCATTTTCCACATTTCTGAAGCATGACGTAATGGGGGGGTGTTATCTCTTTTGTCGAAAATCAGCCGTTTTTGCTCGAACATTAAATGCCTCCAAATGGTATTTAATTAACTTCCCGGGGTGAAGATACCCTTTTTGAGAACTCAGAGTGAGTAAATTGGCCATTTTCATGCACTTTTAACCATTCCATAAATCTTGTGTTTTGGGCCCCTGGAAGCATGAAAATCACTTTAAACATGCTAATTTTAGCTCTAACACTGATGATCCACCTACAAATGTGAACTAACGTTCAAAAATAAAACATTTGAAAACGGACCACTTTCCACATTTATGAAGCATGACGTAATGGGGGGGTGTTATCTCTTTTGTCGAAAATCAGCCGTTTTTGCTCGAACATTAAATGCCTCCAAATGGTATTTAATTAACTTCCCGAGCCCCTGGAAGCATGAAAATCACTTTAAACATGCTAATTTTAGCTCTAACACTGATGGTCCACCTACAAATGTGAACTGACGTTCAAAAATAAAACATTTGAAAACGGACCATTTTCCACATTTCTGAAGCATGACGTAATTTGGGGGTGTTATCTCTTTTGTCGAAAATCAGCCGTTTTTGCTCGAACATTAAATGCCTCCAAATGGTATTTAATTAACTTCCCGAGCCCCTGGAAGCATGAAAATCACTTTAAATATGCTAATTTTAGCTCTAACACTGATGATCCACCTACAAATGTGAACTGACGTTCAAAAATAAAACATTTGAAAACGGACCATTTTCCACATTTCTGAAGCATGGCGTAATGGGGGGGTGTTATCTCTTTTGTCGAAAATCAGCCGTTTTTGCTCGAACATTAAATGCCTCCAAATGGTATTTAATTAACTTCCCGAGCCCCTGGAAGCATGAAAATCACTTTAAACATGCTAATTTTAGCTCTAACACTGATGATCCACCTACAAATGTGAACTGACGTTCAAAAATAAAACATTTGAAAACGGTCCATTTTCCACATTTCTGAAGCATGACGTAATGGGGGGGTGTTATCTCTTTTGTCGAAAATCAGCCGTTTTTGCCCGAACATTAAATGTCTCCAAATGGTATTTAATTAACTTCCCGAGCCCCTGGAAGCATGAAAATCACTTTAAATATGCTAATTTTAGCTCTAACACTGATGATCCACCTACAAATGTGAACTGATGTTCAAAAATAAAACATTTGAAAACGGACCATTTTCCACATTTCTGAAGCATGACGTAATGGGGGGGTGTTATCTCTTTTGTCGAAAATCAGCCGTTTTTGCTCGAACATTAAATGCCTCCAAATGGTATTTAATTAACTTCCCGAGCCCCTGGAAGCATGAAAATCACTTTAAACATGCTAATTTTAGCTCTAACACTGATGATCCACCTACAAATGTGAACTGACATTCAAAAATAAAACATTTGAAAACGGACCATTTTCCACCTTTCTGAAGCATGACGTAATGGGGGGGTGTTATCTCTTTTGTCGAAAATCAGCCGTTTTTGCTCGTACATTAAATGCCTCCAAATGGTATTTAATTAACTTCCCGAGCCCCTGGAAGCATGAAAATCACTTTAAACATGCTAATTTTAGCTCTAACACTGATGATCCACCTACAAATGTGAACTGACGTTCAAAAATAAAACATTTGAAAACGGACCATTTTCCACATTTCTGAAGCATGACGTAATGGGGGGGTGTTATCTCTTTTGTCGAAAATCAGCCGTTTTTGCTCGAACATTAAATGCCTCCAAATGGTATTTAATTAGCTTCCCGAGCCCCTGGAAGCATGAAAATCACTTTAAACATGCTAATTTTAGCTCTAACACTGATGATCCACCTACAAATGTGAACTGACGTTCAAAAATAAAACATTTGAAAACGGACCATTTTCCACATTTCTGAAGCATGACGTAATGGGGGGTGTTATCTCTTTTGTCGAAAATCAGCCGTTTTTGCTCGAACATTAAATGCCTCCAAATGGTATTTAATTAACTTCCCGAGCCCCTGGAAGCATGAAAATCACTTTAAACATGCTAATTTTAGCTCTAACACTGATGATCCACCTACAAATGTGAACTGACGTTCAAAAATAAAACATTTGAAAACGGACCATTTTTCACATTTCTGAAGCATGACGTAATGGGGGGGTGTTATCTCTTTTGTCGAAAATCAGCCGTTTTTGCTCGAACATTAAATGCCTCCAAATGGTATTTAATTAACTTCCCGAGCCCCTGGAAGCATGAAAATCACTTTAAACATGCTAATTTTAGCTCTAACACTGATGATCCACCTACAAATGTGAACTGACGTTCAAAAATAAAACATTTGAAAACGGACCATTTTCCACATTTCTGAAGCATGACGTAATGGGGGGGTGTTATCTCTTTTGTCGAAAATCAGCCGTTTTTGGCTCGAACATTAAATGCCTCCAAATGGTATTTAATTAACTTCCCGAGCCCCTGGAAGCATGAAAATCACTTTAAACATGCTAATTTTAGCTCTAACACTGATGATCCACCTACAAATGTGAACTGACGTTCAAAAATAAAACATTTGAAAACGGACCATTTTCCACATTTCTGAAGCATGACGTAATGGGGGGGTGTTATCTCTTTTGTCGAAAATCAGCCGTTTTTGCTCGAAAATTAAATGCCTCCAAATGGTATTTAATTAACTTCCCGAGCCCCTGGAAGCATGAAAATCACTTTAAACATGCTAATTTTAGCTCTAACACTGATGATCCACCTACAAATGTGAACTGATGTTCAAAAATAAAACATTTGAAAACGGACCATTTTCCACATTTCTGAAGCATGACGTAATGGGGGGTGTTATCTCTTTTGTCGAAAATCAGCCGTTTTTGCTCGAACATTAAATGCCTCCAAATGGTATTTAATTAACTTCCCGAGCCCCTGGAAGCATGAAAATCACTTTAAACATGCTAATTTTAGCTCTAACACTGATGATCCACCTACAAATGTGAACTGACATTCAAAAATAAAACATTTGAAAACGGACCATTTTCCACATTTCTGAAGCATGACGTAATGGGGGGGTGTTATCTCTTTTGTCGAAAATCAGCCGTTTTTGCTCGAACATTAAATGCCTCCAAATGGTATTTAATTAACTTCCCGAGCCCCTGGAAGCATGAAAATCACTTTAAACATGCTAATTTTAGCTCTAACACTGATGATCCACCTACAAATGTGAACTGACGTTCAAAAATAAAACATTTGAAAACGGACCATTTTCCACATTTCTGAAGCATGACGTAATGGGGGGGTGTTATCTCTTTTGTCGAAAATCAGCCGTTTTTGCTCGAACATTAAATGCCTCCAAATGGTATTTAATTAGCTTCCCGAGCCCCTGGAAGCATGAAAATCACTTTAAACATGCTAATTTTAGCTCTAACACTGATGATCCACCTACAAATGTGAAAATGGGGGGGTGTTATCTCTTTTGTCGAAAATCAGCCGTTTTTGCTCGAACATTAAATGCCTCCAAATGGTATTTAATTAACTTCCCGAGCCCCTGGAAGCATGAAAATCACTTTAAACATGCTAATTTTAGCTCTAACACTGATGATCCACCTACAAATGTGAACTGACGTTCAAAAATAAAACATTTGAAAACGGACCATTTTTCACATTTCTGAAGCATGACGTAATGGGGGGGTGTTATCTCTTTTGTCGAAAATCAGCCGTTTTTGCTCGAACATTAAATGCCTCCAAATGGTATTTAATTAACTTCCCGAGCCCCTGGAAGCATGAAAATCACTTTAAACATGCTAATTTTAGCTCTAACACTGATGATCCACCTACAAATGTGAACTGACGTTCAAAAATAAAACATTTGAAAACGGACCATTTTCCACATTTCTGAAGCATGACGTAATGGGGGGGTGTTATCTCTTTTGTCGAAAATCAGCCGTTTTTGCTCGAAAATTAAATGCCTCCAAATGGTATTTAATTAACTTCCCGAGCCCCTGGAAGCATGAAAATCACTTTAAACATGCTAATTTTAGCTCTAACACTGATGATCCACCTACAAATGTGAACTGACGTTCAAAAATAAAACATTTGAAAACTGACCATTTTCCACATTTCTGAAGCATGACGTAATGGGGGGGCTTTATCTCTTTTGTCGAAAATCAGCCGTTTTTGCTCGAACATTAAATGCCTCCAAATGGTATTTAATTAACTTCCCGGGGTGAAGAAACCCTTTTTGAGAACTCAGAGTGAGTAAATTGGCCATTTTCATGCACTTTTAACCATTCCATAAATCTTGTGTTTTGGGCCCCTGGAAGCATGAAAATCACTTTAAACATGCTAATTTTAGCTCTAACACTGATGATCCACCTACAAATGTGAACTGACGTTCAAAAATAAAACATTTGAAAACGGACCATTTTCCACATTTCTGAAGCATGACGTAATGGGGGGGTGTTATCTCTTTTGTCGAAAATCAGCCGTTTTTGCTCGAACATTAAATGCCTCCAAATGGTATTTAATTAACTTCCCGAGCCCCTGGAAGCATGAAAATCACTTTAAACATGCTAATTTTAGCTCTAACACTGATGAGCCACCTACAAATGTGAACTGACGTTCAAAAATAAAACATTTGAAAACGGACCATTTTCCACATTTCTGAAGCATGACGTAATGGGGGGGTGTTATCTCTTTTGTCGAAAATCAGCCGTTTTTGCTCGAACATTAAATGCCTCCAAATGGTATTTAATTAACTTCCCGAGCCCCTGGAAGCATGAAAATCACTTTAAACATGCTAATTTTAGCTCTAACACTGATGATCCACCTACAAATGTGAACTGACGTTCAAAAATAAAACATTTGAAAACGGACCATTTTCCACATTTCTGAAGCATGACGTAATGGGGGGGTGTTATCTCTTTTGTCGAAAATCAGCCGTTTTTGCTCGAACATTAAATGCCTCCAAATGGTATTTAATTAACTTCCCAAGCCCCTGGAAGCATGAAAATCACTTTAAACATGCTAATTTTAGCTCTAACACTGATGATCCACCTACAAATGTGAACTGACGTTCAAAAATAAAACATTTGAAAACGGACCATTTTCCACATTTCTGAAGCATGACGTAATGGGGGGGTGTTATCTCTTTTGTCGAAAATCAGCCATTTTTGCTCGAACATTAAATGCCTCCAAATGGTATTTAATTAACTTCCCGGGGTGAAGATACCCTTTTTGAGAACTCAGAGTGAGTAAATTGGCCATTTTCATGCACTTTTAACCATTCCATAAATCTTGTGTTTTGGGCCCCTGGAAGCATGAAAATCACTTTAAACATGCTAATTTTAGCTCTAACACTGATGATCCACCTACAAATGTGAACTGACGTTCAAAAATAAAACATTTGAAAACGGACCACTTTCCACATTTATGAAGCATGACGTAATGGGGGGGTGTTATCTCTTTTGTCGAAAATCAGCCGTTTTTGCTCGAACATTAAATGCCTCCAAATGGTATTTAATTAACTTCCCGAGCCCCTGGAAGCATGAAAATCACTTTAAACATGCTAATTTTAGCTCTAACACTGATGGTCCACCTACAAATGTGAACTGACGTTCAAAAATAAAACATTTGAAAACGGACCATTTTCCACATTTCTGAAGCATGACGTAATTTGGGGGTGTTATCTCTTTTGTCGAAAATCAGCCGTTTTTGCTCGAACATTAAATGCCTCCAAATGGTATTTAATTAACTTCCCGAGCCCCTGGAAGCATGAAAATCACTTTAAATATGCTAATTTTAGCTCTAACACTGATGATCCACCTACAAATGTGAACTGACGTTCAAAAATAAAACATTTGAAAACGGACCATTTTCCACATTTCTGAAGCATGGCGTAATGGGGGGGTGTTATCTCTTTTGTCGAAAATCAGCCGTTTTTGCTCGAACATTAAATGCCTCCAAATGGTATTTAATTAACTTCCCGAGCCCCTGGAAGCATGAAAATCACTTTAAACATGCTAATTTTAGCTCTAACACTGATGATCCACCTACAAATATGAACTGACGTTCAAAAATAAAACATTTGAAAACGGTCCATTTTCCACATTTCTGAAGCATGACGTAATGGGGGGGTGTTATCTCTTTTGTCGAAAATCAGCCGTTTTTGCCCGAACATTAAATGCCTCCAAATGGTATTTAATTAACTTCCCGAGCCCCTGGAAGCATGAAAATCACTTTAAATATGCTAATTTTAGCTCTAACACTGATGATCCACCTACAAATGTGAACTGATGTTCAAAAATAAAACATTTGAAAACGGACCATTTTTCACATTTCTGAAGCATGACGTAATGGGGGGGTGTTATCTCTTTTGTCGAAAATCAGCCGTTTTTGCTCGAACATTAAATGCCTCCAAATGGTATTTAATTAACTTCCTGAGCCCCTGGAAGCATGAAAATCACTTTAAACATGCTAATTTTAGCTCTAACACTGATGATCCACCTACAAATGTGAACTGACGTTCAAAAATAAAACATTTGAAAACGGACCATTTTCCACATTTCTGAAGCATGACGTAATGGGGGGGTGTTATCTCTTTTGTCGAAAATCAGCCGTTTTTGCTCGAACATTAAATGCCTCCAAATGGTATTTAATTAACTTCCCGGGGTGAAGATACCCTTTTTGAGAACTCAGAGTGAGTAAATTGGCCATTTTCATGCACTTTTAACCATTCCATAAATCTTGTGTTTTGGGCCCCTGGAAGCATGAAAATCACTTTAAACATGCTAATTTTAGCTCTAACACTGATGATCCACCTACAAATGTGAACTGACGTTCAAAAATAAAACATTTGAAAACGGACCACTTTCCACGTTTATGAAGCATGACGTAATGGGGGGGTGTTATCTCTTTTGTCGAAAATCAGCCGTTTTTGCTCGAACATTAAATGCCTCCAAATGGTATTTAATTAACTTCCCGAGCCCCTGGAAGCATGAAAATCACTTTAAACATGCTAATTTTAGCTCTAACACTGATGGTCCACCTACAAATGTGAACTGACGTTCAAAAATAAAACATTTGAAAACGGACCATTTTCCACATTTCTGAAGCATGACGTAATTTGGGGGTGTTATCTCTTTTGTCGAAAATCAGCCGTTTTTGCTCGAACATTAAATGCCTCCAAATGGTATTTAATTAACTTCCCGAGCCCCTGGAAGCATGAAAATCACTTTAAATATGCTAATTTTAGCTCCAACACTGATGATCCACCTACAAATGTGAACTGACGTTCAAAAATAAAACATTTGAAAACGGACCATTTTCCACATTTCTGAAGCATGGCGTAATGGGGGGGTGTTATCTCTTTTGTCGAAAATCAGCCGTTTTTGCTCGAACATTAAATGCCTCCAAATGGTATTTAATTAACTTCCCGAGCCCCTGGAAGCATGAAAATCACTTTAAACATGCTAATTTTAGCTCTAACACTGATGATCCACCTACAAATGTGAACTGACGTTCAAAAATAAAACATTTGAAAACGGTCCATTTTCCACATTTCTGAAGCATGACGTAATGGGGGGGTGTTATCTCTTTTGTCGAAAATCAGCCGTTTTTGCCCGAACATTAAATGCCTCCAAATGGTATTTAATTAACTTCCCGAGCCCCTGGAAGCATGAAAATCACTTTAAATATGCTAATTTTAGCTCTAACACTGATGATCCACCTACAAATGTGAACTGATGTTCAAAAATAAAACATTTGAAAACGGACCATTTTCCACATTTCTGAAGCATGACGTAATGGGGGGGTGTTATCTCTTTTGTCGAAAATCAGCCGTTTTTGCTCGAACATTAAATGCCTCCAAATGGTATTTAATTAACTTCCCGAGCCCCTGGAAGCATGAAAATCACTTTAAACATGCTAATTTTAGCTCTAACACTGATGATCCACCTACAAATGTGAACTGACATTCAAAAATAAAACATTTGAAAACGGACCATTTTCCACATTTCTGAAGCATGACGTAATGGGGGGGTGTTATCTCTTTTGTCGAAAATCAGCCGTTTTTGCTCGAACATTAAATGCCTCCAAATGGTATTTAATTAACTTCCCGAGCCCCTGGAAGCATGAAAATCACTTTAAACATGCTAATTTTAGCTCTAACACTGATGATCCACCTACAAATGTGAACTGACGTTCAAAAATAAAACATTTGAAAACGGACCATTTTCCACATTTCTGAAGCATGACGTAATGGGGGGGTGTTATCTCTTTTGTCGAAAATCAGCCGTTTTTGCTCGAACATTAAATGCCTCCAAATGGTATTTAATTAGCTTCCCGAGCCCCTGGAAGCATGAAAATCACTTTAAACATGCTAATTTTAGCTCTAACACTGATGATCCACCTACAAATGTGAACTGACGTTCAAAAATAAAACATTTGAAAACGGACCATTTTCCACATTTCTGAAGCATGACGTAATGGGGGGGTGTTATCTCTTTTGTCGAAAATCAGCCGTTTTTGCTCGAACATTAAATGCCTCCAAATGGTATTTAATTAACTTCCCGAGCCCCTGGAAGCATGAAAATCACTTTAAACATGCTAATTTTAGCTCTAACACTGATGATCCACCTACAAATGTGAACTGACGTTCAAAAATAAAACATTTGAAAACGGACCATTTTTCACATTTCTGAAGCATGACGTAATGGGGGGGTGTTATCTCTTTTGTCGAAAATCAGCCGTTTTTGCTCGAACATTAAATGCCTCCAAATGGTATTTAATTAACTTCCCGAGCCCCTGGAAGCATGAAAATCACTTTAAACATGCTAATTTTAGCTCTAACACTGATGATCCACCTACAAATGTGAACTGACGTTCAAAAATAAAACATTTGAAAACGGACCATTTTCCACATTTCTGAAGCATGACGTAATGGGGGGGTGTTATCTCTTTTGTCGAAAATCAGCCGTTTTTTGCTCGAACATTAAATGCCTCCAAATGGTATTTAATTAACTTCCCGAGCCCCTGGAAGCATGAAAATCACTTTAAACATGCTAATTTTAGCTCTAACACTGATGATCCACCTACAAATGTGAACTGACGTTCAAAAATAAAACATTTGAAAACGGACCATTTTACACATTTCTGAAGCATGACGTAATGGGGGGGTGTTATCTCTTTTGTCGAAAATCAGCCGTTTTTGCTCAAAAATTAAATGCCTCCAAATGGTATTTAATTAACTTCCCGAGCCCCTGGAAGCATGAAAATCACTTTAAACATGCTAATTTTAGCTCTAACACTGATGATCCACCTACAAATGTGAACTGATGTTCAAAAATAAAACATTTGAAAACGGACCATTTTCCACATTTCTGAAGCATGACGTAATGGGGGGTGTTATCTCTTTTGTCAAAAATCAGCCGTTTTTGCTCGAACATTAAATGCCTCCAAATGGTATTTAATTAACTTCCCGAGCCCCTGGAAGCATGAAAATCACTTTAAACATGCTAATTTTAGCTCTAACACTGATGATCCACCTACAAATGTGAACTGACATTCAAAAATAAAACATTTGAAAACGGACCATTTTCCACATTTCTGAAGCATGACGTAATGGGGGGGTGTTATCTCTTTTGTCGAAAATCAGCCGTTTTTGCTCGAACATTAAATGCCTCCAAATGGTATTTAATTAACTTCCCGAGCCCCTGGAAGCATGAAAATCACTTTAAACATGCTAATTTTAGCTCTAACACTGATGATCCACCTACAAATGTGAACTGACGTTCAAAAATAAAACATTTGAAAACGGACCATTTTCCACATTTCTGAAGCATGACGTAATGGGGGGGTGTTATCTCTTTTGTCGAAAATCAGCCGTTTTTGCTCGAACATTAAATGCCTCCAGATGGTATTTAATTAGCTTCCCGAGCCCCTGGAAGCATGAAAATCACTTTAAACATGCTAATTTTAGCTCTAACACTGATGATCCACCTACAAATGTGAAAATGGGGGGGTGTTATCTCTTTTGTCGAAAATCAGCCGTTTTTGCTCGAACATTAAATGCCTCCAAATGGTATTTAATTAACTTCCCGAGCCCCTGGAAGCATGAAAATCACTTTAAACATGCTAATTTTAGCTCTAACACTGATGATCCACCTACAAATGTGAACTGACGTTCAAAAATAAAACATTTGAAAACGGACCATTTTTCACATTTCTGAAGCATGACGTAATGGGGGGGTGTTATCTCTTTTGTCGAAAATCAGCCGTTTTTGCTCGAACATTAAATGCCTCCAAATGGTATTTAATTAACTTCCCGAGCCCCTGGAAGCATGAAAATCACTTTAAACATGCTAATTTTAGCTCTAACACTGATGATCCACCTACAAATGTGAACTGACGTTCAAAAATAAAACATTTGAAAACGGACCATTTTCCACATTTCTGAAGCATGACGTAATGGGGGGGTGTTATCTCTTTTGTCGAAAATCAGCCGTTTTTTGCTCGAACATTAAATGCCTCCAAATGGTATTTAATTAACTTCCCGAGCCCCTGGAAGCATGAAAATCACTTTAAACATGCTAATTTTAGCTCTAACACTGATGATCCACCTACAAATGTGAACTGACGTTCAAAAATAAAACATTTGAAAACGGACCATTTTCCACATTTCTGAAGCATGACGTAATGGGGGGGTGTTATCTCTTTTGTCGAAAATCAGCCGTTTTTGCTCGAAAATTAAATGCCTCCAAATGGTATTTAATTAACTTCCCGAGCCCCTGGAAGCATGAAAATCACTTTAAACATGCTAATTTTAGCTCTAACACTGATGATCCACCTACAAATGTGAACTGACGTTCAAAAATAAAACATTTGAAAACTGACCATTTTCCACATTTCTGAAGCATGACGTAATGGGGGGGGTTTATCTCTTTTGTCGAAAATCAGCCGTTTTTGCTCGAACATTAAATGCCTCCAAATGGTATTTAATTAACTTCCCGGGGTGAAGAAACCCTTTTTGAGAACTCAGAGTGAGTAAATTGGCCATTTTCATGCACTTTTAACCATTCCATAAATCTTGTGTTTTGGGCCCCTGGAAGCATGAAAATCACTTTAAACATGCTAATTTTAGCTCTAACACTGATGATCCACCTACAAATGTGAACTGACGTTCAAAAATAAAACATTTGAAAACGGACCATTTTCCACATTTCTGAAGCATGACGTAATGGGGGGGTGTTATCTCTTTTGTCGAAAATCAGCCGTTTTTGCTCGAACATTAAATGCCTCCAAATGGTATTTAATTAACTTCCCGAGCCCCTGGAAGCATGAAAATCACTTTAAACATGCTAATTTTAGCTCTAACACTGATGAGCCACCTACAAATGTGAACTGACGTTCAAAAATAAAACATTTGAAAACGGACCATTTTCCACATTTCTGAAGCATGACGTAATGGGGGGATGTTATCTCTTTTGTCGAAAATCAGCCGTTTTTGCTCGAACATTAAATGCCTCCAAATGGTATTTAATTAACTTCCCGAGCCCCTGGAAGCATGAAAATCACTTTAAACATGCTAATTTTAGCTCTAACACTGATGATCCACCTACAAATGTGAACTGACGTTCAAAAATAAAACATTTGAAAACGGACCATTTTCCACATTTCTGAAGCATGACGTAATGGGGGGGTGTTATCTCTTTTGTCGAAAATCAGCCGTTTTTGCTCGAACATTAAATGCCTCCAAATGGTATTTAATTAACTTCCCAAGCCCCTGGAAGCATGAAAATCACTTTAAACATGCTAATTTTAGCTCTAACACTGATGATCCACCTACAAATGTGAACTGACGTTCAAAAATAAAACATTTGAAAACGGACCATTTTCCACATTTCTGAAGCATGACGTAATGGGGGGGTGTTATCTCTTTTGTCGAAAATCAGCCGTTTTTGCTCGAACATTAAATGCCTCCAAATGGTATTTAATTAACTTCCCGGGGTGAAGATACCCTTTTTGAGAACTCAGAGTGAGTAAATTGGCCATTTTCATGCACTTTTAACCATTCCATAAATCTTGTGTTTTGGGCCCCTGGAAGCATGAAAATCACTTTAAACATGCTAATTTTAGCTCTAACACTGATGATCCACCTACAAATGTGAACTGACGTTCAAAAATAAAACATTTGAAAACGGACCATTTTCCACATTTCTGAAGCATGACGTAATGGGGGGGTGTTATCTCTTTTGTCGAAAATCAGCCGTTTTTGCTCGAACATTAAATGCCTCCAAATGGTATTTAATTAACTTCCCGAGCCCCTGGAAGCATGAAAATCACTTTAAACATGCTAATTTTAGCTCTAACACTGATGATCCACCTACAAATGTGAACTGACGTTCAAAAATAAAACATTTGAAAACGGACCATTTTCCACATTTCTGAAGCATGACGTAATGGGGGGGTGTTATCTCTTTTGTCGAAAATCAGCCGTTTTTGCTCGAACATTAAATGCCTCCAAATGGTATTTAATTAGCTTCCCGAGCCCCTGGAAGCATGAAAATCATTTTAAACATGCTAATTTTAGCTCTAACACTGATGATCCACCTACAAATGTGAACTGACGTTCAAAAATAAAACATTTGAAAACGGACCATTTTCCACATTTCTGAAGCATGACGTAATGGGGGGGTGTTATCTCTTTTGTCGAAAATCAGCCGTTTTTGCTCGAACATTAAATGCCTCCAAATGGTATTTAATTAACTTCCCGAGCCCCTGGAAGCATGAAAATCACTTTAAACATGCTAATTTTAGCTCTAACACTGATGATCCACCTACAAATGTGAACTGACGTTCAAAAATAAAACATTTGAAAACGGACCATTTTTCACATTTCTGAAGCATGACGTAATGGGGGGGTGTTATCTCTTTTGTCGAAAATCAGCCGTTTTTGCTCGAACATTAAATGCCTCCAAATGGTATTTAATTAACTTCCCGAGCCCCTGGAAGCATGAAAATCACTTTAAACATGCTAATTTTAGCTCTAACACTGATGATCCACCTACAAATGTGAACTGACGTTCAAAAATAAAACATTTGAAAACGGACCATTTTCCACATTTCTGAAGCATGACGTAATGGGGGGGTGTTATCTCTTTTGTCGAAAATCAGCCGTTTTTTGCTCGAACATTAAATGCCTCCAAATGGTATTTAATTAACTTCCCGAGCCCCTGGAAGCATGAAAATCACTTTAAACATGCTAATTTTAGCTCTAACACTGATGATCCACCTACAAATGTGAAAATGGGGGGGTGTTATCTCTTTTGTCGAAAATCAGCCGTTTTTGCTCGAACATTAAATGCCTCCAAATGGTATTTAATTAACTTCCCGAGCCCCTGGAAGCATGAAAATCACTTTAAACATGCTAATTTTAGCTCTAACACTGATGATCCACCTACAAATGTGAACTGACGTTCAAAAATAAAACATTTGAAAACGGACCATTTTCCACATTTCTGAAGCATGACGTAATGGGGGGGTGTTATCTCTTTTGTCGAAAATCAGCCGTTTTTGCTCGAACATTAAATGCCTCCAAATGGTATTTAATTAACTTCCCGAGCCCCTGGAAGCATGAAAATCACTTTAAACATGCTAATTTTAGCTCTAACACTGATGATCCACCTACAAATGTGAACTGACGTTCAAAAATAAAACATTTGAAAACGGACCATTTTCCACATTTCTGAAGCATGACGTAATGGGGGGGTGTTATCTCTTTTGTCGAAAATCAGCCGTTTTTGCTCGAACATTAAATGCCTCCAAATGGTATTTAATTAGCTTCCCGAGCCCCTGGAAGCATGAAAATCATTTTAAACATGCTAATTTTAGCTCTAACACTGATGATCCACCTACAAATGTGAACTGACGTTCAAAAATAAAACATTTGAAAACGGACCATTTTCCACATTTCTGAAGCATGACGTAATGGGGGGGTGTTATCTCTTTTGTCGAAAATCAGCCGTTTTTGCTCGAACATTAAATGCCTCCAAATGGTATTTAATTAACTTCCCGAGCCCCTGGAAGCATGAAAATCACTTTAAACATGCTAATTTTAGCTCTAACACTGATGATCCACCTACAAATGTGAACTGACGTTCAAAAATAAAACATTTGAAAACGGACCATTTTTCACATTTCTGAAGCATGACGTAATGGGGGGGTGTTATCTCTTTTGTCGAAAATCAGCCGTTTTTGCTCGAACATTAAATGCCTCCAAATGGTATTTAATTAACTTCCCGAGCCCCTGGAAGCATGAAAATCACTTTAAACATGCTAATTTTAGCTCTAACACTGATGATCCACCTACAAATGTGAACTGACGTTCAAAAATAAAACATTTGAAAACGGACCATTTTCCACATTTCTGAAGCATGACGTAATGGGGGGGTGTTATCTCTTTTGTCGAAAATCAGCCGTTTTTTGCTCGAACATTAAATGCCTCCAAATGGTATTTAATTAACTTCCCGAGCCCCTGGAAGCATGAAAATCACTTTAAACATGCTAATTTTAGCTCTAACACTGATGATCCACCTACAAATGTGAAAATGGGGGGGTGTTATCTCTTTTGTCGAAAATCAGCCGTTTTTGCTCGAACATTAAATGCCTCCAAATGGTATTTAATTAACTTCCCGAGCCCCTGGAAGCATGAAAATCACTTTAAACATGCTAATTTTAGCTCTAACACTGATGATCCACCTACAAATGTGAACTGACGTTCAAAAATAAAACATTTGAAAACGGACCATTTTTCACATTTCTGAAGCATGACGTAATGGGGGGGTGTTATCTCTTTTGTCGAAAATCAGCCGTTTTTGCTCGAACATTAAATGCCTCCAAATGGTATTTAATTAACTTCCCGAGCCCCTGGAAGCATGAAAATCACTTTAAACATGCTAATTTTAGCTCTAACACTGATGATCCACCTACAAATGTGAACTGACGTTCAAAAATAAAACATTTGAAAACGGACCATTTTCCACATTTCTGAAGCATGACGTAATGGGGGGGTGTTATCTCTTTTGTCGAAAATCAGCCGTTTTTTGCTCGAACATTAAATGCCTCCAAATGGTATTTAATTAACTTCCCGAGCCCCTGGAAGCATGAAAATCACTTTAAACATGCTAATTTTAGCTCTAACACTGATGATCCACCTACAAATGTGAACTGACGTTCAAAAATAAAACATTTGAAAACGGACCATTTTCCACATTTCTGAAGCATGACGTAATGGGGGGGTGTTATCTCTTTTGTCGAAAATCAGCCGTTTTTGCTCGAACATTAAATGCCTCCAAATGGTATTTAATTAACTTCCCGAGCCCCTGGAAGCATGAAAATCACTTTAAACATGCTAATTTTAGCTCTAACACTGATGATCCACCTACAAATGTGAACTGACGTTCAAAAATAAAACATTTGAAAACGGACCATTTTCCACATTTCTGAAGCATGACGTAATGGGGGGGTGTTATCTCTTTTGTCGAAAATCAGCCGTTTTTGCTCGAACATTAAATGCCTCCAAATGGTATTTAATTAGCTTCCCGAGCCCCTGGAAGCATGAAAATCACTTTAAACATGCTAATTTTAGCTCTAACACTGATGATCCACCTACAAATGTGAAAATGGGGGGGTGTTATCTCTTTTGTCGAAAATCAGCCGTTTTTGCTCGAACATTAAATGCCTCCAAATGGTATTTAATTAACTTCCCGAGCCCCTGGAAGCATGAAAATCACTTTAAACATGCTAATTTTAGCTCTAACACTGATGATCCACCTACAAATGTGAACTGACGTTCAAAAATAAAACATTTGAAAACGGACCATTTTTCACATTTCTGAAGCATGACGTAATGGGGGGGTGTTATCTCTTTTGTCGAAAATCAGCCGTTTTTGCTCGAACATTAAATGCCTCCAAATGGTATTTAATTAACTTCCCGAGCCCCTGGAAGCATGAAAATCACTTTAAACATGCTAATTTTAGCTCTAACACTGATGATCCACCTACAAATGTGAACTGACGTTCAAAAATAAAACATTTGAAAACGGACCATTTTCCACATTTCTGAAGCATGACGTAATGGGGGGGTGTTATCTCTTTTGTCGAAAATCAGCCGTTTTTTGCTCGAACATTAAATGCCTCCAAATGGTATTTAATTAACTTCCCGAGCCCCTGGAAGCATGAAAATCACTTTAAACATGCTAATTTTAGCTCTAACACTGATGATCCACCTACAAATGTGAACTGACGTTCAAAAATAAAACATTTGAAAACGGACCATTTTCCACATTTCTGAAGCATGACGTAATGGGGGGGTGTTATCTCTTTTGTCGAAAATCAGCCGTTTTTGCTCGAAAATTAAATGCCTCCAAATGGTATTTAATTAACTTCCCGAGCCCCTGGAAGCATGAAAATCACTTTAAACATGCTAATTTTAGCTCTAACACTGATGATCCACCTACAAATGTGAACTGACGTTCAAAAATAAAACATTTGAAAACTGACCATTTTCCACATTTCTGAAGCATGACGTAATGGGGGGGGTTTATCTCTTTTGTCGAAAATCAGCCGTTTTTGCTCGAACATTAAATGCCTCCAAATGGTATTTAATTAACTTCCCGGGGTGAAGAAACCCTTTTTGAGAACTCAGAGTGAGTAAATTGGCCATTTTCATGCACTTTTAACCATTCCATAAATCTTGTGTTTTGGGCCCCTGGAAGCATGAAAATCACTTTAAACATGCTAATTTTAGCTCTAACACTGATGATCCACCTACAAATGTGAACTGACGTTCAAAAATAAAACATTTGAAAACGGACCATTTTCCACATTTCTGAAGCATGACGTAATGGGGGGGTGTTATCTCTTTTGTCGAAAATCAGCCGTTTTTGCTCGAACATTAAATGCCTCCAAATGGTATTTAATTAACTTCCCGAGCCCCTGGAAGCATGAAAATCACTTTAAACATGCTAATTTTAGCTCTAACACTGATGAGCCACCTACAAATGTGAACTGACGTTCAAAAATAAAACATTTGAAAACGGACCATTTTCCACATTTCTGAAGCATGACGTAATGGGGGGATGTTATCTCTTTTGTCGAAAATCAGCCGTTTTTGCTCGAACATTAAATGCCTCCAAATGGTATTTAATTAACTTCCCGAGCCCCTGGAAGCATGAAAATCACTTTAAACATGCTAATTTTAGCTCTAACACTGATGATCCACCTACAAATGTGAACTGACGTTCAAAAATAAAACATTTGAAAACGGACCATTTTCCACATTTCTGAAGCATGACGTAATGGGGGGGTGTTATCTCTTTTGTCGAAAATCAGCCGTTTTTGCTCGAACATTAAATGCCTCCAAATGGTATTTAATTAACTTCCCAAGCCCCTGGAAGCATGAAAATCACTTTAAACATGCTAATTTTAGCTCTAACACTGATGATCCACCTACAAATGTGAACTGACGTTCAAAAATAAAACATTTGAAAACGGACCATTTTCCACATTTCTGAAGCATGACGTAATGGGGGGGTGTTATCTCTTTTGTCGAAAATCAGCCGTTTTTGCTCGAACATTAAATGCCTCCAAATGGTATTTAATTAACTTCCCGGGGTGAAGATACCCTTTTTGAGAACTCAGAGTGAGTAAATTGGCCATTTTCATGCACTTTTAACCATTCCATAAATCTTGTGTTTTGGGCCCCTGGAAGCATGAAAATCACTTTAAACATGCTAATTTTAGCTCTAACACTGATGATCCACCTACAAATGTGAACTGACGTTCAAAAATAAAACATTTGAAAACGGACCATTTTCCACATTTCTGAAGCATGACGTAATGGGGGGGTGTTATCTCTTTTGTCGAAAATCAGCCGTTTTTGCTCGAACATTAAATGCCTCCAAATGGTATTTAATTAACTTCCCGAGCCCCTGGAAGCATGAAAATCACTTTAAACATGCTAATTTTAGCTCTAACACTGATGATCCACCTACAAATGTGAACTGACGTTCAAAAATAAAACATTTGAAAACGGACCATTTTCCACATTTCTGAAGCATGACGTAATGGGGGGGTGTTATCTCTTTTGTCGAAAATCAGCCGTTTTTGCTCGAACATTAAATGCCTCCAAATGGTATTTAATTAGCTTCCCGAGCCCCTGGAAGCATGAAAATCACTTTAAACATGCTAATTTTAGCTCTAACACTGATGATCCACCTACAAATGTGAACTGACGTTCAAAAATAAAACATTTGAAAACGGACCATTTTCCACATTTCTGAAGCATGACGTAATGGGGGGGTGTTATCTCTTTTGTCGAAAATCAGCCGTTTTTGCTCGAACATTAAATGCCTCCAAATGGTATTTAATTAACTTCCCGAGCCCCTGGAAGCATGAAAATCACTTTAAACATGCTAATTTTAGCTCTAACACTGATGATCCACCTACAAATGTGAACTGACGTTCAAAAATAAAACATTTGAAAACGGACCATTTTTCACATTTCTGAAGCATGACGTAATGGGGGGGTGTTATCTCTTTTGTCGAAAATCAGCCGTTTTTGCTCGAACATTAAATGCCTCCAAATGGTATTTTATTAACTTCCCGAGCCCCTGGAAGCATGAAAATCACTTTAAACATGCTAATTTTAGCTCTAACACTGATGATCCACCTACAAATGTGAACTGACGTTCAAAAATAAAACATTTGAAAACGGACCATTTTCCACATTTCTGAAGCATGACGTAATGGGGGGGTGTTATCTCTTTTGTCGAAAATCAGCCGTTTTTTGCTCGAACATTAAATGCCTCCAAATGGTATTTAATTAACTTCCCGAGCCCCTGGAAGCATGAAAATCACTTTAAACATGCTAATTTTAGCTCTAACACTGATGATCCACCTACAAATGTGAACTGACGTTCAAAAATAAAACATTTGAAAACGGACCATTTTACACATTTCTGAAGCATGACGTAATGGGGGGGTGTTATCTCTTTTGTCGAAAATCAGCCGTTTTTGCTCGAAAATTAAATGCCTCCAAATGGTATTTAATTAACTTCCCGAGCCCCTGGAAGCATGAAAATCACTTTAAACATGCTAATTTTAGCTCTAACACTGATGATCCACCTACAAATGTGAACTGATGTTCAAAAATAAAACATTTGAAAACGGACCATTTTCCACATTTCTGAAGCATGACGTAATGGGGGGTGTTATCTCTTTTGTCGAAAATCAGCCGTTTTTGCTCGAACATTAAATGCCTCCAAATGGTATTTAATTAACTTCCCGAGCCCCTGGAAGCATGAAAATCACTTTAAACATGCTAATTTTAGCTCTAACACTGATGATCCACCTACAAATGTGAACTGACATTCAAAAATAAAACATTTGAAAACGGACCATTTTCCACATTTCTGAAGCATGACGTAATGGGGGGGTGTTATCTCTTTTGTCGAAAATCAGCCGTTTTTGCTCGAACATTAAATGCCTCCAAATGGTATTTAATTAACTTCCCGAGCCCCTGGAAGCATGAAAATCACTTTAAACATGCTAATTTTAGCTCTAACACTGATGATCCACCTACAAATGTGAACTGACGTTCAAAAATAAAACATTTGAAAACGGACCATTTTCCACATTTCTGAAGCATGACGTAATGGGGGGGTGTTATCTCTTTTGTCGAAAATCAGCCGTTTTTGCTCGAACATTAAATGCCTCCAAATGGTATTTAATTAGCTTCCCGAGCCCCTGGAAGCATGAAAATCACTTTAAACATGCTAATTTTAGCTCTAACACTGATGATCCACCTACAAATGTGAAAATGGGGGGGTGTTATCTCTTTTGTCGAAAATCAGCCGTTTTTGCTCGAACATTAAATGCCTCCAAATGGTATTTAATTAACTTCCCGAGCCCCTGGAAGCATGAAAATCACTTTAAACATGCTAATTTTAGCTCTAACACTGATGATCCACCTACAAATGTGAACTGACGTTCAAAAATAAAACATTTGAAAACGGACCATTTTTCACATTTCTGAAGCATGACGTAATGGGGGGGTGTTATCTCTTTTGTCGAAAATCAGCCGTTTTTGCTCGAACATTAAATGCCTCCAAATGGTATTTAATTAACTTCCCGAGCCCCTGGAAGCATGAAAATCACTTTAAACATGCTAATTTTAGCTCTAACACTGATGATCCACCTACAAATGTGAACTGACGTTCAAAAATAAAACATTTGAAAACTGACCATTTTCCACATTTCTGAAGCATGACGTAATGGGGGGGTGTTATCTCTTTTGTCGAAAATCAGCCGTTTTTTGCTCGAACATTAAATGCCTCCAAATGGTATTTAATTAACTTCCCGAGCCCCTGGAAGCATGAAAATCACTTTAAACATGCTAATTTTAGCTCTAACACTGATGATCCACCTACAAATGTGAACTGACGTTCAAAAATAAAACATTTGAAAACGGACCATTTTCCACATTTCTGAAGCATGACGTAATGGGGGGGTGTTATCTCTTTTGTCGAAAATCAGCCGTTTTTGCTCGAAAATTAAATGCCTCCAAATGGTATTTAATTAACTTCCCGAGCCCCTGGAAGCATGAAAATCACTTTAAACATGCTAATTTTAGCTCTAACACTGATGATCCACCTACAAATGTGAACTGACGTTCAAAAATAAAACATTTGAAAACTGACCATTTTCCACATTTCTGAAGCATGACGTAATGGGGGGGGGGTTTATCTCTTTTGTCGAAAATCAGCCGTTTTTGCTCGAACATTAAATGCCTCCAAATGGTATTTAATTAACTTCCCGGGGTGAAGAAACCCTTTTTGAGAACTCAGAGTGAGTAAATTGGCCATTTTCATGCACTTTTAACCATTCCATAAATCTTGTGTTTTGGGCCCCTGGAAGCATGAAAATCACTTTAAACATGCTAATTTTAGCTCTAACACTGATGATCCACCTACAAATGTGAACTGACGTTCAAAAATAAAACATTTGAAAACGGACCATTTTCCACATTTCTGAAGCATGACGTAATGGGGGGGTGTTATCTCTTTTGTCGAAAATCAGCCGTTTTTGCTCGAACATTAAATGCCTCCAAATGGTATTTAATTAACTTCCCGAGCCCCTGGAAGCATGAAAATCACTTTAAACATGCTAATTTTAGCTCTAACACTGATGAGCCACCTACAAATGTGAACTGACGTTCAAAAATAAAACATTTGAAAACGGACCATTTTCCACATTTCTGAAGCATGACCTAATGGGGGGGTGTTATCTCTTTTGTCGAAAATCAGCCGTTTTTGCTCGAACATTAAATGCCTCCAAATGGTATTTAATTAACTTCCCGAGCCCCTGGAAGCATGAAAATCACTTTAAACATGCTAATTTTAGCTCTAACACTGATGATCCACCTACAAATGTGAACTGACGTTCAAAAATAAAACATTTGAAAACGGACCATTTTCCACATTTCTGAAGCATGACGTAATGGGGGGGTGTTATCTCTTTTGTCGAAAATCAGCCGTTTTTGCTCGAACATTAAATGCCTCCAAATGGTATTTAATTAACTTCCCAAGCCCCTGGAAGCATGAAAATCACTTTAAACATGCTAATTTTAGCTCTAACACTGATGATCCACCTACAAATGTGAACTGACGTTCAAAAATAAAACATTTGAAAACGGACCATTTTCCACATTTCTGAAGCATGACGTAATGGGGGGGTGTTATCTCTTTTGTCGAAAATCAGCCGTTTTTGCTCGAACATTAAATGCCTCCAAATGGTATTTAATTAACTTCCCGGGGTGAAGATACCCTTTTTGAGAACTCAGAGTGAGTAAATTGGCCATTTTCATGCACTTTTAACCATTCCATAAATCTTGTGTTTTGGGCCCCTGGAAGCATGAAAATCACTTTAAACATGCTAATTTTAGCTCTAACACTGATGATCCACCTACAAATGTGAACTGACGATCAAAAATAAAACATTTGAAAACGGACCACTTTCCACATTTATGAAGCATGACGTAATGGGGGGGTGTTATCTCTTTTGTCGAAAATCAGCCGTTTTTGCTCGAACATTAAATGCCTCCAAATGGTATTTAATTAACTTCCCGAGCCCCTGGAAGCATGAAAATCACTTTAAACATGCTAATTTTAGCTCTAACACTGATGATCCACCTACAAATGTGAACTGACGTTCAAAAATAAAACATTTGAAAACGGTCCATTTTCCACATTTCTGAAGCATGACGTAATGGGGGGGTGTTATCTCTTTTGTCGAAAATCAGCCGTTTTTGCCCGAACATTAAATGCCTCCAAATGGTATTTAATTAACTTCCCGAGCCCCTGGAAGCATGAAAATCACTTTAAATATGCTAATTTTAGCTCTAACACTGATGATCCACCTACAAATGTGAACTGATGTTCAAAAATAAAACATTTGAAAACGGACCATTTTCCACATTTCTGAAGCATGACGTAATGGGGGGGTGTTATCTCTTTTGTCGAAAATCAGCCGTTTTTGCTCGAACATTAAATGCCTCCAAATGGTATTTAATTAACTTCCCGAGCCCCTGGAAGCATGAAAATCACTTTAAACATGCTAATTTTAGCTCTAACACTGATGATCCACCTACAAATGTGAACTGACATTCAAAAATAAAACATTTGAAAACGGACCATTTTCCACATTTCTGAAGCATGACGTAATGGGGGGGTGTTATCTCTTTTGTCGAAAATCAGCCGTTTTTGCTCGAACATTAAATGCCTCCAAATGGTATTTAATTAACTTCCCGAGCCCCTGGAAGCATGAAAATCACTTTAAACATGCTAATTTTAGCTCTAACACTGATGATCCACCTACAAATGTGAACTGACGTTCAAAAATAAAACATTTGAAAACGGACCATTTTCCACATTTCTGAAGCATGACGTAATGGGGGGGTGTTATCTCTTTTGTCGAAAATCAGCCTTTTTTGCTCGAACATTAAATGCCTCCAAATGGTATTTAATTAGCTTCCCGAGCCCCTGGAAGCATGAAAATCACTTTAAACATGCTAATTTTAGCTCTAACACTGATGATCCACCTACAAATGTGAACTGACGTTCAAAAATAAAACATTTGAAAACGGACCATTTTCCACATTTCTGAAGCATGACGTAATGGGGGGTGTTATCTCTTTTGTCGAAAATCAGCCGTTTTTGCTCGAACATTAAATGCCTCCAAATGGTATTTAATTAACTTCCCGAGCCCCTGGAAGCATGAAAATCACTTTAAACATGCTAATTTTAGCTCTAACACTGATGATCCACCTACAAATGTGAACTGACGTTCAAAAATAAAACATTTGAAAACGGACCATTTTTCACATTTCTGAAGCATGACGTAATGGGGGGGTGTTATCTCTTTTGTCGAAAATCAGCCGTTTTTGCTCGAACATTAAATGCCTCCAAATGGTATTTAATTAACTTCCCGAGCCCCTGGAAGCATGAAAATCACTTTAAACATGCTAATTTTAGCTCTAACACTGATGATCCACCTACAAATGTGAACTGACGTTCAAAAATAAAACATTTGAAAACGGACCATTTTCCACATTTCTGAAGCATGACGTAATGGGGGGGTGTTATCTCTTTTGTCGAAAATCAGCCGTTTTTTGCTCGAACATTAAATGCCTCCAAATGGTATTTAATTAACTTCCCGAGCCCCTGGAAGCATGAAAATCACTTTAAACATGCTAATTTTAGCTCTAACACTGATGATCCACCTACAAATGTGAACTGACGTTCAAAAATAAAACATTTGAAAACGGACCATTTTCCACATTTCTGAAGCATGACGTAATGGGGGGTGTTATCTCTTTTGTCGAAAATCAGCCGTTTTTGCTCGAAAATTAAATGCCTCCAAATGGTATTTAATTAACTTCCCGAGCCCCTGGAAGCATGAAAATCACTTTAAACATGCTAATTTTAGCTCTAACACTGATGATCCACCTACAAATGTGAACTGACGTTCAAAAATAAAACATTTGAAAACTGACCATTTTCCACATTTCTGAAGCATGACGTAATGGGGGGGGTTTATCTCTTTTGTCGAAAATCAGCCGTTTTTGCTCGAACATTAAATGCCTCCAAATGGTATTTAATTAACTTCCCGGGGTGAAGAAACCCTTTTTGAGAACTCAGAGTGAGTAAATTGGCCATTTTCATGCACTTTTAACCATTCCATAAATCTTGTGTTTTGGGCCCCTGGAAGCATGAAAATCACTTTAAACATGCTAATTTTAGCTCTAACACTGATGATCCACCTACAAATGTGAACTGACGTTCAAAAATAAAACATTTGAAAACGGACCATTTTCCACATTTCTGAAGCGTGACGTAATGGGGGGGTGTTATCTCTTTTGTCGAAAATCAGCCGTTTTTGCTCGAACATTAAATGCCTCCAAATGGTATTTAATTAACTTCCCGAGCCCCTGGAAGCATGAAAATCACTTTAAACATGCTAATTTTAGCTCTAACACTGATGAGCCACCTACAAATGTGAACTGACGTTCAAAAATAAAACATTTGAAAACGGACCATTTTCCACATTTCTGAAGCATGACGTAATGGGGGGGTGTTATCTCTTTTGTCGAAAATCAGCCGTTTTTGCTCGAACATTAAATGCCTCCAAATGGTATTTAATTAACTTCCCGAGCCCCTGGAAGCATGAAAATCACTTTAAACATGCTAATTTTAGCTCTAACACTGATGATCCACCTACAAATGTGAACTGACGTTCAAAAATAAAACATTTGAAAACGGACCATTTTCCACATTTCTGAAGCATGACGTAATGGGGGGGTGTTATCTCTTTTGTCGAAAATCAGCCGTTTTTGCTCGAACGTTAAATGCCTCCAAATGATATTTAATTAACTTCCCGAGCCCCTGGAAGCATGAAAATAACTTAAAACATGCTAATTTTAGCTCTAACACTGATGATCCACCTACAAATGTGAACTGACGTTCAAAAATAAAACATTTGAAAACGGACCATTTTCCACATTTCTGAAGCATGACGTAATGGGGGGGGTGTTATCTCTTTTGTCGAAAATCAGCAGTTTTTGCTCGAACAATAAATGCCTCCAAATGGTATTTAATTAACTTCCCGAGCCCCTGGAAGCATGAAAATCACTTTAAACATGCTAATTTTAGCTCTAACACTGATGATCCACCTACAAATGTGAACTGACGTTCAAAAATAAAACATTTGAAAACGGACCATTTTCCACATTTCTGAAGCATGACGTAATGGGGGGGTGTTATCTCTTTTGTCGAAAATCAGCCGTTTTTGCTCGAACATTAAATGCCTCCAAATGGTATTTAATTAACTTCCCGAGCCCCTGGAAGCATGAAAATCACTTTAAACATGCTAATTTTAGCTCTAACACTGATGAACCACCTACAAATGTGAACTGACGTTCAAAAATAAAACATTTGAAAACGGACCATTTTCCACATTTCTGAAGCATGACGTAATGGGGGGGTGTTATCTCTTTTGTCGAAAATTAGCCGTTTTTGCTCGAACATTAAATGCCTCCAAATGGTATTTAATTAACTTCCCGAGCCCCTGGAAGCATGAAAATCACTTTAAACATGCTAATTTTAGCTCTAACACTGATGATCCACCTACAAATGTGAACTGACGTTCAAAAATAAAACATTTGAAAACGGACCATTTTCCACATTTCTGAAGCATGACGTAATGGGGGGGTGTTATCTCTTTTGTCGAAAATCAGCCGTTTTTGCTCGAACATTAAATGCCTCCAAATGGTATTTAATTAACTTCCCGAGCCCCTGGAAGCATGAAAATCACTTTAAACATGCTAATTTTAGCTCTAACACTGATGATCCACCTACAAATGTGAACTGACGTTCAAAAATAAAACATTTGAAAACGGACCATTTTCCACATTTCTGAAGCATGACGTAATGGGGGGGTGTTATCTCTTTTGTCGAAAATCAGCCGTTTTTGCTCGAACATTAAATGCCTCCAAATGGTATTTAATTAACTTCCCGAGCCCCTGGAAGCATGAAAATCACTTTAAACATGCTAATTTTAGCTCTAACACTGATGATCCACCTACAAATGTGAACTGATGTTCAAAAATAAAACATTTGAAAACGGACCATTTTCCACATTTCTGAAGCATGACGTAATGGGGGGGTGTTATCTCTTTTGTCGAAAATCAGCCGTTTTTGCTCGAACATTAAATGCCTCCAAATGATATTTAATTAACTTCCCGAGCCCCTGGAAGCATGAAAATAACTTAAAACATGCTAATTTTAGCTCTAACACTGATGATCCACCTACAAATGTGAACTGACGTTCAAAAATAAAACATTTGAAAACGGACCATTTTCCACATTTCTGAAGCATGACGTAATGGGGGGGTGTTATCTCTTTTGTCGAAAATCAGCAGTTTTTGCTCGAACAATAAATGCCTTCAAATGGTATTTAATTAACTTCCCGAGCCCCTGGAAGCATGAAAATCACTTTAAACATGCTAATTTTAGCTCTAACACTGATGATCCACCTACAAATGTGAACTGACGTTCAAAAATAAAACATTTGAAAACGGACCATTTTCCACATTTCTGAAGCATGACGTAATGGGGGGGTGTTATCTCTTTTGTCGAAAATCAGCCGTTTTTGCTCGAACATTAAATGCCTCCAAATGGTATTTAATTAACTTCCCGAGCCCCTGGAAGCATGAAAATCACTTTAAACATGCTAATTTTAGCTCTAACACTGATGATCCACCTACAAATGTGAACTGACGTTCAAAAATAAAACATTTGAAAACGGACCATTTTCCACATTTCTGAAGCATGACGTAATGGGGGGGTGTTATCTCTTTTGTCGAAAATCAGCCGTTTTTGCTCGAACATTAAATGCCTCCAAATGGTATTTAATTAACTTCCCGAGCCCCTGGAAGCATGAAAATCACTTTAAACATGCTAATTTTAGCTCTAACACTGATGATCCACCTACAAATGTGAACTGATGTTCAAAAATAAAACATTTGAAAACGGACCATTTTCCACATTTCTGAAGCATGACGTAATGGGGGGGTGTTATCTCTTTTGTCGAAAATCAGCCGTTTTTGCTCGAACATTAAATGCCTCCAAATGGTATTTAATTAACTTCCTGAGCCCCTGGAAGCATGAAAATCACTTTAAACATGCTAATTTTAGCTCTAACACTGATGATCCACCTACAAATGTGAACTGACGTTCAAAAATAAAACATTTGAAAACGGACCATTTTCCACATTTCTGAAGCATGACGTAATGGGGGGGTGTTATCTCTTTTGTCGAAAATCAGCCGTTTTTGCTCGAACATTAAATGCCTCCAAATGGTATTTAATTAACTTCCCGAGCCCCTGGAAGCATGAAAATCACTTTAAACATGCTAATTTTAGCTCTAACACTGATGATCCACCTACAAATGTGAACTGACGTTCAAAAATAAAACATTTGAAAACGGACCATTTTCCACATTTCTGAAGCATGACGTAATGGGGGGGTGTTATCTCTTTTGTCGAAAATCAGCCGTTTTTGCTCGAACATTAAATGCCTCCAAATGGTATTTAATTAACTTCCGGAGCCCCTGGAAGCATGAAAATCACTTTAAACATGCTAATTTTAGCTCTAACACTGATGATCCACCTACAAATGTGAACTGACGTTCAAAAATAAAACATTTGAAAACGGACCATTTTCCACATTTCTGAAGCATGACGTAATGGGGGGGTTTTATCTCTTTTGTCGAAAATCAGCCGTTTTCGCTCGAACATTAAATGCCTCCAAATGGTATTTAATTAACTTCCCGGGGTGAAGAAACCCTTTTTGAGAACTCAGAGTGAGTAAATTGGCCATTTTCATGCACTTTTAGCCATTTCATAAATCTTGTGTTTTGGGCCCCTGGAAGCATGAAAATCACTTTAAACATGCTAATTTTAGCTCTAACACTGATGATCCACTTACAAATGTGAACTGATGTTCAAAAATAAAACATTTGAAAACAGACCATTTTTCACATTTCTGAAGCATGACGTAATAGGGGGGTGTTATCTCTTTTGTCGAAAATCTGCCGTTTTTGCTCGAACATTAAATGCCTCCAAATGGTATTTAATTAACTTCCCGGGGTGAAGAAACCCTTTTTGAGAACTCAGAGTGAGTAAATTGGCCATTTTCATGCACTTTTAGCCATTTCATAAATCTTGTGTTTTGGGCCCCTGGAAGCATGAAAATCACTTTAAACATGCTAATTTTAGCTCTAACACTGATGATCCACCTACAAATGTGAACTGACGTTCAAAAATAAAACATTTGAAAAAGGACCATTTTCCACATTTCTGAAGCATGGCGTAATGGGGGGGTGTTATCTCTTTTGTCGAAAATCAGCCGTTTTTGCTCGAACATTAAATGCCTCCAAATGGTATTTAATTAACTTCCCGAGCCCCTGGAAGCATGAAAATCACTTTAAACATGCTAATTTTAGCTCTAACACTGATGATCCACCTACAAATGTGAACTGACGTTCAAAAATAAAACATTTGAAAACGGACCATTTTCCACATTTCTGAAGCATGGCGTAATGGGGGGGTGTTATCTCTTTTGTCGAAAATCAGCCGTTTTTGCTCGAACATTAAATGCCTCCAAATGGTATTTAATTAACTTCCCGAGCCCCTGGAAGCATGAAAATCACTTTAAACATGCTAATTTTAGCTCTAACACTGATGATCCACCTACAAATGTGAACTGACGTTCAAAAATAAAACATTTGAAAACGGTCCATTTTCCACATTTCTGAAGCATGACGTAATGGGGGGGGTGTTATCTCTTTTGTCGAAAATCAGCCGTTTTTGCTGGAACATTAAATGCCTCCAAATGGTATTTAATTAACTTCCCGGGGTGAAGAAACCCTTTTTGAGAACTCAGAGTGAGTAAATTGGCCATTTTCATGCACTTTTAACCATTCCATAAATCTTGTGTTTTGGGCCCCTGGAAGCATGAAAATCACTTTAAACATGCTAATTTTAGCTCTAACACTGATGATCCACCTACAAATGTGAACTGACGTTCAAAAATAAAACATTTGAAAACGGACCATTTTCCACATTTCTGAAGCATGACGTAATGGGGGGGTGTTATCTCTTTTGTCGAAAATCAGCCGTTTTTGCTCGAACATTAAATGCCTCCAAATGGTATTTAATTAACTTCCCAAGCCCCTGGAAGCATGAAAATCACTTTAAACATGCTAATTGTAGCTCTAACACTGATGATCCACCTACAAATGTGAACTGACGTTCAAAAATAAAACATTTGAAAACGGACCATTTTCCACATTTCTGAAGCATGACGTAATGGGGGGGTGTTATCTCTTTTGTCGAAAATCAGCCGTTTTTGCTCGAACATTAAATGCCTCCAAATGGTATTTAATTAACTTCCCGGGGTGAAGATACCCTTTTTGAGAACTCAGAGTGAGTAAATTGGCCATTTTCATGCACTTTTAACCATTCCATAAATCTTGTGTTTTGGGCCCCTGGAAGCATGAAAATCACTTTAAACATGCTAATTTTAGCTCTAACACTGATGATCCACCTACAAATGTGAACTGACGTTCAAAAATAAAACATTTGAAAACGGACCACTTTCCACATTTATGAAGCATGACGTAATGGGGGGGTGTTATCTCTTTTGTCGAAAATCAGCCGTTTTTGCTCGAACATTAAATGCCTCCAAATGGTATTTAATTAACTTCCCGAGCCCCTGGAAGCATGAAAATCACTTTAAACATGCTAATTGTAGCTCTAACACTGATGATCCACCTACAAATGTGAACAGACGTTCAAAAATAAAACATTTGAAAACGGACCATTTTCCACATTTCTGAAGCATGACGTAATGGGGGGGTGTTATCTCTTTTGTCGAAAATCAGCCGTTTTTGCTCGAACATTAAATGCCTCCAAATGGTATTTAATTAACTTCCCGGGGTGAAGATACCCTTTTTGAGAACTCAGAGTGAGTAAATTGG
Organism: Lissotriton vulgaris; assembly: GCF_964263255.1. Classification (NCBI taxonomy): domain Eukaryota; kingdom Metazoa; phylum Chordata; class Amphibia; order Caudata; family Salamandridae; genus Lissotriton; species Lissotriton vulgaris. The sequence goes on along the minus strand of NW_028245263.1, from coordinate 551,920 downwards.
CCATTTTCATGCACTTTTAACCATTCCATAAATCTTGTGTTTTGGGCCCCTGGAAGCATGAAAATCACTTTAAACATGCTAATTTTAGCTCTAACACTGATGATCCACCTACAAATGTGAACTGACGTTCAAAAATAAAACATTTGAAAACGGACCACTTTCCACATTTATGAAGCATGATGTAATGGGGGGGTGTTATCTCTTTTGTCGAAAATCAGCCGTTTTTGCTCGAACATTAAATGCCTCCAAATGGTATTTAATTAACTTCCCGAGCCCCTGGAAGCATGAAAATCACTTTAAACATGCTAATTTTAGCTCTAACACTGATGGTCCACCTACAAATGTGAACTGACGTTCAAAAATAAAACATTTGAAAACGGACCATTTTCCACATTTCTGAAGCATGACGTAATTTGGGGGTGTTATCTCTTTTGTCGAAAATCAGCCGTTTTTGCTCGAACATTAAATGCCTCCAAATGGTATTTAATTAACTTCCCGAGCCCCTGGAAGCATGAAAATCACTTTAAATATGCTAATTTTAGCTCTAACACTGATGATCCACCTACAAATGTGAACTGACGTTCAAAAATAAAACATTTGAAAACGGACCATTTTCCACATTTCTGAAGCATGGCGTAATGGGGGGGTTGTCGAAAATCAGCCGTTTTTGCTCGAACATTAAATGCCTCCAAATGGTATTTAATTAACTTCCCGAGCCCCTGGAAGCATGAAAATCACTTTAAATATGCTAATTTTAGCTCTAACACTGATGATCCACCTACAAATGTGAACTGATGTTCAAAAATAAAACATTTGAAAACGGACCATTTTCCACATTTCTGAAGCATGGCGTAATGGGGGGGTGTTATCTCTTTTGTCGAAAATCAGCCGTTTTTGCTCGAACATTAAATGCCTCCAAATGGTATTTAATTAACTTCCCGAGCCCCTGGAAGCATGTAAATCACTTTAAACATGCTAATTTTAGCTCTAACACTGATGATCCACCTACAAATGTGAACTGACGTTCAAAAATAAAACATTTGAAAACGGTCCATTTTCCACATTTCTGAAGCATGACGTAATGGGGGGGGTGTTATCTCTTTTGTCGAAAATCAGCCGTTTTTGCTGGAACATTAAATGCCTCCAAATGGTATTTAATTAACTTCCCGGGGTGAAGAAACCCTTTTTGAGAACTCAGAGTGAGTAAATTGGCCATTTTCATGCACTTTTAACCATTCCATAAATCTTGTGTTTTGGGCCCCTGGAAGCATGAAAATCACTTTAAACATGCTAATTTTAGCTCTAACACTGATGATCCACCTACAAATGTGAACTGACGTTCAAAAATAAAACATTTGAAAACGGACCATTTTCCACATTTCTGAAGCATGACGTAATGGGGGGGTGTTATCTCTTTTGTCGAAAATCAGCCGTTTTTGCTCGAACATTAAATGCCTCCAAATGGTATTTAATTAACTTCCCAAGCCCCTGGAAGCATGAAAATCACTTTAAACATGCTAATTGTAGCTCTAACACTGATGATCCACCTACAAATGTGAACTGACGTTCAAAAATAAAACATTTGAAAACGGACCATTTTCCACATTTCTGAAGCATGACGTAATGGGGGGGTGTTATCTCTTTTGTCGAAAATCAGCCGTTTTTGCTCGAACATTAAATGCCTCCAAATGGTATTTAATTAACTTCCCGGGGTGAAGATACCCTTTTTGAGAACTCAGAGTGAGTAAATTGGCCATTTTCATGCACTTTTAACCATTCCATAAATCTTGTGTTTTGGGCCCCTGGAAGCATGAAAATCACTTTAAACATGCTAATTTTAGCTCTAACACTGATGATCCACCTACAAATGTGAACTGACGTTCAAAAATAAAACATTTGAAAACGGACCACTTTCCACATTTATGAAGCATGACGTAATGGGGGGGTGTTATCTCTTTTGTCGAAAATCAGCCGTTTTTGCTCGAACATTAAATGCCTCCAAATGGTATTTAATTAACTTCCCGAGCCCCTGGAAGCATGAAAATCACTTTAAACATGCTAATTTTAGCTCTAACACTGATGGTCCACCTACAAATGTGAACTGACGTTCAAAAATAAAACATTTGAAAACGGACCATTTTCCACATTTCTGAAGCATGACGTAATTTGGGGGTGTTATCTCTTTTGTCGAAAATCAGCCGTTTTTGCTCGAACATTAAATGCCTCCAAATGGTATTTAATTAACTTCCCGAGCCCCTGGAAGCATGAAAATCACTTTAAATATGCTAATTTTAGCTCTAACACTGATGATCCACCTACAAATGTGAACTGACGTTCAAAAATAAAACATTTGAAAACGGACCATTTTCCACATTTCTGAAGCATGGCGTAATGGGGGGGTGTTATCTCTTTTGTCGAAAATCAGCCGTTTTTGCTCGAACATTAAATGCCTCCAAATGGTATTTAATTAACTTCCCGAGCCCCTGGAAGCATGAAAATCACTTTAAACATGCTAATTTTAGCTCTAACACTGATGATCCACCTACAAATGTGAACTGACGTTCAAAAATAAAACATTTGAAAACGGTCCATTTTCCACATTTCTGAAGCATGACGTAATGGGGGGGGTGTTATCTCTTTTGTCGAAAATCAGCCGTTTTTGCCCGAACATTAAATGCCTCCAAATGGTATTTAATTAACTTCCCGAGCCCCTGGAAGCATGAAAATCACTTTAAATATGCTAATTTTAGCTCTAACACTGATGATCCACCTACAAATGTGAACTGACGTTCAAAAATAAAACATTTGAAAACGGACCATTTTCCACATTTCTGAAGCATGACGTAATGGGGGGGTGTTATCTCTTTTGTCGAAAATCAGCCGTTTTTGCTCGAACATTAAATGCCTCCAAATGGTATTTAATTAACTTCCCGAGCCCCTGGAAGCATGAAAATCACTTTAAACATGCTAATTTTAGCTCTAACACTGATGATCCACCTACAAATGTGAACTGACATTCAAAAATAAAACATTTGAAAACGGACCATTTTCCACATTTCTGAAGCATGACGTAATGGGGGGGTGTTATCTCTTTTGTCGAAAATCAGCCGTTTTTGCTCGAACATTAAATTCCTCCAAATGGTATTTAATTAACTTCCCGAGCCCCTGGAAGCATGAAAATCACTTTAAACATGCTAATTTTAGCTCTAACACTGATGATCCACCTACAAATGTGAACTGACGTTCAAAAATAAAACATTTGAAAACGGACCATTTTCCACATTTCTGAAGCATGACGTAATGGGGGGGTGTTATCTCTTTTGTCGAAAATCAGCCGTTTTTGCTCGAACATTAAATGCCTCCAAATGGTATTTAATTAGCTTCCCGAGCCCCTGGAAGCATGAAAATCACTTTAAACATGCTAATTTTAGCTCTAACACTGATGATCCACCTACAAATGTGAACTGACGTTCAAAAATAAAACATTTGAAAACGGACCATTTTCCACATTTCTGAAGCATGACGTAATGGGGGGGTGTTATCTCTTTTGTCGAAAATCAGCCATTTTTGCTCGAACATTAAATGCCTCCAAATGGTATTTAATTAACTTCCCGACCCCCTGGAAGCATGAAAATCACTTTAAACATGCTAATTTTAGCTCTAACACTGATGAGCCACCTACAAATTTGAACTGACGTTCAAAAATAAAACATTTGAAAACGGACCATTTTCCACATTTCTGAAGCATGACGTAATGGGGGGGTGTTATCTCTTTTGTCGAAAATCAGCCGTTTTTGCTCGAACATTAAATGCCTCCAAATGGTATTTAATTAACTTCCCGAGCCCCTGGAAGCATGAAAATCACTTTAAACATGCTAATTTTAGCTCTAACACTGATGATCCACCTACAAATGTGAACTGACGTTCAAAAATAAAACATTTGAAAACGGACCATTTTCCACATTTCTGAAGCATGACGTAATGGGGGGGTGTTATCTCTTTTGTCGAAAATCAGCCGTTTTTGCTCGAACGTTAAATGCCTCCAAATGATATTTAATTAACTTCCCGAGCCCCTGGAAGCATGAAAATAACTTAAAACATGCTAATTTTAGCTCTAACACTGATGATCCACCTACAAATGTGAACTGACGTTCAAAAATAAAACATTTGAAAACGGACCATTTTCCACATTTCTGAAGCATGACGTAATGGGGGGGTGTTATCTCTTTTGTCGAAAATCAGCAGTTTTTGCTCGAACAATAAATGCCTCCAAATGGTATTTAATTAACTTCCCGAGCCCCTGGAAGCATGAAAATCACTTTAAACATGCTAATTTTAGCTCTAACACTGATGATCCACCTACAAATGTGAACTGACGTTCAAAAATAAAACATTTGAAAACGGACCATTTTCCACATTTCTGAAGCATGACGTAATGGGGGGGTGTTATCTCTTTTGTCGAAAATCAGCCGTTTTTGCTCGAACATTAAATGCCTCCAAATGGTATTTAATTAACTTCCCGAGCCCCTGGAAGCATGAAAATCACTTTAAACATGCTAATTTTAGCTCTAACACTGATGAACCACCTACAAATGTGAACTGACGTTCAAAAATAAAACATTTGAAAACGGACCATTTTCCACATTTCTGAAGCATGACGTAATGGGGGGGTGTTATCTCTTTTGTCGAAAATCAGCCGTTTTTGCTCGAACATTAAATGCCTCCAAATGGTATTTAATTAACTTCATGAGCCCCTGGAAGCATGAAAATCACTTTAAACATGCTAATTTTAGCTCTAACACTGATGATCCACCTACAAATGTGAACTGATGTTCAAAAATAAAACATTTGAAAACGGACCATTTTCCACATTTCTGAAGCATGACGTAATGGGGGGGTGTTATCTCTTTTGTCGAAAATCAGCCGTTTTTGCTCGAACATTAAATGCCTCCAAATGGTATTTAATTAACTTCCCGAGCCCCTGGAAGCATGAAAATCACTTTAAACATGCTAATTTTAGCTCTAACACTGATGATCCACCTACAAATGTGAACTGACGTTCAAAAATAAAACATTTGAAAACGGACCATTTTCCACATTTCTGAAGCATGACGTAATGGGGGGGTGTTATCTCTTTTGTCGAAAATCAGCCGTTTTTGCTCGAACATTAAATGCCTCCAAATGGTATTTAATTAACTTCCCGAGCCCCTGGAAGCATGAAAATCACTTTAAACATGCTAATTTTAGCTCTAACACTGATGAACCACCTACAAATGTGAACTGACGTTCAAAAATAAAACATTTGAAAACGGACCATTTTCCACATTTCTGAAGCATGACGTAATGGGGGGGTGTTATCTCTTTTGTCGAAAATCAGCCGTTTTTGCTCGAACATTAAATGCCTCCAAATGGTATTTAATTAACTTCCTGAGCCCCTGGAAGCATGAAAATCACTTTAAACATGCTAATTTTAGCTCTAACACTGATGATCCACCTACAAATGTGAACTGACGTTCAAAAATAAAACATTTGAAAACGGACCATTTTCCACATTTCTGAAGCATGACGTAATGGGGGGGTGTTATCTCTTTTGTCGAAAATCAGCCGTTTTTGCTCGAACATTAAATGCCTCCAAATGGTATTTAATTAACTTCCCGAGCCCCTGGAAGCATGAAAATCACTTTAAACATGCTAATTTTAGCTCTAACACTGATGATCCACCTACAAATGTGAACTGACGTTCAAAAATAAAACATTTGAAAACGGACCATTTTCCACATTTCTGAAGCATGACGTAATGGGGGGGTGTTATCTCTTTTGTCGAAAATCAGCCGTTTTTGCTCGAACATTAAATGCCTCCAAATGGTATTTAATTAACTTCATGAGCCCCTGGAAGCATGAAAATCACTTTAAACATGCTAATTTTAGCTCTAACACTGATGATCCACCTACAAATGTGAACTGATGTTCAAAAATAAAACATTTGAAAACAGACCATTTTCCACATTTCTGAAGCATGACGTAATGGGGGGGTGTTATCTCTTTTGTCGAAAATCAGCCGTTTTTGCTCGAACATTAAATGCCTCCAAATGGTATTTAATTAACTTCCTGAGCCCCTGGAAGCATGAAAATCACTTTAAACATGCTAATTTTAGCTCTAACACTGATGATCCACCTACAAATGTGAACTGACGTTCAAAAATAAAACATTTGAAAACGGACCATTTTCCACATTTCTGAAGCATGACGTAATGGGGGGGGTGTTATCTCTTTTGTCGAAAATCAGCTGTTTTTGCTCGAACATTAAATGCCTCCAAATGGTATTTAATTAACTTCCCGAGCCCCTGGAAGCATGAAAATCACTTTAAACATGCTAATTTTAGCTCTAACACTGATGATCCACCTACAAATGTGAACTGACGTTCAAAAATAAAACATTTGAAAACGGACCATTTTCCACATTTCTGAAGCATGACGTAATGGGGGGGGTGTTATCTCTTTTGTCGAAAATCAGCCGTTTTTGCTCGAACATTAAATGCCTCCAAATGGTATTTAATTAACTTCCCGAGCCCCTGGAAGCATGAAAATCACTTTAAACATGCTAATTTTAGCTCTAACACTGATGATCCACCTACAAATGTGAACTGACGTTCAAAAATAAAACATTTGAAAACGGACCATTTTCCACATTTCTGAAGCATGACGTAATGGGGGGGTGTTATCTCTTTTGTCGAAAATCAGCCGTTTTTGCTCGAACATTAAATGCCTCCAAATGGTATTTAATTAACTTCCCGAGCCCCTGGAAGCATGAAAATCACTTTAAACATGCTAATTTTAGCTCTAACACTGATGATCCACCTACAAATGTGAACTGACGTTCAAAAATAAAACATTTGAAAACGGACCATTTTCCACATTTCTGAAGCATGACGTAATGGGGGGGTGTTATCTCTTTTGTCGAAAATCAGCCGTTTTTGCTCGAACGTTAAATGCCTCCAAATGATATTTAATTAACTTCCCGGGGTGAAGAAACCCTTTTTGAGAACTCAGAGTGAGTAAATTGGCCATTTTCATGCACTTTTAACCATTCCATAAATCTTGTGTTTTGGGCCCCTGGAAGCATGAAAATCACTTTAAACATGCTAATTTTAGCTCTAACACTGATGATCCACCTACAAATGTGAACTGACGTTCAAAAATAAAACATTTGAAAACGGACCATTTTCCACATTTCTGAAGCATGACGTAATGGGGGGGTGTTATCTCTTTTGTCGAAAATCAGCCGTTTTTGCTCGAACATTAAATGCCTCCAAATGGTATTTAATTAACTTCCCGACCCCCTGGAAGCATGAAAATCACTTTAAACATGCTAATTTTAGCTCTAACACTGATGAGCCACCTACAAATTTGAACTGACGTTCAAAAATAAAACATTTGAAAACGGACCATTTTCCACATTTCTGAAGCATGACGTAATGGGGGGGTGTTATCTCTTTTGTCGAAAATCAGCCGTTTTTGCTCGAACATTAAATGCCTCCAAATGGTATTTAATTAACTTCCCGAGCCCCTGGAAGCATGAAAATCACTTTAAACATGCTAATTTTAGCTCTAACACTGATGATCCACCTACAAATGTGAACTGACGTTCAAAAATAAAACATTTGAAAACGGACCATTTTCCACATTTCTGAAGCATGACGTAATGGGGGGGTGTTATCTCTTTTGTCGAAAATCGGCCGTTTTTGCTCGAACGTTAAATGCCTCCAAATGATATTTAATTAACTTCCCGAGCCCCTGGAAGCATGAAAATAACTTAAAACATGCTAATTTTAGCTCTAACACTGATGATCCACCTACAAATGTGAACTGACGTTCAAAAATAAAACATTTGAAAACGGACCATTTTCCACATTTCTGAAGCATGACGTAATGGGGGGGTGTTATCTCTTTTGTCGAAAATCAGCAGTTTTTGCTCGAACAATAAATGCCTCCAAATGGTATTTAATTAACTTCCCGAGCCCCTGGAAGCATGAAAATCACTTTAAACATGCTAATTTTAGCTCTAACACTGATGATCCACCTACAAATGTGAACTGACGTTCAAAAATAAAACATTTGAAAACGGACCATTTTCCACATTTCTGAAGTATGACGTAATGGGGGGGTGTTATCTCTTTTGTCGAAAATCAGCCGTTTTTGCTCGAACATTAAATGCCTCCAAATGGTATTTAATTAACTTCCCGAGCCCCTGGAAGCATGAAAATCACTTTAAACATGCTAATTTTAGCTCTAACACTGATGAACCACCTACAAATGTGAACTGACGTTCAAAAATAAAACATTTGAAAACGGACCATTTTCCACATTTCTGAAGCATGACGTAATGGGGGGGTGTTATCTCTTTTGTCGAAAATCAGCCGTTTTTGCTCGAACATTAAATGCCTCCAAATGGTATTTAATTAACTTCCCGAGCCCCTGGAAGCATGAAAATCACTTTAAACATGCTAATTTTAGCTCTAACACTGATGATCCACCTACAAATGTGAACTGACGTTCAAAAATAAAACATTTGAAAACTGACCATTTTCCACATTTCTGAAGCATGACGTAATGGGGGGGTGTTATCTCTTTTGTCGAAAATCAGCCGTTTTTGCTCGAACATTAAATGCCTCCAAATGGTATTTAATTAACTTCCCGAGCCCCTGGAAGCATGAAAATCACTTTAAACATGCTAATTTTAGCTCTAACACTGATGAACCACCTACAAATGTGAACTGACGTTCAAAAATAAAACATTTGAAAACGGACCATTTTCCACATTTCTGAAGCATGACGTAATGGGGGGGTGTTATCTCTTTTGTCGAAAATCAGCCGTTTTTGCTCGAACATTAAATGCCTCCAAATGGTATTTAATTAACTTCCCGAGCCCCTGGAAGCATGAAAATCACTTTAAACATGCTAATTTTAGCTCTAACACTGATGATCCACCTACAAATGTGAACTGACGTTCAAAAATAAAACATTTGAAAACGGACCATTTTCCACATTTCTGAAGCATGACGTAATGGGGGGGTGTTATCTCTTTTGTCGAAAATCAGCCGTTTTTGCTCGAACATTAAATGCCTCCAAATGGTATTTAATTAACTTCATGAGCCCCTGGAAGCATGAAAATCACTTTAAACATGCTAATTTTAGCTCTAACACTGATGATCCACCTACAAATGTGAACTGACGTTCAAAAATAAAACATTTGAAAACGGACCATTTTCCACATTTCTGAAGCATGACGTAATTTGGGGGTGTTATCTCTTTTGTCGAAAATCAGCCGTTTTTGCTCGAACATTAAATGCCTCCAAATGGTATTTAATTAACTTCCCGAGCCCCTGGAAGCATGAAAATCACTTTAAATATGCTAATTTTAGCTCTAACACTGATGATCCACCTACAAATGTGAACTGACGTTCAAAAATAAAACATTTGAAAACGGACCATTTTCCACATTTCTGAAGCATGGCGTAATGGGGGGGTGTTATCTCTTTTGTCGAAAATCAGCCGTTTTTGCTCGAACATTAAATGCCTCCAAATGGTATTTAATTAACTTCCCGAGCCCCTGGAAGCATGAAAATCACTTTAAACATGCTAATTTTAGCTCTAACACTGATGATCCACCTACAAATGTGAACTGACGTTCAAAAATAAAACATTTGAAAACGGACCATTTTCCACATTTCTGAAGCATGACGTAATGGGGGGTGTTATCTCTTTTGTCGAAAATCAGCCGTTTTTGCTCGAACATTAAATGCCTCCAAATGGTATTTAATTAACTTCCCGAGCCCCTGGAAGCATGAAAATCACTTTAAACATGCTAATTTTAGCTCTAACACTGATGATCCACCTACAAATGTGAACTGACGTTCAAAAATAAAACATTTGAAAACGGACCATTTTTCACATTTCTGAAGCATGACGTAATGGGGGGGTGTTATCTCTTTTGTCGAAAATCAGCCGTTTTTGCTCGAACATTAAATGCCTCCAAATGGTATTTAATTAACTTCCCGAGCCCCTGGAAGCATGAAAATCACTTTAAACATGCTAATTTTAGCTCTAACACTGATGATCCACCTACAAATGTGAACTGACGTTCAAAAATAAAACATTTGAAAACGGACCATTTTCCACATTTCTGAAGCATGACGTAATGGGGGGTGTTATCTCTTTTGTCGAAAATCAGCCGTTTTTTGCTCGAACATTAAATGCCTCCAAATGGTATTTAATTAACTTCCCGAGCCCCTGGAAGCATGAAAATCACTTTAAACATGCTAATTTTAGCTCTAACACTGATGATCCACCTACAAATGTGAACTGACGTTCAAAAATAAAACATTTGAAAACGGACCATTTTCCACATTTCTGAAGCATGACGTAATGGGGGGGTGTTATCTCTTTTGTCGAAAATCAGCCGTTTTTGCTCGAAAATTAAATGCCTCCAAATGGTATTTAATTAACTTCCCGAGCCCCTGGAAGCATGAAAATCACTTTAAACATGCTAATTTTAGCTCTAACACTGATGATCCACCTACAAATGTGAACTGACGTTCAAAAATAAAACATTTGAAAACTGACCATTTTCCACATTTCTGAAGCATGACGTAATGGGGGGGGGTTTATCTCTTTTGTCGAAAATCAGCCGTTTTTGCTCGAACATTAAATGCCTCCAAATGGTATTTAATTAACTTCCCGGGGTGAAGAAACCCTTTTTGAGAACTCAGAGTGAGTAAATTGGCCATTTTCATGCACTTTTAACCATTCCATAAATCTTGTGTTTTGGGCCCCTGGAAGCATGAAAATCACTTTAAACATGCTAATTTTAGCTCTAACACTGATGATCCACCTACAAATGTGAACTGACGTTCAAAAATAAAACATTTGAAAACGGACCATTTTCCACATTTCTGAAGCATGACGTAATGGGGGGGTGTTATCTCTTTTGTCGAAAATCAGCCATTTTTGCTCGAACATTAAATGCCTCCAAATGGTATTTAATTAACTTCCCGACCCCCTGGAAGCATGAAAATCACTTTAAACATGCTAATTTTAGCTCTAACACTGATGAGCCACCTACAAATTTGAACTGACGTTCAAAAATAAAACATTTGAAAACGGACCATTTTCCACATTTCTGAAGCATGACGTAATGGGGGGGTGTTATCTCTTTTGTCGAAAATCAGCCGTTTTTGCTCGAACATTAAATGCCTCCAAATGGTATTTAATTAACTTCCCGAGCCCCTGGAAGCATGAAAATCACTTTAAACATGCTAATTTTAGCTCTAACACTGATGATCCACCTACAAATGTGAACTGACGTTCAAAAATAAAACATTTGAAAACGGACCATTTTCCACATTTCTGAAGCATGACGTAATGGGGGGGTGTTATCTCTTTTGTCGAAAATCAGCCGTTTTTGCTCGAACGTTAAATGCCTCCAAATGATATTTAATTAACTTCCCGAGCCCCTGGAAGCATGAAAATAACTTAAAACATGCTAATTTTAGCTCTAACACTGATGATCCACCTACAAATGTGAACTGACGTTCAAAAATAAAACATTTGAAAACGGACCATTTTCCACATTTCTGAAGCATGACGTAATGGGGGGGTGTTATCTCTTTTGTCGAAAATCAGCAGTTTTTGCTCGAACAATAAATGCCTCCAAATGGTATTTAATTAACTTCCCGAGCCCCTGGAAGCATGAAAATCACTTTAAACATGCTAATTTTAGCTCTAACACTGATGATCCACCTACAAATGTGAACTGACGTTCAAAAATAAAACATTTGAAAACGGACCATTTTCCACATTTCTGAAGCATGACGTAATGGGGGGGTGTTATCTCTTTTGTCGAAAATCAGCCGTTTTTGCTCGAACATTAAATGCCTCCAAATGGTATTTAATTAACTTCCCGAGCCCCTGGAAGCATGAAAATCACTTTAAACATGCTAATTTTAGCTCTAACACTGATGAACCACCTACAAATGTGAACTGACGTTCAAAAATAAAACATTTGAAAACGGACCATTTTCCACATTTCTGAAGCATGACGTAATGGGGGGGTGTTATCTCTTTTGTCGAAAATCAGCCGTTTTTGCTCGAACATTAAATGCCTCCAAATGGTATTTAATTAACTTCCCGAGCCCCTGGAAGCATGAAAATCACTTTAAACATGCTAATTTTAGCTCTAACACTGATGATCCACCTACAAATGTGAACTGACGTTCAAAAATAAAACATTTGAAAACGGACCATTTTCCACATTTCTGAAGCATGACGTAATGGGGGGGTGTTATCTCTTTTGTCGAAAATCAGCCGTTTTTGCTCGAACATTAAATGCCTCCAAATGGTATTTAATTAACTTCCCGAGCCCCTGGAAGCATGAAAATCACTTTAAACATGCTAATTTTAGCTCTAACACTGATGAACCACCTACAAATGTGAACTGACGTTCAAAAATAAAACATTTGAAAACGGACCATTTTCCACATTTCTGAAGCATGACGTAATGGGGGGGTGTTATCTCTTTTGTCGAAAATCAGCCGTTTTTGCTCGAACATTAAATGCCTCCAAATGGTATTTAATTAACTTCCCGAGCCCCTGGAAGCATGAAAATCACTTTAAACATGCTAATTTTAGCTCTAACACTGATGATCCACCTACAAATGTGAACTGACGTTCAAAAATAAAACATTTGAAAACGGACCATTTTCCACATTTCTGAAGCATGACGTAATGGGGGGGTGTTATCTCTTTTGTCGAAAATCAGCCGTTTTTGCTCGAACATTAAATGCCTCCAAATGGTATTTAATTAACTTCCCGAGCCCCTGGAAGCATGAAAATCACTTTAAACATGCTAATTTTAGCTCTAACACTGATGATCCACCTACAAATGTGAACTGACGTTCAAAAATAAAACATTTGAAAACGGACCATTTTCCACATTTCTGAAGCATGACGTAATGGGGGGGTGTTATCTCTTTTGTCGAAAATCAGCCGTTTTTGCTCGAACATTAAATGCCTCCAAATGGTATTTAATTAACTTCATGAGCCCCTGGAAGCATGAAAATCACTTTAAACATGCTAATTTTAGCTCTAACACTGATGATCCACCTACAAATGTGAACTGATGTTCAAAAATAAAACATTTGAAAACGGACCATTTTCCACATTTCTGAAGCATGACGTAATGGGGGGGTGTTATCTCTTTTGTCGAAAATCAGCCGTTTTTGCTCGAACATTAAATGCCTCCAAATGGTATTTAATTAACTTCCCGAGCCCCTGGAAGCATGAAAATCACTTTAAACATGCTAATTTTAGCTCTAACACTGATGATCCACCTACAAATGTGAACTGACGTTCAAAAATAAAACATTTGAAAACGGACCATTTTCCACATTTCTGAAGCATGACGTAATGGGGGGGTGTTATCTCTTTTGTCGAAAATCAGCCGTTTTTGCTCGAACATTAAATGCCTCCAAATGGTATTTAATTAACTTCCCGAGCCCCTGGAAGCATGAAAATCACTTTAAACATGCTAATTTTAGCTCTAACACTGATGAACCACCTACAAATGTGAACTGACGTTCAAAAATAAAACATTTGAAAACGGACCATTTTCCACATTTCTGAAGCATGACGTAATGGGGGGGTGTTATCTCTTTTGTCGAAAATCAGCCGTTTTTGCTCGAACATTAAATGCCTCCAAATGGTATTTAATTAACTTCCCGAGCCCCTGGAAGCATGAAAATCACTTTAAACATGCTAATTTTAGCTCTAACACTGATGATCCACCTACAAATGTGAACTGACGTTCAAAAATAAAACATTTGAAAACGGACCATTTTCCACATTTCTGAAGCATGACGTAATGGGGGGGTGTTATCTCTTTTGTCGAAAATCAGCCGTTTTTGCTCGAACATTAAATGCCTCCAAATGGTATTTAATTAACTTCCCGAGCCCCTGGAAGCATGAAAATCACTTTAAACATGCTAATTTTAGCTCTAACACTGATGATCCACCTACAAATGTGAACTGACGTTCAAAAATAAAACATTTGAAAACGGACCATTTTCCACATTTCTGAAGCATGACGTAATGGGGGGGTGTTATCTCTTTTGTCGAAAATCAGCCGTTTTTGCTCGAACATTAAATGCCTCCAAATGGTATTTAATTAACTTCCCGAGCCCCTGGAAGCATGAAAATCACTTTAAACATGCTAATTTTAGCTCTAACACTGATGATCCACCTACAAATGTGAACTGACGTTCAAAAATAAAACATTTGAAAACGGACCATTTTCCACATTTCTGAAGCATGACGTAATGGGGGGGTGTTATCTCTTTTGTCGAAAATCAGCCGTTTTTGCTCGAACATTAAATGCCTCCAAATGGTATTTAATTAACTTCATGAGCCCCTGGAAGCATGAAAATCACTTTAAACATGCTAATTTTAGCTCTAACACTGATGATCCACCTACAAATGTGAACTGATGTTCAAAAATAAAACATTTGAAAACGGACCATTTTCCACATTTCTGAAGCATGACGTAATGGGGGGGTGTTATCTCTTTTGTCGAAAATCAGCCGTTTTTGCTCGAACATTAAATGCCTCCAAATGGTATTTAATTAACTTCCCGAGCCCCTGGAAGCATGAAAATCACTTTAAACATGCTAATTTTAGCTCTAACACTGATGATCCACCTACAAATGTGAACTGACGTTCAAAAATAAAACATTTGAAAACGGACCATTTTCCACATTTCTGAAGCATGACGTAATGGGGGGGTGTTATCTCTTTTGTCGAAAATCAGCCGTTTTTGCTCGAACATTAAATGCCTCCAAATGGTATTTAATTAACTTCCCGAGCCCCTGGAAGCATGAAAATCACTTTAAACATGCTAATTTTAGCTCTAACACTGATGAACCACCTACAAATGTGAACTGACGTTCAAAAATAAAACATTTGAAAACGGACCATTTTCCACATTTCTGAAGCATGACGTAATGGGGGGGTGTTATCTCTTTTGTCGAAAATCAGCCGTTTTTGCTCGAACATTAAATGCCTCCAAATGGTATTTAATTAACTTCCCGAGCCCCTGGAAGCATGAAAATCACTTTAAACATGCTAATTTTAGCTCTAACACTGATGATCCACCTACAAATGTGAACTGACGTTCAAAAATAAAACATTTGAAAACGGACCATTTTCCACATTTCTGAAGCATGACGTAATGGGGGGGTGTTATCTCTTTTGTCGAAAATCAGCCGTTTTTGCTCGAACATTAAATGCCTCCAAATGGTATTTAATTAACTTCCCGAGCCCCTGGAAGCATGAAAATCACTTTAAACATGCTAATTTTAGCTCTAACACTGATGATCCACCTACAAATGTGAACTGACGTTCAAAAATAAAACATTTGAAAACGGACCATTTTCCACATTTCTGAAGCATGACGTAATGGGGGGGTGTTATCTCTTTTGTCGAAAATCAGCCGTTTTTGCTCGAACATTAAATGCCTCCAAATGGTATTTAATTAACTTCATGAGCCCCTGGAAGCATGAAAATCACTTTAAACATGCTAATTTTAGCTCTAACACTGATGATCCACCTACAAATGTGAACTGATGTTCAAAAATAAAACATTTGAAAACGGACCATTTTCCACATTTCTGAAGCATGACGTAATGGGGGGGTGTTATCTCTTTTGTCGAAAATCAGCCGTTTTTGCTCGAACATTAAATGCCTCCAAATGGTATTTAATTAACTTCCCGAGCCCCTGGAAGCATGAAAATCACTTTAAACATGCTAATTTTAGCTCTAACACTGATGATCCACCTACAAATGTGAACTGACGTTCAAAAATAAAACATTTGAAAACGGACCATTTTCCACATTTCTGAAGCATGACGTAATGGGGGGGTGTTATCTCTTTTGTCGAAAATCAGCCGTTTTTGCTCGAACATTAAATGCCTCCAAATGGTATTTAATTAACTTCCCGAGCCCCTGGAAGCATGAAAATCACTTTAAACATGCTAATTTTAGCTCTAACACTGATGAACCACCTACAAATGTGAACTGACGTTCAAAAATAAAACATTTGAAAACGGACCATTTTCCACATTTCTGAAGCATGACGTAATGGGGGGGTGTTATCTCTTTTGTCGAAAATCAGCCGTTTTTGCTCGAACATTAAATGCCTCCAAATGGTATTTAATTAACTTCCCGAGCCCCTGGAAGCATGAAAATCACTTTAAACATGCTAATTTTAGCTCTAACACTGATGATCCACCTACAAATGTGAACTGACGTTCAAAAATAAAACATTTGAAAACGGACCATTTTCCACATTTCTGAAGCATGACGTAATGGGGGGGTGTTATCTCTTTTGTCGAAAATCAGCCGTTTTTGCTCGAACATTAAATGCCTCCAAATGGTATTTAATTAACTTCCCGAGCCCCTGGAAGCATGAAAATCACTTTAAACATGCTAATTTTAGCTCTAACACTGATGATCCACCTACAAATGTGAACTGACGTTCAAAAATAAAACATTTGAAAACGGACCATTTTCCACATTTCTGAAGCATGACGTAATGGGGGGGTGTTATCTCTTTTGTCGAAAATCAGCCGTTTTTGCTCGAACATTAAATGCCTCCAAATGGTATTTAATTAACTTCATGAGCCCCTGGAAGCATGAAAATCACTTTAAACATGCTAATTTTAGCTCTAACACTGATGATCCACCTACAAATGTGAACTGATGTTCAAAAATAAAACATTTGAAAACGGACCATTTTCCACATTTCTGAAGCATGACGTAATGGGGGGGTGTTATCTCTTTTGTCGAAAATCAGCCGTTTTTGCTCGAACATTAAATGCCTCCAAATGGTATTTAATTAACTTCCTGAGCCCCTGGAAGCATGAAAATCACTTTAAACATGCTAATTTTAGCTCTAACACTGATGATCCACCTACAAATGTGAACTGACGTTCAAAAATAAAACATTTGAAAACGGACCATTTTCCACATTTCTGAAGCATGACGTAATGGGGGGGGTGTTATCTCTTTTGTCGAAAATCAGCCGTTTTTGCTCGAACATTAAATGCCTCCAAATGGTATTTAATTAACTTCCCGAGCCCCTGGAAGCATGAAAATCACTTTAAACATGCTAATTTTAGCTCTAACACTGATGATCCACCTACAAATGTGAACTGACGTTCAAAAATAAAACATTTGAAAACGGACCATTTTCCACATTTCTGAAGCATGACGTAATGGGGGGGGTGTTATCTCTTTTGTCGAAAATCAGCCGTTTTTGCTCGAACATTAAATGCCTCCAAATGGTATTTAATTAACTTCCCGAGCCCCTGGAAGCATGAAAATCACTTTAAACATGCTAATTTTAGCTCTAACACTGATGATCCACCTACAAATGTGAACTGACGTTCAAAAATAAAACATTTGAAAACGGACCATTTTCCACATTTCTGAAGCATGACGTAATGGGGGGGGGGTGTTATCTCTTTTGTCGAAAATCAGCCGTTTTTGCTCGAACATTAAATGCCTCCAAATGGTATTTAATTAACTTCCGGAGCCCCTGGAAGCATGAAAATCACTTTAAACATGCTAATTTTAGCTCTAACACTGATGATCCACCTACAAATGTGAACTGACGTTCAAAAATAAAACATTTGAAAACTGACCATTTTCCACATTTCTGAAGCATGACGTAATGGGGGGGGGTTTATCTCTTTTGTCGAAAATCAGCCGTTTTTGCTCGAACATTAAATGCCTCCAAATGGTATTTAATTAACTTCCCGGGGTGAAGAAACCCTTTTTGAGAACTCAGAGTGAGTAAATTGGCCATTTTCATGCACTTTTAACCATTCCATAAATCTTGTGTTTTGGGCCCCTGGAAGCATGAAAATCACTTTAAACATGCTAATTTTAGCTCTAACACTGATGATCCACCTACAAATGTGAACTGACGTTCAAAAATAAAACATTTGAAAACGGACCATTTTCCACATTTCTGAAGCATGACGTAATGGGGGGGTGTTATCTCTTTTGTCGAAAATCAGCCGTTTTTGCTCGAACATTAAATGCCTCCAAATGGTATTTAATTAACTTCCCGACCCCCTGGAAGCATGAAAATCACTTTAAACATGCTAATTTTAGCTCTAACACTGATGAGCCACCTACAAATTTGAACTGACGTTCAAAAATAAAACATTTGAAAACGGACCATTTTCCACATTTCTGAAGCATGACGTAATGGGGGGGTGTTATCTCTTTTGTCGAAAATCAGCCGTTTTTGCTCGAACATTAAATGCCTCCAAATGGTATTTAATTAACTTCCCGAGCCCCTGGAAGCATGAAAATCACTTTAAACATGCTAATTTTAGCTCTAACACTGATGATCCACCTACAAATGTGAACTGACGTTCAAAAATAAAACATTTGAAAACGGACCATTTTCCACATTTCTGAAGCATGACGTAATGGGGGGGTGTTATCTCTTTTGTCGAAAATCAGCCGTTTTTGCTCGAACGTTAAATGCCTCCAAATGATATTTAATTAACTTCCCGAGCCCCTGGAAGCATGAAAATAACTTAAAACATGCTAATTTTAGCTCTAACACTGATGATCCACCTACAAATGTAAACTGACGTTCAAAAATAAAACATTTGAAAACGGACCATTTTCCACATTTCTGAAGCATGACGTAATGGGGGGGTGTTATCTCTTTTGTCGAAAATCAGCAGTTTTTGCTCGAACAATAAATGCCTCCAAATGGTATTTAATTAACTTCCCGAGCCCCTGGAAGCATGAAAATCACTTTAAACATGCTAATTTTAGCTCTAACACTGATGATCCACCTACAAATGTGAACTGACGTTCAAAAATAAAACATTTGAAAACGGACCATTTTCCACATTTCTGAAGCATGACGTAATGGGGGGTGTTATCTCTTTTGTCGAAAATCAGCCGTTTTTGCTCGAACATTAAATGCCTCCAAATGGTATTTAATTAACTTCCCGAGCCCCTGGAAGCATGAAAATCACTTTAAACATGCTAATTTTAGCTCTAACACTGATGAACCACCTACAAATGTGAACTGACGTTCAAAAATAAAACATTTGAAAACGGACCATTTTCCACATTTCTGAAGCATGACGTAATGGGGGGGTGTTATCTCTTTTGTCGAAAATCAGCCGTTTTTGCTCGAACATTAAATGCCTCCAAATGGTATTTAATTAACTTCCCGAGCCCCTGGAAGCATGAAAATCACTTTAAACATGCTAATTTTAGCTCTAACACTGATGATCCACCTACAAATGTGAACTGACGTTCAAAAATAAAACATTTGAAAACGGACCATTTTCCACATTTCTGAAGCATGACGTAATGGGGGGGTGTTATCTCTTTTGTCGAAAATCAGCCGTTTTTGCTCGAACATTAAATGCCTCCAAATGGTATTTAATTAACTTCCCGAGCCCCTGGAAGCATGAAAATCACTTTAAACATGCTAATTTTAGCTCTAACACTGATGAACCACCTACAAATGTGAACTGACGTTCAAAAATAAAACATTTGAAAACGGACCATTTTCCACATTTCTGAAGCATGACGTAATGGGGGGGTGTTATCTCTTTTGTCGAAAATCAGCCGTTTTTGCTCGAACATTAAATGCCTCCAAATGGTATTTAATTAACTTCCCGAGCCCCTGGAAGCATGAAAATCACTTTAAACATGCTAATTTTAGCTCTAACACTGATGATCCACCTACAAATGTGAACTGACGTTCAAAAATAAAACATTTGAAAACGGACCATTTTCCACATTTCTGAAGCATGACGTAATGGGGGGTGTTATCTCTTTTGTCGAAAATCAGCCGTTTTTGCTCGAACATTAAATGCCTCCAAATGGTATTTAATTAACTTCCCGAGCCCCTGGAAGCATGAAAATCACTTTAAACATGCTAATTTTAGCTCTAACACTGATGATCCACCTACAAATGTGAACTGACGTTCAAAAATAAAACATTTGAAAACGGACCATTTTCCACATTTCTGAAGCATGACGTAATGGGGGGGTGTTATCTCTTTTGTCGAAAATCAGCCGTTTTTGCTCGAACATTAAATGCCTCCAAATGGTATTTAATTAACTTCATGAGCCCCTGGAAGAATGAAAATCACTTTAAACATGCTAATTTTAGCTCTAACACTGATGATCCACCTACAAATGTGAACTGATGTTCAAAAATAAAACATTTGAAAACGGACCATTTTCCACATTTCTGAAGCATGATGTAATGGGGGGTGTTATCTCTTTTGTCGAAAATCAGCCGTTTTTGCTCGAACATTAAATGCCTCCAAATGGTATTTAATTAACTTCCCGAGCCCCTGGAAGCATGAAAATCACTTTAAACATGCTAATTTTAGCTCTAACACTGATGATCCACCTACAAATGTGAACTGACGTTCAAAAATAAAACATTTGAAAACGGACCATTTTCCACATTTCTGAAGCATGACGTAATGGGGGGGTGTTATCTCTTTTGTCGAAAATCAGCCGTTTTTGCTCGAACATTAAATGCCTCCAAATGGTATTTAATTAACTTCCCGAGCCCCTGGAAGCATGAAAATCACTTTAAACATGCTAATTTTAGCTCTAACACTGATGAACCACCTACAAATGTGAACTGACGTTCAAAAATAAAACATTTGAAAACGGACCATTTTCCACATTTCTGAAGCATGACGTAATGGGGGGGTGTTATCTCTTTTGTCGAAAATCAGCCGTTTTTGCTCGAACATTAAATGCCTCCAAATGGTATTTAATTAACTTCCCGAGCCCCTGGAAGCATGAAAATCACTTTAAACATGCTAATTTTAGCTCTAACACTGATGATCCACCTACAAATGTGAACTGACGTTCAAAAATAAAACATTTGAAAACGGACCATTTTCCACATTTCTGAAGCATGACGTAATGGGGGGGTGTTATCTCTTTTGTCGAAAATCAGCCGTTTTTGCTCGAACATTAAATGCCTCCAAATGGTATTTAATTAACTTCCCGAGCCCCTGGAAGCATGAAAATCACTTTAAACATGCTAATTTTAGCTCTAACACTGATGATCCACCTACAAATGTGAACTGACGTTCAAAAATAAAACATTTGAAAACGGACCATTTTCCACATTTCTGAAGCATGACGTAATGGGGGGGTGTTATCTCTTTTGTCGAAAATCAGCCGTTTTTGCTCGAACATTAAATGCCTCCAAATGGTATTTAATTAACTTCCCGAGCCCCTGGAAGCATGAAAATCACTTTAAACATGCTAATTTTAGCTCTAACACTGATGATCCACCTACAAATGTGAACTGACGTTCAAAAATAAAACATTTGAAAACGGAGCTTTTTCCACATTTCTGAAGCATGACGTAAGGGGTGTTATCTCTTTTGTCGAAAATCAGCCGTTTTTGCTCGAACATTAAATGCCTCCAAATGGTATTTAATTAACTTCCCGAGCCCCTGGAAGCATGAAAATCACTTTAAACATGCTAATTTTAGCTCTAACACTGATGATCCACCTACAAATGTGAACTGACGTTCAAAAATAAAACATTTGAAAACGGACCATTTTCCACATTTCTGAAGCATGACGTAATGGGGGGGTGTTATCTCTTTTGTCGAAAATCAGCCGTTTTTGCTCGAACATTAAATGCCTCCAAATGGTATTTAATTAACTTCCGGAGCCCCTGGAAGCATGAAAATCACTTTAAACATGCTAATCAGCTCTAACACTGATGATCCACCTACAAATGTGAACTGACGTTCAAAAATAAAACATTTGAAAACGGACCATTTTCCACATTTCTGAAGCATGACGTAATGGGGGGTTTTATCTCTTTTGTCGAAAATCAGCCGTTTTCGCTCGGACATTAAATGCCTCCAAATGGTATTTAATTAACTTCCCGGGGTGAAGAAACCCTTTTTGAGAACTCAGAGTGAGTAAATTGGCCATTTTCATGCACTTTTAACCATTCCATAAATCTTGTGTTTTGGGCCCCTGGAAGCATGAAAATCACTTTAAACATGCTAATTTTAGCTCTAACACTGATGATCCACTTACAAATGTGAACTGATGTTCAAAAATAAAACATTTGAAAATGGACCATTTTTCACATTTCTGAAGCATGACGTAATAGGGGGGTGTTATCTCTTTTGTCGAAAATCTGCCGTTTTTGCTCGAACATTAAATGCCTCCAAATGGTATTTAATTAACTTCCCGAGCCCCTGGAAGCATGAAAATCACTTTAAACATGCTAATTTTAGCTCTAACACTGATGATCCACCTACAAATGTGAACTGACGTTCAAAAAATAAAACATTTGAAAAAGGACCATTTTCCACATTTCTGAAGCATGACGTAATGGGGGGGTGTTATCTCTTTTGTCGAAAATCAGCCGTTTTTGCTGGAACATTAAATGCCTCCAAATGGTATTTAATTAACTTCCCGAGCCCCTGGAAGCATGAAAATCACTTTAAACATGCTAATTTTAGCTCTAACACTGATGATCCACCTACAAATGTGAACTGACGTTCAAAAATAAAACATTTTAAAACGGACCATTTTCCACATTTCTGAAGCATGACGTAATGGGGGGGTGTTATCTCTTTTGTCGAAAATCAGCCGTTTTTGCTCGAACATTAAATGCCTCCAAATGGTATTTAATTAACTTCCCGAGCCCCTGGAAGCATGAAAATCACTTTAAACATGCTAATTTTAGCTCTAACACTGATGATCCACCTACAAATGTGAACTGACGTTCAAAAATAAAACATTTGAAAACGGACCATTTTCCACATTTCTGAAGCATGACGTAATGGGGGGGTGTTATCTCTTTTGTCGAAAATCAGCCGTTTTTGCTCGAACATTAAATGCCTCCAAATGGTATTTAATTAACTTCCCGAGCCCCTGGAAGCATGAAAATCACTTTAAACATGCTAATTTTAGCTCTAACACTGATGATCCACCTACAAATGTGAACTGACGTTCAAAAATAAAACATTTGAAAACGGACCATTTTCCACATTTCTGAAGCATGACGTAATTGGGGGGTGTTATCTCTTTTGTCGAAAATCAGCAGTTTTTGCTCGAACTTTAAATGCCTCCAAATGGTATTTAATTAACTTCCCTAGCCCCTGGAAGCATGAAAATCACTTAAAACATGCTAATTTTAGCTCTAACACTGATGATCCACCTACAAATGTGAACTGACGTTCAAAAATAAAACATTTGAAAACGGACCATTTTCCACATTTCTGAAGCATGACGTAATGGGGGGGTGTTATCTCTTTTGTCGAAAATCAGCCCTTTTTGCTCAAACATTAAATGCCTCCAAATGGTATTTAATTAACTTCCCGAGCCCCTGGAAGCATGAAAATCACTTTAAACATGCTAATTTTAGCTCTAACACTGATGATCCACCTACAAATGTGAACTGACGTTCAAAAATAAAACATTTGAAAACGGACCATTTTCCACATTTCTGAAGCATGACGTAATGGGGGCGTGTTATCTCTTTTGCCGAAAATCAGCAGTTTTTGCTCGAACATTAAATGCCTCCAAATGGTATTTAATTAACTTCCCGAGCCCCTGGAAGCATGAAAATCACTTTAAACATGCTAATTTTAGCTCTAACACTGATGATCCACCTACAAATGTGAACTGACGTTCAAAAATAAAACATTTGAAAACGGACCATTTTCCACATTTCTGAAGCATGACGTAATGGGGGGGTGTTATCTCTTTTGTCGAAAATCAGCCGTTTTTGCTCGAACATTAAATGTCTCCAAATGGTATTTATTTCACTTCCCGAGCCCCTGGAAGCATGAAAATCACTTTAAACATGCTAATTTTAGCTCTAACACTGATGATCCACCTACAAATGTGAACTGACGTTCAAAAATAAAACATTTGAAAACGGACCATTTTCCACATTTCTGAAGCATGACGTAATGGGGGGGTGTTATCTCTTTTGTCGAAAATCAGCCGTTTTTGCTCGAAGATTAAATGCCTCCAAATGGTATTTAATTAACTTCCCGGGGTGAGGAAACCCTTTTTGAGAACTCAGAGTGAGTAAATTGGCCATTTTCATGCACTTTTAACCATTCCATAAATCTTGTGTTTTGGGCCCCTGGAAGCATGAAAATCACTTTAAACATGCTAATTTTAGCTCTAACACTGATGATCCACCTACAAATGTGAACTGACGTTCAAAAATAAAACATTTGAAAACGGACCATTTTCCACATTTCTGAAGCATGACGTAATGGGGGGGTGTTATCTCTTTTGTCGAAAATCAGCCGTTTTTGCTCGAACATTAAATGCCTCCAAATGGTATTTAATTAACTTCCCGAGCCCCTGGAAGCATGAAAATCACTTTAAACATGCTAATTTTAGCTCTAACACTGATGATCCACCTACAAATGTGAACTGACGTTCAAAAATAAAACATTTGAAAACGGACCATTTTCCACATTTCTGAAGCATGACGTAATGGGGGGGTGTTATCTCTTTTGTCGAAAATCAGCCGTTTTTGCTTGAACATTAAATGCCTCCAAATGGTATTTAATTAACTTCCCGAGCCCCTGGAAGCATGAAAATCACTTTAAACATGCTAATTTTAGCTCTAACACTGATGATCCACCTACAAATGTGAACTGACGTTCAAAAATAAAACATTTGAAAACGGACCATTTTCCACATTTCTTAAGCATGACGTAATGGGGGGGTGTTATCTCTTTTGTCGAAAATCAGCCGTTTTTGCTCGAACATTAAATGCCTCCAAATGGTATTTAATTAACTTCCCGAGCCCCTGGAAGCATGAAAATCACTTTAAACATGCTAATTTTAGCTCTAACACTGATGATCCACCTACAAATGTGAACTGACGTTCAAAAATAAAACATTTGAAAACGGACCATTTTCCACATTTCTGAAGCATGACGTAATGGGGGGGTGTTATCTCTTTTGTCGAAAATCAGCCGTTTTTGCTTGAACATTAAATGCCTCCAAATGGTATTTAATTAACTTCCCGAGCCCCTGGAAGCATGAAAATCACTTTAAACATGCTAATTTTAGCTCTAACACTGATGATCCACCTACAAATGTGAACTGACGTTCAAAAATAAAACATTTGAAAACGGACCATTTTCCACATTTCTGAAGCATGACGTAATGGGGGGGTGTTATCTCTTTTGTCGAAAATCAGCAGTTTTTGCTCGAACATTAAATGCCTCCAAATGGTATTTAATTAACTTCCCGGGGTGAAGAAACCCTTTTTGAGAACTCAGAGTGAGTAAATTGGCCATTTTCATGCACTTTTAACCATTCCATAAATCTTGTGTTTTGGGCCCCTGGAAGCATGAAAATCACTTTAAACATGCTAATTTTAGCTCTAACACTGATGATCCACCTACAAATGTGAACTGACGTTCAAAAATAAAACATTTGAAAATGGACCATTTTCCACATTTCTGAAGCATGACGTAATGGGGGGTGTTATCTCTTTTGTCAAAAATCAGCCGTTTTTGCTCGAACATTAAATGCCTCCAAATGGTATTTAATTAACTTCCCGGGGTGAAGAAACCCTTTTTGAGAACTCAGAGTGAGTAAATTGGCCATTTTCATGCACTTTTAACCATTCCATAAATCTTGTGTTTTGGGCCCCTGGAAGCATGAAAATCACTTTAAACATGCTAATTTTAGCTCTAACACTGATGATCCACCTACAAATGTGAACTGACGTTCAAAAATAAAACATTTGAAAACGGACCATTTTCCACATTTCTGAAGCATGATGTAATGGGGGGTGTTATCTCTTTTGTCGAAAATCAGCCGTTTTTGCTGGAACATTAAATGCCTCCAAATGGTATTTAATTAACTTCCCGAGCCCCTGGAAGCATGAAAATCACTTTAAACATGCTAATTTTAGCTCTAACACTGATGATCCACCTACAAATGTGAACTGACGTTCAAAAATAAAACATTTGAAAACGGACCATTTTCCACATTTCTGAAGCATGACGTAATGGGGGGGTGTTATCTCTTTTGTCGAAAATCAGCCGTTTTTGCTGGAACATTAAATGCCTCCAAATGGTATTTAATTAACTTCCCGAGCCCCTGGAAGCATGAAAATCACTTTAAACATGCTAATTTTAGCTCTAACACTGATGATCCACCTACAAATGTGAACTGACGTTCAAAAATAAAACATTTGAAAAAGGACCATTTTCCACATTTCTGAAGCATGACGTAATGGGGGGGTGTTATCTCTTTTGTCGAAAATCAGCCGTTTTTGCTCGAACATTAAATGCCTCAAAATGGTATTTAATTAACTTCCCGAGCCCCTGGAAGCATGAAAATCACTTTAAACATGCTAATTTTAGCTCTAACACTGATGATCCACCTACAAATGTGAACTGACGTTCAAAAATAAAACATTTGAAAACGGACCATTTTCCACATTTCTGAAGCATGACGTAATGGGGGGGTGTTATCTCTTTTGTCGAAAATCAGCCCTTTTTGCTCGAACATTAAATGCCTCCAAATGGTATTTAATTAACTTCCCGAGCCCCTGGAAGCATGAAAATCACTTTAAACATGCTAATTTTAGCTCTAACACTGATGATCCACCTACAAATGTGAACTGACGTTCAAAAATAAAACATTTGAAAACGGACCATTTTCCACATTTCTGAAGCATGACGTAATGGGGGGGTGTTATCTCTTTTGTCGAAAATCAGCCGTTTTTGCTCGAACTTTAAATGCCTCCAAATGGTATTTAATTAACTTCCCTAGCCCCTGGAAGCATGAAAATCACTTAAAACATGCTACTTTTAGCTCTAACACTGATGATCCACCTACAAATGTGAACTGACGTTCAAAAATAAAACATTTGAAAACGGACCATTTTCCACATTTCTGAAGCATGACGTAATGGGGGGGTGTTATCTCTTTTGTCGAAAATCAGCCCTTTTTGCTCGAACATTAAATGCCTCCAAATGGTATTTAATTAACTTCCCGAGCCCCTGGAAGCATGAAAATCACTTTAAACATGCTAATTTTAGCTCTAACACTGATGATCCACCTACAAATGTGAACTGACGTTCAAAAATAAAACATTTGAAAACGGACCATTTTCCACATTTCTGAAGCATGACGTAATGGGGGCGTGTTATCTCTTTTGTCGAAAATCAGCAGTTTTTGCTCGAACATTAAATGCCTCCAAATGGTATTTAATTAACTTCCCGAGCCCCTGGAAGCATGAAAATCACTTTAAACATGCTAATTTTAGCTCTAACACTGATGATCCACCTACAAATGTGAACTGACGTTCAAAAATAAAACATTTGAAAACGGACCATTTTCCACATTTCTGAAGCATGACGTAATGGGGGGGTGTTATCTCTTTTGTCGAAAATCAGCCGTTTTTGCTCGAACATTAAATGTCTCCAAATGGTATTTATTTCACTTCCCGAGCCCCTGGAAGCATGAAAATCACTTTAAACATGCTAATTTTAGCTCTAACACTGATGATCCACCTACAAATGTGAACTGACGTTCAAAAATAAAACATTTGAAAACGGACCATTTTCCACATTTCTGAAGCATGACGTAATGGGGGGGTGTTATCTCTTTTGTCGAAAATCAGCCGTTTTTGCTCGAAGATTAAATGCCTCCAAATGGTATTTAATTAACTTCCCGGGGTGAGGAAACCCTTTTTGAGAACTCAGAGTGAGTAAATTGGCCATTTTCATGCACTTTTAACCATTCCATAAATCTTGTGTTTTGGGCCCCTGGAAGCATGAAAATCACTTTAAACATGCTAATTTTAGCTCTAACACTGATGATCCACCTACAAATGTTAACTGACGTTCAAAAATAAAACATTTGAAAACGGACCATTTTCCACATTTCTGAAGCATGACGTAATGGGGGGGTGTTATCTCTTTTGTCGAAAATCAGCCGTTTTTGCTCGAACATTAAATGCCTCCAAATGGTATTTAATTAACTTCCCGAGCCCCTGGAAGCATGAAAATCACTTTAAACATGCTAATTTTAGCTCTAACACTGATGATCCACCTACAAATGTGAACTGACGTTCAAAAATAAAACATTTGAAAACGGACCATTTTCCACATTTCTGAAGCATGACGTAATGGGGGGGTGTTATCTCTTTTGTCGAAAATCAGCAGTTTTTGCTCGAACATTAAATGCCTCCAAATGGTATTTAATTAACTTCCCGGGGTGAAGAAACCCTTTTTGAGAACTCAGAGTGAGTAAATTGGCCATTTTCATGCACTTTTAACCATTCCATAAATCTTGTGTTTTGGGCCCCTGGAAGCATGAAAATCACTTTAAACATGCTAATTTTAGCTCTAACACTGATGATCCACCTACAAATGTGAACTGACGTTCAAAAATAAAACATTTGAAAATGGACCATTTTCCACATTTCTGAAGCATGACGTAATGGGGGGTGTTATCTCTTTTGTCAAAAATCAGCCGTTTTTGCTCGAACATTAAATGCCTCCAAATGGTATTTAATTAACTTCCCGGGGTGAAGAAACCCTTTTTGAGAACTCAGAGTGAGTAAATTGGCCATTTTCATGCACTTTTAACCATTCCATAAATCTTGTGTTTTGGGCCCCTGGAAGCATGAAAATCACTTTAAACATGCTAATTTTAGCTCTAACACTGATGATCCACCTACAAATGTGAACTGACGTTCAAAAATAAAACATTTGAAAACGGACCATTTTCCACATTTCTGAAGCATGATGTAATGGGGGGTGTTATCTCTTTTGTCGAAAATCAGCCGTTTTTGCTGGAACATTAAATGCCTCCAAATGGTATTTAATTAACTTCCCGAGCCCCTGGAAGCATGAAAATCACTTTAAACATGCTAATTTTAGCTCTAACACTGATGATCCACCTACAAATGTGAACTGACGTTCAAAAATAAAACATTTGAAAACGGACCATTTTCCACATTTCTGAAGCATGACGTAATGGGGGGGTGTTATCTCTTTTGTCGAAAATCAGCCGTTTTTGCTGGAACATTAAATGCCTCCAAATGGTATTTAATTAACTTCCCGAGCCCCTGGAAGCATGAAAATCACTTTAAACATGCTAATTTTAGCTCTAACACTGATGATCCACCTACAAATGTGAACTGACGTTCAAAAATAAAACATTTGAAAAAGGACCATTTTCCACATTTCTGAAGCATGACGTAATGGGGGGGTGTTATCTCTTTTGTCGAAAATCAGCCGTTTTTGCTCGAACATTAAATGCCTCAAAATGGTATTTAATTAACTTCCCGAGCCCCTGGAAGCATGAAAATCACTTTAAACATGCTAATTTTAGCTCTAACACTGATGATCCACCTACAAATGTGAACTGACGTTCAAAAATAAAACATTTGAAAACGGACCATTTTCCACATTTCTGAAGCATGACGTAATGGGGGGGTGTTATCTCTTTTGTCGAAAATCAGCCCTTTTTGCTCGAACATTAAATGCCTCCAAATGGTATTTAATTAACTTCCCGAGCCCCTGGAAGCATGAAAATCACTTTAAACATGCTAATTTTAGCTCTAACACTGATGATCCACCTACAAATGTGAACTGACGTTCAAAAATAAAACATTTGAAAACGGACCATTTTCCACATTTCTGAAGCATGACGTAATGGGGGGGTGTTATCTCTTTTGTCGAAAATCAGCCGTTTTTGCTCGAACTTTAAATGCCTCCAAATGGTATTTAATTAACTTCCCTAGCCCCTGGAAGCATGAAAATCACTTAAAACATGCTACTTTTAGCTCTAACACTGATGATCCACCTACAAATGTGAACTGACGTTCAAAAATAAAACATTTGAAAACGGACCATTTTCCACATTTCTGAAGCATGACGTAATGGGGGGGTGTTATCTCTTTTGTCGAAAATCAGCCCTTTTTGCTCGAACATTAAATGCCTCCAAATGGTATTTAATTAACTTCCCGAGCCCCTGGAAGCATGAAAATCACTTTAAACATGCTAATTTTAGCTCTAACACTGATGATCCACCTACAAATGTGAACTGACGTTCAAAAATAAAACATTTGAAAACGGACCATTTTCCACATTTCTGAAGCATGACGTAATGGGGGCGTGTTATCTCTTTTGTCGAAAATCAGCAGTTTTTGCTCGAACATTAAATGCCTCCAAATGGTATTTAATTAACTTCCCGAGCCCCTGGAAGCATGAAAATCACTTTAAACATGCTAATTTTAGCTCTAACACTGATGATCCACCTACAAATGTGAACTGACGTTCAAAAATAAAACATTTGAAAACGGACCATTTTCCACATTTCTGAAGCATGACGTAATGGGGGGGTGTTATCTCTTTTGTCGAAAATCAGCCGTTTTTGCTCGAACATTAAATGTCTCCAAATGGTATTTATTTCACTTCCCGAGCCCCTGGAAGCATGAAAATCACTTTAAACATGCTAATTTTAGCTCTAACACTGATGATCCACCTACAAATGTGAACTGACGTTCAAAAATAAAACATTTGAAAACGGACCATTTTCCACATTTCTGAAGCATGACGTAATGGGGGGGTGTTATCTCTTTTGTCGAAAATCAGCCGTTTTTGCTCGA
This sequence comes from Lissotriton vulgaris, assembly GCF_964263255.1. NCBI lineage: Eukaryota > Metazoa > Chordata > Amphibia > Caudata > Salamandridae > Lissotriton > Lissotriton vulgaris. The sequence continues at coordinate 521,148 of NW_028245263.1, read as the reverse complement.
AGATTAAATGCCTCCAAATGGTATTTAATTAACTTCCCGGGGTGAGGAAACCCTTTTTGAGAACTCAGAGTGAGTAAATTGGCCATTTTCATGCACTTTTAACCATTCCATAAATCTTGTGTTTTGGGCCCCTGGAAGCATGAAAATCACTTTAAACATGCTAATTTTAGCTCTAACACTGATGATCCACCTACAAATGTTAACTGACGTTCAAAAATAAAACATTTGAAAACGGACCATTTTCCACATTTCTGAAGCATGACGTAATGGGGGGGTGTTATCTCTTTTGTCGAAAATCAGCCGTTTTTGCTCGAACATTAAATGCCTCCAAATGGTATTTAATTAACTTCCCGAGCCCCTGGAAGCATGAAAATCACTTTAAACATGCTAATTTTAGCTCTAACACTGATGATCCACCTACAAATGTGAACTGACGTTCAAAAATAAAACATTTGAAAACGGACCATTTTCCACATTTCTGAAGCATGACGTAATGGGGGGGTGTTATCTCTTTTGTCGAAAATCAGCAGTTTTTGCTCGAACATTAAATGCCTCCAAATGGTATTTAATTAACTTCCCGGGGTGAAGAAACCCTTTTTGAGAACTCAGAGTGAGTAAATTGGCCATTTTCATGCACTTTTAACCATTCCATAAATCTTGTGTTTTGGGCCCCTGGAAGCATGAAAATCACTTTAAAAATGCTAATTTTAGCTCTAACACTGATGATCCACCTACAAATGTGAACTGACGTTCAAAAATAAAACATTTGAAAATGGACCATTTTCCACATTTCTGAAGCATGACGTAATGGGGGAGTGTTATCTCTTTTGTCAAAAATCAGCCGTTTTTGCTCGAACATTAAATGCCTCCAAATGGTATTTAATTAACTTCCCGGGGTGAAGAAACCCTTTTTGAGAACTCAGAGTGAGTAAATTGGCCATTTTCATGCACTTTTAACCATTCCATAAATCTTGTGTTTTGGGCCCCTGGAAGCATGAAAATCACTTTAAACATGCTAATTTTAGCTCTAACACTGATGATCCACCTACAAATGTGAACTGACGTTCAAAAATAAAACATTTGAAAACGGACCATTTTCCACATTTCTGAAGCATGACGTAATGGGGGGTGTTATCTCTTTTGTCGAAAATCAGCCGTTTTTGCTGGAACATTAAATGCCTCCAAATGGTATTTAATTTACTTCCCGAGCCCCTGGAAGCATGAAAATCACTTTAAACATGCTAATTTTAGCTCTAACACTGATGATCCACCTACAAATGTGAACTGACGTTCAAAAATAAAACATTTGAAAACGGACCATTTTCCACATTTCTGAAGCATGACGTAATGGGGGGGTGTTATCTCTTTTGTCGAAAATCAGCCGTTTTTGCTCGAACATTAAATGCCTCCAAATGGTATTTAATTAACTTCCCGAGCCCCTGGAAGCATGAAAATCACTTTAAACATGCTAATTTTAGCTCTAACACTGATGATCCACCTACAAATGTGAACTGACGTTCAAAAATAAAACATTTGAAAAAGGACCATTTTCCACATTTCTGAAGCATGACGTAATGGGGGGGTGTTATCTCTTTTGTCGAAAATCAGCCGTTTTTGCTGGAACATTAAATGCCTCCAAATGGTATTTAATTAACTTCCCGAGCCCCTGGAAGCATGAAAATCACTTTAAACATGCTAATTTTAGCTCTAACACTGATGATCCACCTACAAATGTGAACTGACGTTCAAAAATAAAACATTTGAAAACGGACCATTTTCCACATTTCTGAAGCATGACGTAATGGGGGGGTGTTGTCTCTTTTGTCGAAAATCAGCCGTTTTTGCTCGAACATTAAATGCCTCCAAATGGTATTTAATTAACTTCCCGAGCCCCTGGAAGCATGAAAATCACTTTAAACATGCTAATTTTAGCTCTAACACTGATGATCCACCTACAAATGTGAACTGACGTTCAAAAATAAAACATTTGAAAACGGACCATTTTCCACATTTCTGAAGCATGACGTAATGGGGGCGTGTTATCTCTTTTGTCGAAAATCAGCAGTTTTTGCTCGAACATTAAATGCCTCCAAATGGTATTTATTTCACTTCCCGAGCCCCTGGAAGCATGAAAATCACTTTAAACATGCTAATTTTAGCTCTAACACTGATGATCCACCTACAAATGTGAACTGACGTTCAAAAATAAAACATTTGAAAACGGACCATTTTCCACATTTCTGAAGCATGACGTAATGGGGGGGTGTTATCTCTTTTGTCGAAAATCAGCCGTTTTTGCTCGAAGATTAAATGCCTCCAAATGGTATTTAATTAACTTCCCGGGGTGAGGAAACCCTTTTTGAGAACTCAGAGTGAGTAAATTGGCCATTTTCATGCACTTTTAACCATTCCATAAATCTTGTGTTTTGGGCCCCTGGAAGCATGAAAATCACTTTAAACATGCTAATTTTAGCTCTAACACTGAAGATCCACCTACAAATGTGAACTGACGTTCAAAAATAAAACATTTGAAAACGGACCATTTTCCACATTTCTGAAGCATGACGTAATGGGGGGGTGTTATCTCTTTTGTCGAAAATCAGCCGTTTTTGCTCGAACATTAAATGCCTCCAAATGGTATTTAATTAACTTCCCGAGCCCCTGGAAGCATGAAAATCACTTTAAACATGCTAATTTTAGCTCTAACACTGATGATCCACCTACAAATGTGAACTGACGTTCAAAAATAAAACATTTGAAAACGGACCATTTTCCAAATTTCTTAAGCATGACGTAATGGGGGGGTGTTATCTCTTTTGTCGAAAATCAGCCGTTTTTGCTCGAACATTAAATGCCTCCAAATGGTATTTAATTAACTTCCCGAGCCCCTGGAAGCATGAAAATCACTTTAAACATGCTAATTTTAGCTCTAACACTGATGATCCACCTACAAATGTGAACTGACGTTCAAAAATAAAACATTTGAAAACGGACCATTTTCCACATTTCTGAAGCATGACGTAATGGGGGGGTGTTATCTCTTTTGTCGAAAATCAGCCGTTTTTGCTTGAACATTAAATGCCTCCAAATGGTATTTAATTAACTTCCCGAGCCCCTGGAAGCATGAAAATCACTTTAAACATGCTAATTTTAGCTCTAACACTGATGATCCACCTACGAATGTGAATTGACGTTCAAAAATAAAACATTTGAAAACGGACCATTTTCCACATTTCGGAAGCATGACGTAATGGGGGGGTGTTATCTCTTTTGTCAAAAATCAGCAGTTTTTGCTCGAACATTAAATGCCTCCAAATGGTATTTAATTAACTTCCCGGGGTGAAGAAACCCTTTTTGAGAACTCAGAGTGAGTAAATTGGCCATTTTCATGCACTTTTAACCATTCCATAAATCTTGTGTTTTGGGCCCCTGGAAGCATGAAAATCACTTTAAACATGCTAATTTTAGCTCTAACACTGATGATCCACCTACAAATGTGAACTGACGTTCAAAAATAAAACATTTGAAAATGGACCATTTTCCACATTTCTGAAGCATGACGTAATGGGGGGGTGTTATCTCTTTTGTCAAAAGTCAGCCGTTTTTGCTCGAACATTAAATGCCTCCAAATGGTATTTAATTAACTTTCCGGGGTGAAGAAACCCTTTTTGAGAACTCAGAGTGAGTAAATTGGCCATTTTCATGCACTTTTAACCATTCCATAAATCTTGTGTTTTGGGCCCCTGGAAGCATGAAAATCACTTTAAACATGCTAATTTTAGCTCTAACACTGATGATCCACCTACAAATGTGAACTGATGTTCAAAAATAAAACATTTGAAAACGGACCATTTTCCACATTTCTGAAGCATGACGTAATGGGGGGTGTTATCTCTTTTGTCGAAAATCAGCCGTTTTTGCTCGAACATTAAATGCCTCCAAATGGTATTTAATTAACTTCCCGGGGTGAAGAAACCCTTTTTGAGTACTCAGAGTGAGTAAATTGGCCATTTTCATGCACTTTTAACCATTCCATAAATCTTGTGTTTTGGGCCCCTGGAAGCATGAAAATCACTTTAAACATGCTAATTTTAGCTCTAACACTGATGATCCACCTACAAATGTGAACTGACGTTCAAAAATAAAACATTTGAAAACTGGACCATTTTCCACATTTCTGAAGCATGACGTAATGGGGGGGGTGTTATCTCTTTTGTCGAAAATCAGCCGTTTTTGCTCGAACATTAAATGCCTCCAAATGGTATTTAATTAACTTCCCGGGGTGAAGAAACCCTTTTTGAGAACTCAGAGTGAGTAAATTGGACATTTTCATGCACTTTTAACCATTCCATAAATCTTGTGTTTTGGGCCCCTGGAAGCATGAAAATCACTTTAAACATGCTAATTTTAGCTCTAACACAGATGATCCACCTACAAATGTGAACTGACGTTCAAAAATAAAACATTTGAAAACGGACCATTTTCCACATTTCTGAAGCATGACGTAATGGGGGGTGTTATCTCTTTTGTCGAAAATCAGCCGTTTTTGCTCGAACATTAAATGCCTCCAAATGGTATTTAATTAACTTCCCGAGCCCCTGGAAGCATGAAAATCACTTTAAACATGCTAATTTTAGCTCTAACACTGATGATCCACCTACAAATGTGAACTGACGTTCAAAAATAAAACATTTGAAAACGGACCATTTTCCACATTTCTGAAGCATGACGTAATGGGGGGGTGTTATCTCTTTTGTCGAAAATCAGCCGTTTTTGCTGGAACATTAAATGCCTCCAAATGGTATTTAATTAACTTCCCGGGGTGAAGAAACCCTTTTTGAGAACTCAGAGTGAGTAAATTGGCCATTTTCATGCACTTTTAACAATTCCATAAATCTTGTGTTTTGGGCCCCTGGAAGCATGAAAATATCTTTAAACATGCTAATTTTAGCTCTAACACTGATGATCCACCTACAAATGTGAACTGACGTTCAAAAATAAAACATTTAAAAACGGACCATTTTCCACATTTCTGAAGCATGACGTAATGGGGGGGTGTTATCTCTTTTGTCGAAAATCAGCCGTTTTTGCTCGAACATTAAATGCCTCCAAATGGTATTTAATTAACTTCCCGAGCCCCTGGAAGCATGAACATCACTTTAAACATGCTAATTTTAGCTCTAACACTGATGATCCACCTACAAATGTGAACTGACGTTCAAAAATAAAACATTTGAAAACGGACCATTTTCCACATTTCTGAAGCATGACGTAATGGGGGGGGTGTTTTCTCTTTTGTCGAAAATCAGCCGTTTTTGCTCAAACATTAAATGCCTCCAAATGGTATTTAATTAACTTCCCGGGGTGAAGAAACCCTTTTTGAGAACTCAGAGTGAGTAAATTGGCCATTTTCATGCACTTTTAACCATTCCATAAATCTTGTGTTTTGGGCCCCTGGAAGCATGAAAATCACTTTAAACATGCTAATTTTAGCTCTAACACTGATGATCCACCTACAAATGTGAACTGACGTTCAAAAATAAAACATTTGAAGACGGACCATTTTCCACATTTCTGAAGCATGACGTAATGGGGGGGTGTTATCTCTTTTGTCGAAAATCTGCCGTTTTTGCTCGAACATTAAATGCCTCCAAATGGTATTTAATTAACTTCCCGAGCCCCTGGAAGCATGAAAATCACTTTAAACATGCTAATTTTAGCTCTAACACTGATGATCCACCTACAAATGTGAACTGACGTTCAAAAATAAAACATTTGAAAACGGACCATTTTCCACATTTCTGAAGCATGACGTAATGGGGGGGTGTTATCTCTTTTGTCGAAAATCAGCCGTTTTTGCTCGAACATTAAATGCCTCCAAATGGTATTTAATTAACTTCCCGAGCCCCTGGAAGCATGAAAATCACTTTAAACATGCTAATTTTAGCTCTAACACTGACGATCCACCTACAAATGTGAACTGACGTTCAAAAATAAAACATTTGAAAACGGACCATTTTCCACATTTCTGAAGCATGACGTAATGGGGGGGTGTTATCTCTTTTGTCGAAAATCAGCCGTTTTTGCTCGAAGATTAAATGCCTCCAAATGGTATTTAATTAACTTCCCGGGGTGAGGAAACCCTTTTTGAGAACTCAGAGTGAGTAAATTGGTCATTTTCATGCACTTTTAACCATTCCATAAATCTTGTGTTTTGGGCCCCTGGAAGCATGAAAATCACTTTAAACATGCTAATTTTAGCTCTAACACTGAAGATCCACCTACAAATGTGAACTGACGTTCAAAAATAAAACATTTGAAAACGGACCATTTTCCACATTTCTGAAGCATGACGTAATGGGGGGGTGTTATCTCTTTTGTCGAAAATCAGCCGTTTTTGCTCGAACATTAAATGCCTCCAAATGGTATTTAATTAACTTCCCGAGCCCCTGGAAGCATGAAAATCACTTTAAACATGCTAATTTTAGCTCTAACACTGATGATCCACCTACAAATGTGAACTGACGTTCAAAAATAAAACATTTGAAAACGGACCATTTTCCACATTTCTGAAGCATGACGTAATGGGGGGGTGTTATCTCTTTTGTCGAAAATCAGCCGTTTTTGCTCGAACATTAAATGTCTCCAAATGGTATTTATTTCACTTCCCGAGCCCCTGGAAGCATGAAAATCACTTTAAACATGCTAATTTTAGCTCTAACACTGATGATCCACCTACAAATGTGAACTGACGTTCAAAAATAAAACATTTGAAAACGGACCATTTTCCACATTTCTGAAGCATGACGTAATGGGGGGGTGTTATCTCTTTTGTCGAAAATCAGCCGTTTTTGCTCGAAGATTAAATGCCTCCAAATGGTATTTAATTAACTTCCCGGGGTGAGGAAACCCTTTTTGAGAACTCAGAGTGAGTAAATTGGCCATTTTCATGCACTTTTAACCATTCCATAAATCTTGTGTTTTGGGCCCCTGGAAGCATGAAAATCACTTTAAACATGCTAATTTTAGCTCTAACACTGATGATCCACCTACAAATGTTAACTGACGTTCAAAAATAAAACATTTGAAAACGGACCATTTTCCACATTTCTGAAGCATGACGTAATGGGGGGGTGTTATCTCTTTTGTCGAAAATCAGCCGTTTTTGCTCGAACATTAAATGCCTCCAAATGGTATTTAATTAACTTCCCGAGCCCCTGGAAGCATGAAAATCACTTTAAACATGCTAATTTTAGCTCTAACACTGATGATCCACCTACAAATGTGAACTGACGTTCAAAAATAAAACATTTGAAAACGGACCATTTTCCACATTTCTGAAGCATGACGTAATGGGGGGGTGTTATCTCTTTTGTCGAAAATCAGCAGTTTTTGCTCGAACATTAAATGCCTCCAAATGGTATTTAATTAACTTCCCGGGGTGAAGAAACCCTTTTTGAGAACTCAGAGTGAGTAAATTGGCCATTTTCATGCACTTTTAACCATTCCATAAATCTTGTGTTTTGGGCCCCTGGAAGCATGAAAATCACTTTAAAAATGCTAATTTTAGCTCTAACACTGATGATCCACCTACAAATGTGAACTGACGTTCAAAAATAAAACATTTGAAAATGGACCATTTTCCACATTTCTGAAGCATGACGTAATGGGGGAGTGTTATCTCTTTTGTCAAAAATCAGCCGTTTTTGCTCGAACATTAAATGCCTCCAAATGGTATTTAATTAACTTCCCGGGGTGAAGAAACCCTTTTTGAGAACTCAGAGTGAGTAAATTGGCCATTTTCATGCACTTTTAACCATTCCATAAATCTTGTGTTTTGGGCCCCTGGAAGCATGAAAATCACTTTAAACATGCTAATTTTAGCTCTAACACTGATGATCCACCTACAAATGTGAACTGACGTTCAAAAATAAAACATTTGAAAACGGACCATTTTCCACATTTCTGAAGCATGACGTAATGGGGGGTGTTATCTCTTTTGTCGAAAATCAGCCGTTTTTGCTGGAACATTAAATGCCTCCAAATGGTATTTAATTTACTTCCCGAGCCCCTGGAAGCATGAAAATCACTTTAAACATGCTAATTTTAGCTCTAACACTGATGATCCACCTACAAATGTGAACTGACGTTCAAAAATAAAACATTTGAAAACGGACCATTTTCCACATTTCTGAAGCATGACGTAATGGGGGGGTGTTATCTCTTTTGTCGAAAATCAGCCGTTTTTGCTCGAACATTAAATGCCTCCAAATGGTATTTAATTAACTTCCCGAGCCCCTGGAAGCATGAAAATCACTTTAAACATGCTAATTTTAGCTCTAACACTGATGATCCACCTACAAATGTGAACTGACGTTCAAAAATAAAACATTTGAAAAAGGACCATTTTCCACATTTCTGAAGCATGACGTAATGGGGGGGTGTTATCTCTTTTGTCGAAAATCAGCCGTTTTTGCTGGAACATTAAATGCCTCCAAATGGTATTTAATTAACTTCCCGAGCCCCTGGAAGCATGAAAATCACTTTAAACATGCTAATTTTAGCTCTAACACTGATGATCCACCTACAAATGTGAACTGACGTTCAAAAATAAAACATTTGAAAACGGACCATTTTCCACATTTCTGAAGCATGACGTAATGGGGGGGTGTTGTCTCTTTTGTCGAAAATCAGCCGTTTTTGCTCGAACATTAAATGCCTCCAAATGGTATTTAATTAACTTCCCGAGCCCCTGGAAGCATGAAAATCACTTTAAACATGCTAATTTTAGCTCTAACACTGATGATCCACCTACAAATGTGAACTGACGTTCAAAAATAAAACATTTGAAAACGGACCATTTTCCACATTTCTGAAGCATGACGTAATGGGGGCGTGTTATCTCTTTTGTCGAAAATCAGCAGTTTTTGCTCGAACATTAAATGCCTCCAAATGGTATTTATTTCACTTCCCGAGCCCCTGGAAGCATGAAAATCACTTTAAACATGCTAATTTTAGCTCTAACACTGATGATCCACCTACAAATGTGAACTGACGTTCAAAAATAAAACATTTGAAAACGGACCATTTTCCACATTTCTGAAGCATGACGTAATGGGGGGGTGTTATCTCTTTTGTCGAAAATCAGCCGTTTTTGCTCGAAGATTAAATGCCTCCAAATGGTATTTAATTAACTTCCCGGGGTGAGGAAACCCTTTTTGAGAACTCAGAGTGAGTAAATTGGCCATTTTCATGCACTTTTAACCATTCCATAAATCTTGTGTTTTGGGCCCCTGGAAGCATGAAAATCACTTTAAACATGCTAATTTTAGCTCTAACACTGAAGATCCACCTACAAATGTGAACTGACGTTCAAAAATAAAACATTTGAAAACGGACCATTTTCCACATTTCTGAAGCATGACGTAATGGGGGGGTGTTATCTCTTTTGTCGAAAATCAGCCGTTTTTGCTCGAACATTAAATGCCTCCAAATGGTATTTAATTAACTTCCCGAGCCCCTGGAAGCATGAAAATCACTTTAAACATGCTAATTTTAGCTCTAACACTGATGATCCACCTACAAATGTGAACTGACGTTCAAAAATAAAACATTTGAAAACGGACCATTTTCCAAATTTCTTAAGCATGACGTAATGGGGGGGTGTTATCTCTTTTGTCGAAAATCAGCCGTTTTTGCTCGAACATTAAATGCCTCCAAATGGTATTTAATTAACTTCCCGAGCCCCTGGAAGCATGAAAATCACTTTAAACATGCTAATTTTAGCTCTAACACTGATGATCCACCTACAAATGTGAACTGACGTTCAAAAATAAAACATTTGAAAACGGACCATTTTCCACATTTCTGAAGCATGACGTAATGGGGGGGTGTTATCTCTTTTGTCGAAAATCAGCCGTTTTTGCTTGAACATTAAATGCCTCCAAATGGTATTTAATTAACTTCCCGAGCCCCTGGAAGCATGAAAATCACTTTAAACATGCTAATTTTAGCTCTAACACTGATGATCCACCTACGAATGTGAATTGACGTTCAAAAATAAAACATTTGAAAACGGACCATTTTCCACATTTCGGAAGCATGACGTAATGGGGGGGTGTTATCTCTTTTGTCAAAAATCAGCAGTTTTTGCTCGAACATTAAATGCCTCCAAATGGTATTTAATTAACTTCCCGGGGTGAAGAAACCCTTTTTGAGAACTCAGAGTGAGTAAATTGGCCATTTTCATGCACTTTTAACCATTCCATAAATCTTGTGTTTTGGGCCCCTGGAAGCATGAAAATCACTTTAAACATGCTAATTTTAGCTCTAACACTGATGATCCACCTACAAATGTGAACTGACGTTCAAAAATAAAACATTTGAAAATGGACCATTTTCCACATTTCTGAAGCATGACGTAATGGGGGGGTGTTATCTCTTTTGTCAAAAGTCAGCCGTTTTTGCTCGAACATTAAATGCCTCCAAATGGTATTTAATTAACTTTCCGGGGTGAAGAAACCCTTTTTGAGAACTCAGAGTGAGTAAATTGGCCATTTTCATGCACTTTTAACCATTCCATAAATCTTGTGTTTTGGGCCCCTGGAAGCATGAAAATCACTTTAAACATGCTAATTTTAGCTCTAACACTGATGATCCACCTACAAATGTGAACTGATGTTCAAAAATAAAACATTTGAAAACGGACCATTTTCCACATTTCTGAAGCATGACGTAATGGGGGGTGTTATCTCTTTTGTCGAAAATCAGCCGTTTTTGCTCGAACATTAAATGCCTCCAAATGGTATTTAATTAACTTCCCGGGGTGAAGAAACCCTTTTTGAGTACTCAGAGTGAGTAAATTGGCCATTTTCATGCACTTTTAACCATTCCATAAATCTTGTGTTTTGGGCCCCTGGAAGCATGAAAATCACTTTAAACATGCTAATTTTAGCTCTAACACTGATGATCCACCTACAAATGTGAACTGACGTTCAAAAATAAAACATTTGAAAACTGGACCATTTTCCACATTTCTGAAGCATGACGTAATGGGGGGGGTGTTATCTCTTTTGTCGAAAATCAGCCGTTTTTGCTCGAACATTAAATGCCTCCAAATGGTATTTAATTAACTTCCCGGGGTGAAGAAACCCTTTTTGAGAACTCAGAGTGAGTAAATTGGACATTTTCATGCACTTTTAACCATTCCATAAATCTTGTGTTTTGGGCCCCTGGAAGCATGAAAATCACTTTAAACATGCTAATTTTAGCTCTAACACAGATGATCCACCTACAAATGTGAACTGACGTTCAAAAATAAAACATTTGAAAACGGACCATTTTCCACATTTCTGAAGCATGACGTAATGGGGGGTGTTATCTCTTTTGTCGAAAATCAGCCGTTTTTGCTCGAACATTAAATGCCTCCAAATGGTATTTAATTAACTTCCCGAGCCCCTGGAAGCATGAAAATCACTTTAAACATGCTAATTTTAGCTCTAACACTGATGATCCACCTACAAATGTGAACTGACGTTCAAAAATAAAACATTTGAAAACGGACCATTTTCCACATTTCTGAAGCATGACGTAATGGGGGGGTGTTATCTCTTTTGTCGAAAATCAGCCGTTTTTGCTGGAACATTAAATGCCTCCAAATGGTATTTAATTAACTTCCCGGGGTGAAGAAACCCTTTTTGAGAACTCAGAGTGAGTAAATTGGCCATTTTCATGCACTTTTAACAATTCCATAAATCTTGTGTTTTGGGCCCCTGGAAGCATGAAAATATCTTTAAACATGCTAATTTTAGCTCTAACACTGATGATCCACCTACAAATGTGAACTGACGTTCAAAAATAAAACATTTAAAAACGGACCATTTTCCACATTTCTGAAGCATGACGTAATGGGGGGGTGTTATCTCTTTTGTCGAAAATCAGCCGTTTTTGCTCGAACATTAAATGCCTCCAAATGGTATTTAATTAACTTCCCGAGCCCCTGGAAGCATGAACATCACTTTAAACATGCTAATTTTAGCTCTAACACTGATGATCCACCTACAAATGTGAACTGACGTTCAAAAATAAAACATTTGAAAACGGACCATTTTCCACATTTCTGAAGCATGACGTAATGGGGGGGGTGTTTTCTCTTTTGTCGAAAATCAGCCGTTTTTGCTCAAACATTAAATGCCTCCAAATGGTATTTAATTAACTTCCCGGGGTGAAGAAACCCTTTTTGAGAACTCAGAGTGAGTAAATTGGCCATTTTCATGCACTTTTAACCATTCCATAAATCTTGTGTTTTGGGCCCCTGGAAGCATGAAAATCACTTTAAACATGCTAATTTTAGCTCTAACACTGATGATCCACCTACAAATGTGAACTGACGTTCAAAAATAAAACATTTGAAGACGGACCATTTTCCACATTTCTGAAGCATGACGTAATGGGGGGGTGTTATCTCTTTTGTCGAAAATCTGCCGTTTTTGCTCGAACATTAAATGCCTCCAAATGGTATTTAATTAACTTCCCGAGCCCCTGGAAGCATGAAAATCACTTTAAACATGCTAATTTTAGCTCTAACACTGATGATCCACCTACAAATGTGAACTGACGTTCAAAAATAAAACATTTGAAAACGGACCATTTTCCACATTTCTGAAGCATGACGTAATGGGGGGGTGTTATCTCTTTTGTCGAAAATCAGCCGTTTTTGCTCGAACATTAAATGCCTCCAAATGGTATTTAATTAACTTCCCGAGCCCCTGGAAGCATGAAAATCACTTTAAACATGCTAATTTTAGCTCTAACACTGACGATCCACCTACAAATGTGAACTGACGTTCAAAAATAAAACATTTGAAAACGGACCATTTTCCACATTTCTGAAGCATGACGTAATGGGGGGGTGTTATCTCTTTTGTCGAAAATCAGCCGTTTTTGCTCGAAGATTAAATGCCTCCAAATGGTATTTAATTAACTTCCCGGGGTGAGGAAACCCTTTTTGAGAACTCAGAGTGAGTAAATTGGTCATTTTCATGCACTTTTAACCATTCCATAAATCTTGTGTTTTGGGCCCCTGGAAGCATGAAAATCACTTTAAACATGCTAATTTTAGCTCTAACACTGAAGATCCACCTACAAATGTGAACTGACGTTCAAAAATAAAACATTTGAAAACGGACCATTTTCCACATTTCTGAAGCATGACGTAATGGGGGGGTGTTATCTCTTTTGTCGAAAATCAGCCGTTTTTGCTCGAACATTAAATGCCTCCAAATGGTATTTAATTAACTTCCCGAGCCCCTGGAAGCATGAAAATCACTTTAAACATGCTAATTTTAGCTCTAACACTGATGATCCACCTACAAATGTGAACTGACGTTCAAAAATAAAACATTTGAAAACGGACCATTTTCCACATTTCTGAAGCATGACGTAATGGGGGGGGTGTTTTCTCTTTTGTCGAAAATCAGCCGTTTTTGCTCGAACATTAAATGCCTCCAAATGGTATTTAATTAACTTCCCGGGGTGAAGAAACCCTTTTTGAGAACTCAGAGTGAGTAAATTGGCCATTTTCATGCACTTTTAACCATTCCATAAATCTTGTGTTTTGGGCCCCTGGAAGCATGAAAATCACTTTAAACATGCTAATTTTAGCTCTAACACTGATGATCCACCTACAAATGTGAACTGACGTTCAAAAATAAAACATTTGAAGACGGACCATTTTCCACATTTCTGAAGCATGACGTAATGGGGGGGTGTTATCTCTTTTGTCGAAAATCAGCCGTTTTTGCTCGAACATTAAATGCCTCCAAATGGTATTTAATTAACTTCCCGAGCCCCTGGAAGCATGAAAATCACTTTAAACATGCTAATTTTAGCTCTAACACTGATGATCCACCTACAAATGTGAACTGACGTTCAAAAATAAAACATTTGAAAACGGACCATTTTCCACATTTCTGAAGCATGACGTAATGGGGGGGTGTTATCTCTTTTGTCGAAAATCAGCCGTTTTTGCTCGAACATTAAATGCCTCCAAATGGTATTTAATTAACTTCCCGAGCCCCTGGAAGCATGAAAATCACTTTAAACATGCTAATTTTAGCTCTAACACTGACGATCCACCTACAAATGTGAACTGACGTTCAAAAATAAAACATTTGAAAACGGACCATTTTCCACATTTCTGAAGCATGACGTAATGGGGGGGTGTTATCTCTTTTGTCGAAAATCAGCCGTTTTTGCTCGAAGATTAAATGCCTCCAAATGGTATTTAATTAACTTCCCGGGGTGAGGAAACCCTTTTTGAGAACTCAGAGTGAGTAAATTGGCCATTTTCATGCACTTTTAACCATTCCATAAATCTTGTGTTTTGGGCCCCTGGAAGCATGAAAATCACTTTAAACATGCTAATTTTAGCTCTAACACTGAAGATCCACCTACAAATGTGAACTGACGTTCAAAAATAAAACATTTGAAAACGGACCATTTTCCACATTTCTGAAGCATGACGTAATGGGGGGGTGTTATCTCTTTTGTCGAAAATCAGCCGTTTTTGCTCGAACATTAAATGCCTCCAAATGGTATTTAATTAACTTCCCGAGCCCCTGGAAGCATGAAAATCACTTTAAACATGCTAATTTTAGCTCTAACACTGATGATCCACCTACAAATGTGAACTGACGTTCAAAAATAAAACATTTGAAAATGGACCATTTTCCACATTTCTGAAGCATGACGTAATGGGGGGGTGTTATCTCTTTTGTCGAAAATCAGCCGTTTTTGCTTGAACATTAAATGCCTCCAAATGGTATTTAATTAACTTCCCGAGCCCCTGGAAGCATGAAAATCACTTTAAACATGCTAATTTTAGCTCTAACACTGATGATCCACCTACAAATGTGAACTGACGTTCAAAAATAAAACATTTGAAAACGGACCATTTTCCACATTTCTGAAGCATGACGTAATGGGGGGGTGTTATCTCTTTTGTCGAAAATCAGCAGTTTTTGCTCGAACATTAAATGCATCCAAATGGTATTTAATTAACTTCCCGGGGTGAAGAAACCCTTTTTGAGAACTCAGAGTGAGTAAATTGGCCATTTTCATGCACTTTTAACCATTCCATAAATCTTGTGTTTTGGGCCCCTGGAAGCATGAAAATCACTTTAAACATGCTAATTTTAGCTCTAACACTGATGATCCACCTACAAATGTGAACTGACGTTCAAAAATAAAACATTTGAAAATGGACCATTTTCCACATTTCTGAAGCATGACGTAATGGGGGGGTGTTATCTCTTTTGTCAAAAATCAGCCGTTTTTGCTCGAACATTAAATGCCTCCAAATGGTATTTAATTAACTTCCCGGGGTGAAGAAACCCTTTTTGAGAACTCAGAGTGAGTAAATTGGCCATTTTCATGCACTTTTAACCATTCCATAAATCTTGTGTTTTGGGCCCCTGGAAGCATGAAAATCACTTTAAACATGCTAATTTTAGCTCTAACACTGATGATCCACCTACAAATGTGAACTGACGTTCAAAAATAAAACATTTGAAAACGGACCATTTTCCACATTTCTGAAGCATGACGTAATGGGGGGTGTTATCTCTTTTGTCGAAAATCAGCCGTTTTTGCTCGAACATTAAATGCCTCCAAATGGTATTTATTTTACTTCCCGAGCCCCTGGATGCATGAAAATCACTTTAAACATGCGAATTTTAGCTCTAACACTGATGATCCACCTACAAATGTGAACTGACGTTCAAAAATAAAACATTTGAAAACGGACCATTTTCCACATTTCTGAAGCATGACGTAATGGGGGGGTGTTATCTCTTTTGTCGAAAATCAGCCGTTTTTGCTCGAACATTAAATGCCTCCAAATGGTATTTAATTAACTTCCCGGGGTGAAGAAACCCTTTTTGAGTACTCAGAGTGAGTAAATTGGCCATTTTCATGCACTTTTAACCATTCCATAAATCTTGTGTTTTGGGCCCCTGGAAGCATGAAAATCACTTTAAACATGCTAATTTTAGCTCTAACACTGATGATCCACCTACAAATGTGAACTGACGTTCAAAAATAAAACATTTGAAAACTGGACCATTTTCCACATTTCTGAAGCATGACGTAATGGGGGGGTGTTATCTCTTTTGTCGAAAATCAGCCGTTTTTGCTCGAACATTAAATGCCTCCAAATGGTATTTAATTAACTTCCCGGGGTGAAGAAACCCTTTTTGAGAACTCAGAGTGAGTAAATTGGACATTTTCATGCACTTTTAACCATTCCATAAATCTTGTGTTTTGGGCCCCTGGAAGCATGAAAATCACTTTAAACATGCTAATTTTAGCTCTAACACAGATGATCCACCTACAAATGTGAACTGACGTTCAAAAATAAAACATTTGAAAACGGACCATTTTCCACATTTCTGAAGCATGACGTAATGGGGGGGTGTTATCTCTTTTGTCGAAAATCAGCCGTTTTTGCTCGAACATTAAATGCCTCCAAATGGTATTTAATTAACTTCCCGAGCCCCTGGAAGCATGAAAATCACTTTAAACATGCTAATTTTAGCTCTAACACTGATGATCCACCTACAAATGTGAACTGACGTTCAAAAATAAAACATTTGAAAACGGACCATTTTCCACATTTCTGAAGCATGACGTAATGGGGGGGTGTTATCTCTTTTGTCGAAAATCAGCCGTTTTTGCTGGAACATTAAATGCCTCCAAATGGTATTTAATTAACTTCCCGGGGTGAAGAAACCCTTTTTGAGAACTCAGAGTGAGTAAATTGGCCATTTTCATGCACTTTTAACAATTCCATAAATCTTGTGTTTTGGGCCCCTGGAAGCATGAAAATATCTTTAAACATGCTAATTTTAGCTCTAACACTGATGATCCACCTACAAATGTGAACTGACGTTCAAAAATAAAACATTTAAAAACGGACCATTTTCCACATTTCTGAAGCATGACGTAATGGGGGGGTGTTATCTCTTTTGTCGAAAATCAGCCGTTTTTGCTCGAACATTAAATGCCTCCAAATGGTATTTAATTAACTTCCCGAGCCCCTGGAAGCATGAACATCACTTTAAACATGCTAATTTTAGCTCTAACACTGATGATCCACCTACAAATGTGAACTGACGTTCAAAAATAAAACATTTGAAAACGGACCATTTTCCACATTTCTGAAGCATGACGTAATGGGGGGGTGTTTTCTCTTTTGTCGAAAATCAGCCGTTTTTGCTCGAACATTAAATGCCTCCAAATGGTATTTAATTAACTTCCCGGGGTGAAGAAACCCTTTTTGAGAACTCAGAGTGAGTAAATTGGCCATTTTCATGCACTTTTAACCATTCCATAAATCTTGTGTTTTGGGCCCCTGGAAGCATGAAAATCACTTTAAACATGCTAATTTTAGCTCTAACACTGATGATCCACCTACAAATGTGAACTGACGTTCAAAAATAAAACATTTGAAGACGGACCATTTTCCACATTTCTGAAGCATGACGTAATGGGGGGGTGTTATCTCTTTTGTCGAAAATCAGCCGTTTTTGCTCGAACATTAAATGCCTCCAAATGGTATTTAATTAACTTCCCGAGCCCCTGGAAGCATGAAAATCACTTTAAACATGCTAATTTTAGCTCTAACACTGATGATCCACCTACAAATGTGAACTGACGTTCAAAAATAAAACATTTGAAAACGGACCATTTTCCACATTTCTGAAGCATGACGTAATGGGGGGGTGTTATCTCTTTTGTCGAAAATCAGCCGTTTTTGCTCGAACATTAAATGCCTCCAAATGGTATTTAATTAACTTCCCGAGCCCCTGGAAGCATGAAAATCACTTTAAACATGCTAATTTTAGCTCTAACACTGATGATCCACCTACAAATGTGAACTGACGTTCAAAAATAAAACATTTGAAAACGGACCATTTTCCACATTTCTGAAGCATGACGTAATGGGGGGGTGTTATCTCTTTTGTCAAAAATCAGCCCTTTTTGCTCGAACATTAAATGCCTCCAAATGGTATTTAATTAACTTCCCGAGCCCCTGGAAGCATGAAAATCACTTTAAACATGCAAATTTTAGCTCTAACACTGATGATCCACCTACAAATGTGAACTGACGTTCAAAAATAAAACATTTGAAAACTGACCATTTTCCACATTTCTGAAGCATGACGTAATGGGGGGGTGTTATCTCTTTTGTCGAAAATCAGCCGTTTTTGCTGGAACATTAAATGCCTCCAAATGGTATTTAATTAACTTCCCGAGCCCCTGGAAGCATGAAAATTACTTTAAACATGCTAATTTTAGCTCTAACACTGATGATCCACCTACAAATGTGAACCGACGTTCAAAAATAAAACATTTGAAAACGGACCATTTTCCACATTTCTGAAGCATGACGTAATGGGGGGGTGTTATCTCTTTTGTCGAAAATCAGCCGTTTTTGCTGGAACATTAAATGCCTCCAAATGGTATTTAATTAACTTCCCGGGGTGAAGAAACCCTTTTTGAGAACTCAGAGTGAGTAAATTGGCCATTTTCATGCACTTTTAGCCATTCCATAAATCTTGTGTTTTGGGCCCCTGGAAGCATGAAAATCACTTTAAACATGCTAATTTTAGCTCTAACACTGATGATCCACCTACAAATGTGAACTGACGTTCAAAAATAAAACATTTGAAAACGGACCATTTTCCACATTTCTGAAGCATGACGTAATGGGGGGGGTGTTATCTCTTTTGTCGAAAATCAGCCGTTTTTGCTCGAACATTAAATGCCTCCAAATGGTATTTAATTAACTTCCCGAGCCCCTGGAAGCATGAAAATCACTTTAAACATGCTAATTTTAGCTCTAACACTGATGATCCACCTACAAATGTGAACTGACGTTCAAAAATAAAACATTTGAAAACGGACCATTTTCCACATTTCTGAAGCATGACGTAATTGGGGGGTGTTATCTCTTTTGTCGAAAATCAGCTGTTTTTGCTCGAACATTAAATGACTCCAAATGGTATTTAATTAACTTCCCGGGGTGAAGAAACCCTTTTTGAGAACTCAGAGTGAGTAAATTGGCCATTTTCATGCACTTTTAACCATTCCATAAATCTTGTGTTTTGGGCCCCTGGAAGCATGAAAATCACTTTAAACATGCTAATTTTAGCTCTAACACTGATGATCCACCTACAAATGTGAACTGACGTTCAAAAATAAAACATTTGAAGACGGACCATTTTCCACATTTCTGAAGCATGACGTAATGGGGGGGTGTTATCTCTTTTGTCGAAAATCAGCCGTTTTTGCTCGAACATTAAATGCCTCCAAATGGTATTTAATTAACTTCCCGAGCCCCTGGAAGCATGAAAATCACTTTAAACATGCTAATTTTAGCTCTAACACTGATGATCCACCTACAAATGTGAACTGACGTTCAAAAATAAAACATTTGAAAACGGACCATTTTCCACATTTCTGAAGCATGACGTAATGGGGGGGTGTTATCTCTTTTGTCGAAAATCAGCCGTTTTTGCTCGAACATTAAATGCCTCCAAATGGTATTTAATTAACTTCCCGAGCCCCTGGAAGCATGAAAATCACTTTAAACATGCTAATTTTAGCTCTAACACTGATGATCCACCTACAAATGTGAACTGACGTTCAAAAATAAAACATTTGAAAACGGACCATTTTCCACATTTCTGAAGCATGACGTAATGGGGGGGTGTTATCTCTTTTGTCGAAAATCAGCCGTTTTTGCTCGAACATTAAATGCCTCCAAATGGTATTTAATTAACTTCCCGAGCCCCTGGAAGCATGAAAATCACTTTAAACATGCTAATTTTAGCTCTAACACTGATGATCCACCTACAAATGTGAACTGACGTTCAAAAATAAAACATTTGAAAACGGACCATTTTCCACATTTCTGAAGCATGACGTAATGGGGGGGTGTTATCTCTTTTGTCGAAAATCAGCCGTTTTTGCCCGAACATTAAATGCCTCCAAATGGTATTTAATTAACTTCCCGAGCCCCTGGAAGCATGCAAATCACTTTAAACATGCTAATTTTAGCTCTAACACTGATGATCCACCTACAAATGTGAACTGATGTTCAAAGATAAAACATTTGAAAACGGACTATTTTCCACATTTCTGAAGCATGACGTAATGGGGGGGTGTTATCTCTTTTGTCGAAAATCAGCCGTTTTTGCTCGAACATTAAATGCCTCCAAATGGTATTTAATTAACTTCCCGAGCCCCTGGAAGCATGAAAATCACTTTAAACATGCTAATTTTAGCTCTAACACTGATGATCCACCTACAAATGTGAACTGACGTTCAAAAATAAAACATTTGAAAACGGACCATTTTCCACATTTCTGAAGCATGACGTAATGGGGGGGTGTTATCTCTTTTGTCGAAAATCAGCCGTTTTTGCTCGAACATTAAATGCCTCCAAATGGTATTTAATTAACTTCCCGAGCCCCTGGAAGCATGAAAATCACTTTAAACATGCTAATTTTAGCTCTAACACTGATGATCCACCTACAAATGTGAACTGACGTTCAAAAATAAAACATTTGAAAACGGACCATTTTCCACATTTCTGAAGCATGACGTAATGGGGGGGTGTTATCTCTTTTGTCGAAAATCAGCCGTTTTTGCTCGAACATTAAATGCCTCCAAATGGTATTTAATTAACTTCCGGAGCCCCTGGAAGCATGAAAATCACTTTAAACATGCTAATTTTAGCTCTAACACTGATGATCCACCTACAAATGTGAACTGACGTTCAAAAATAAAACATTTGAAAACGGACCATTTTCCACATTTCTGAAGCATGACGTAATGGGGGGGTTTTATCTCTTTTGTCGAAAATCAGCCGTTTTCGCTCGAACATTAAATGCCTCCAAATGGTATTTAATTAACTTCCCGGGGTGAAGAAACCCTTTTTGAGAACTCAGAGTGAGTAAATTGGCCATTTTCATGCACTTTTAACCATTCCATAAATCTTGTGTTTTGGGCCCCTGGAAGCATGAAAATCACTTTAAACATGCTAATTTTAGCTCTAACACTGATGATCCACCTACAAATGTGAACTGACGTTCAAAAATAAAACATTTGAAGACGGACCATTTTCCACATTTCTGAAGCATGACGTAATGGGGGGGTGTTATCTCTTTTGTCGAAAATCAGCCGTTTTTGCTCGAACATTAAATGCCTCCAAATGGTATTTAATTAACTTCCCGAGCCCCTGGAAGCATGAAAATCACTTTAAACATGCTAATTTTAGCTCTAACACTGATGATCCACCTACAAATGTGAACTGACGTTCAAAAATAAAACATTTGAAAACGGACCATTTTCCACATTTCTGAAGCATGACGTAATGGGGGGGTGTTATCTCTTTTGTCGAAAATCAGCCGTTTTTGCTCGAACATTAAATGCCTCCAAATGGTATTTAATTAACTTCCCGAGCCCCTGGAAGCATAAAAATCACTTTAAACATGCTAATTTTAGCTCTAACACTGACGATCCACCTACAAATGTGAACTGACGTTCAAAAATAAAACATTTGAAAACGGACCATTTTCCACATTTCTGAAGCATGACGTAATGGGGGGGTGTTATCTCTTTTGTCGAAAATCAGCCGTTTTTGCTCGAAGATTAAATGCCTCCAAATGGTATTTAATTAACTTCCCGGGGTGAGGAAACCCTTTTTGAGAACTCAGAGTGAGTAAATTGGCCATTTTCATGCACTTTTAACCATTCCATAAATCTTGTGTTTTGGGCCCCTGGAAGCATGAAAATCACTTTAAACATGCTAATTTTAGCTCTAACACTGAAGATCCACCTACAAATGTGAACTGACGTTCAAAAATAAAACATTTGAAAACGGACCATTTTCCACATTTCTGAAGCATGACGTAATGGGGGGTGTTATCTCTTTTGTCGAAAATCAGCCGTTTTTGCTCGAACATTAAATGCCTCCAAATGGTATTTATTTCACTTCCCGAGCCCCTGGATGCATGAAAATCACTTTAAACATGCTAATTTTAGCTCTAACACTGATGATCCACCTACAAATGTGAACTGACGTTCAAAAATAAAACATTTGAAAACGGACCATTTTCCACATTTCTGAAGCATGACGTAATGGGGGGGTGTTATCTCTTTTGTCGAAAATCAGCCGTTTTTGCTCGAACATTAAATGCCTCCAAATGGTATTTAATTAACTTCCCGGGGTGAAGAAACCCTTTTTGAGTACTCAGAGTGAGTAAATTGGCCATTTTCATGCACTTTTAACCATTCCATAAATCTTGTGTTTTGGGCCCCTGGAAGCATGAAAATCACTTTAAACATGCTAATTTTAGCTCTAACACTGATGATCCACCTACAAATGTGAACTGACGTTCAAAAATAAAACATTTGAAAACTGGACCATTTTCCACATTTCTGAAGCATGACGTAATGGGGGGGTGTTATCTCTTTTGTCGAAAATCAGCCGTTTTTGCTCGAACATTAAATGCCTCCAAATGGTATTTAATTAACTTCCCGGGGTGAAGAAACCCTTTTTGAGAACTCAGAGTGAGTAAATTGGACATTTTCATGCACTTTTAACCATTCCATAAATCTTGTGTTTTGGGCCCCTGGAAGCATGAAAATCACTTTAAACATGCTAATTTTAGCTCTAACACAGATGATCCACCTACAAATGTGAACTGACGTTCAAAAATAAAACATTTGAAAATGGACCATTTTCCACATTTCTGAAGCATGACGTAATGGGGGGGGTGTTATCTCTTTTGTCGAAAATCAGCCGTTTTTGCTCGAACATTAAATGCCTCCAAATGGTATTTAATTAACTTCCCGAGCCCCTGGAAGCATGAAAATCACTTTAAACATGCTAATTTTAGCTCTAACACTGATGATCCACCTACAAATGTGAACTGACGTTCAAAAATAAAACATTTGAAAACGGACCATTTTCCACATTTCTGAAGCATGACGTAATGGGGGGGTGTTATCTCTTTTGTCGAAAATCAGCCGTTTTTGCTGGAACATTAAATGCCTCCAAATGGTATTTAATTAACTTCCCGGGGTGAAGAAACCCTTTTTGAGAACTCAGAGTGAGTAAATTGGCCATTTTCATGCACTTTTAACAATTCCATAAATCTTGTGTTTTGGGCCCCTGGAAGCATGAAAATATCTTTAAACATGCTAATTTTAGCTCTAACACTGATGATCCACCTACAAATGTGAACTGACGTTCAAAAATAAAACATTTAAAAACGGACCATTTTCCACATTTCTGAAGCATGACGTAATGGGGGGGTGTTATCTCTTTTGTCGAAAATCAGCCGTTTTTGCTCGAACATTAAATGCCTCCAAATGGTATTTAATTAACTTCCCGAGCCCCTGGAAGCATGAACATCACTTTAAACATGCTAATTTTAGCTCTAACACTGATGATCCACCTACAAATGTGAACTGACGTTCAAAAATTAAACATTTGAAAACGGACCATTTTCCACATTTCTGAAGCATGACGTAATGGGGGGGTGTTTTCTCTTTTGTCGAAAATCAGCCGTTTTTGCTCGAACATTAAATGCCTCCAAATGGTATTTAATTAACTTCCCGGGGTGAAGAAACCCTTTTTGAGAACTCAGAGTGAGTAAATTGGCCATTTTCATGCACTTTTAACCATTCCATAAATCTTGTGTTTTGGGCCCCTGGAAGCATGAAAATCACTTTAAACATGCTAATTTTAGCTCTAACACTGATGATCCACCTACAAATGTGAACTGACGTTCAAAAATAAAACATTTGAAGACGGACCATTTTCCACATTTCTGAAGCATGACGTAATGGGGGGGTGTTATCTCTTTTGTCGAAAATCAGCCGTTTTTGCTCGAACATTAAATGCCTCCAAATGGTATTTAATTAACTTCCCGAGCCCCTGGAAGCATGAAAATCACTTTAAACATGCTAATTTTAGCTCTAACACTGATGATCCACCTACAAATGTGAACTGACGTTCAAAAATAAAACATTTGAAAACGGACCATTTTCCACATTTCTGAAGCATGACGTAATGGGGGGGTGTTATCTCTTTTGTCGAAAATCAGCCGTTTTTGCTCGAACATTAAATGCCTCCAAATGGTATTTAATTAACTTCCCGAGCCCCTGGAAGCATGAAAATCACTTTAAACATGCTAATTTTAGCTCTAACACTGATGATCCACCTACAAATGTGAACTGACGTTCAAAAATAAAACATTTGAAAACGGACCATTTTCCACATTTCTGAAGCATGACGTAATGGGGGGGTGTTATCTCTTTTGTCGAAAATCAGCCCTTTTTGCTCGAACATTAAATGCCTCCAAATGGTATTTAATTAACTTCCCGAGCCCCTGGAAGCATGAAAATCACTTTAAACATGCTAATTTTAGCTCTAACACTGATGATCCACCTACAAATGTGAACTGACGTTCAAAAATAAAACATTTGAAAACTGACCATTTTCCACATTTCTGAAGCATGACGTAATGGGGGGGTGTTATCTCTTTTGTCGAAAATCAGCCGTTTTTGCTGGAACATTAAATGCCTCCAAATGGTATTTAATTAACTTCCCGAGCCCCTGGAAGCATGAAAATTACTTTAAACATGCTAATTTTAGCTCTAACACTGATGATCCACCTACAAATGTGAACTGACGTTCAAAAATAAAACATTTGAAAACGGACCATTTTCCACATTTCTGAAGCATGACGTAATGGGGGGGTGTTATCTCTTTTGTCGAAAATCAGCCGTTTTTGCTGGAACATTAAATGCCTCCAAATGGTATTTAATTAACTTCCCGGGGTGAAGAAACCCTTTTTGAGAACTCAGAGTGAGTAAATTGGCCATTTTCATGCACTTTTAGCCATTCCATAAATCTTGTGTTTTGGGCCCCTGGAAGCATGAAAATCACTTTAAACATGCTAATTTTAGCTCTAACACTGATGATCCACCTACAAATGTGAACTGACGTTCAAAAATAAAACATTTGAAAACGGACCATTTTCCACATTTCTGAAGCATGACGTAATGGGGGGGGTGTTATCTCTTTTGTCGAAAATCAGCCGTTTTTGCTCGAACATTAAATGCCTCCAAATGGTATTTAATTAACTTCCCGAGCCCCTGGAAGCATGAAAATCACTTTAAACATGCTAATTTTAGCTCTAACACTGATGATCCACCTACAAATGTGAACTGACGTTCAAAAATAAAACATTTGAAAACGGACCATTTTCCACATTTCTGAAGCATGACGTAATTGGGGGGTGTTATCTCTTTTGTCGAAAATCAGCCGTTTTTGCTCGAACATTAAATGACTCCAAATGGTATTTAATTAACTTCCCGGGGTGAAGAAACCCTTTTTGAGAACTCAGAGTGAGTAAATTGGCCATTTTCATGCACTTTTAACCATTCCATAAATCTTGTGTTTTGGGCCCCTGGAAGCATGAAAATCACTTTAAACATGCTAATTTTAGCTCTAACACTGATGATCCACCTACAAATGTGAACTGACGTTCAAAAATAAAACATTTGAAGACGGACCATTTTCCACATTTCTGAAGCATGACGTAATGGGGGGGTGTTATCTCTTTTGTCGAAAATCAGCCGTTTTTGCTCGAACATTAAATGCCTCCAAATGGTATTTAATTAACTTCCCGAGCCCCTGGAAGCATGAAAATCACTTTAAACATGCTAATTTTAGCTCTAACACTGATGATCCACCTACAAATGTGAACTGACGTTCAAAAATAAAACATTTGAAAACGGACCATTTTCCACATTTCTGAAGCATGACGTAATGGGGGGGTGTTATCTCTTTTGTCGAAAATCAGCCGTTTTTGCTCGAACATTAAATGCCTCCAAATGGTATTTAATTAACTTCCCGAGCCCCTGGAAGCATGAAAATCACTTTAAACATGCTAATTTTAGCTCTAACACTGATGATCCACCTACAAATGTGAACTGACGTTCAAAAATAAAACATTTGAAAACGGACCATTTTCCACATTTCTGAAGCATGACGTAATGGGGGGGTGTTATCTCTTTTGTCGAAAATCAGCCGTTTTTGCTCGAACATTAAATGCCTCCAAATGGTATTTAATTAACTTCCCGAGCCCCTGGAAGCATGAAAATCACTTTAAACATGCTAATTTTAGCTCTAACACTGATGATCCACCTACAAATGTGAACTGACGTTCAAAAATAAAACATTTGAAAACGGACCATTTTCCACATTTCTGAAGCATGACGTAATGGGGGGGTGTTATCTCTTTTGTCGAAAATCAGCCGTTTTTGCCCGAACATTAAATGCCTCCAAATGGTATTTAATTAACTTCCCGAGCCCCTGGAAGCATGCAAATCACTTTAAACATGCTAATTTTAGCTCTAACACTGATGATCCACCTACAAATGTGAACTGATGTTCAAAGATAAAACATTTGAAAACGGACTATTTTCCACATTTCTGAAGCCTGACGTAATGGGGGGGTGTTATCTCTTTTGTCGAAAATCAGCCGTTTTTGCTCGAACATTAAATGCCTCCAAATGGTATTTAATTAACTTCCCGAGCCCCTGGAAGCATGAAAATCACTTTAAACATGCTAATTTTAGCTCTAACACTGATGATCCACCTACAAATGTGAACTGACGTTCAAAAATAAAACATTTGAAAACGGACCATTTTCCACATTTCTGAAGCATGACGTAATGGGGGGGTGTTATCTCTTTTGTCGAAAATCAGCCGTTTTTGCTCGAACATTAAATGCCTCCAAATGGTATTTAATTAACTTCCCGAGCCCCTGGAAGCATGAAAATCACTTTAAACATGCTAATTTTAGCTCTAACACTGATGATCCACCTACAAATGTGAACTGACGTTCAAAAATAAAACATTTGAAAACGGACCATTTTCCACATTTCTGAAGCATGACGTAATGGGGGGGTGTTATCTCTTTTGTCGAAAATCAGCCGTTTTTGCTCGAACATTAAATGCCTCCAAATGGTATTTAATTAACTTCCGGAGCCCCTGGAAGCATGAAAATCACTTTAAACATGCTAATTTTAGCTCTAACACTGATGATCCACCTACAAATGTGAACTGACGTTCAAAAATAAAACATTTGAAAACGGACCATTTTCCACATTTCTGAAGCATGACGTAATGGGGGGGTTTTATCTCTTTTGTCGAAAATCAGCCGTTTTCGCTCGAACATTAAATGCCTCCAAATGGTATTTAATTAACTTCCCGGGGTGAAGAAACCCTTTTTGAGAACTCAGAGTGAGTAAATTGGCCATTTTCATGCACTTTTAACCATTCCATAAATCTTGTGTTTTGGGCCCCTGGAAGCATGAAAATCACTTTAAACATGCTAATTTTAGCTCTAACACTGATGATCCACTTACAAATGTGAACTGATGTTCAAAAATAAAACATTTGAAAACAGACCATTTTCCACATTTCTGAAGCATGACGTAATGGGGGGGTGTTATCTCTTTTGTCGAAAATCAGCCGTTTTTGCTCGAACATTAAATGCCTCCAAATGGTATTTAATTAACTTCCCGGGGTGAAGAAACCCTTTTTGAGAACTCAGAGTGAGTAAATTGGCCATTTTCATGCACTTTTAGCCATTTCATAAATCTTGTGTTTTGGGCCCCTGGAAGCATGAAAATCACTTTAAACATGCTAATTTTAGCTCTAACACTGATGATCCACCTACAAATGTGAACTGACGTTCAAAAATAAAACATTTGAAAAAGGACCATTTTCCACATTTCTGAAGCATGACGTAATGGGGGGTGTTATCTCTTTTGTCGAAAATCAGCCGTTTTTGCTGGAACATTAAATGCCTCCAAATGGTATTTAATTAACTTCCCGAGCCCCTGGAAGCATGAAAATCACTTTAAACATGCTAATTTTAGCTCTAACACTAATGATCCACCTACAAATGTGAACTGACGTTCAAAAATAAAACATTTGAAAACGGACCATTTTCCACATTTCTGAAGCATGACGTAATGGGGGGGTGTTATCTCTTTTGTCGAAAATCAGCCGTTTTTGCTTGAACATTAAATGCCTCCAAATGGTATTTAATTAACTTCCCGAGCCCCTGGAAGCATGAAAATCACTTTAAACATGCTAATTTTAGCTCTAACACTGATGATCCACCTACAAATGTGAACTGACGTTCAAAAATAAAACATTTGAAAAAGGACCATTTTCCACATTTCTGAAGCATGACGTAATGGGGGGGTGTTATCTCTTTTGTCGAAAATCAGCCGTTTTTGCTGGAACATTAAATGCCTCCAAATGGTATTTAATTAACTTCCCGAGCCCCTGGAAGCATGAAAATCACTTTAAACATGCTAATTTTAGCTCTAACACTGATGATCCACCTACAAATGTGAACTGACGTTCAAAAATAAAACATTTGAAAACGGACCATTTTCCACATTTCTGAAGCATGACGTAATGGGGGGGTGTTATCTCTTTTGTCGAAAATCAGCCGTTTTTGCTCGAACATTAAATGCCTCCAAATGGTATTTAATTAACTTCCCGAGCCCCTGGAAGCATGAAAATCACTTTAAACATGCTAATTTTAGCTCTAACACTGATGATCCACCTACAAATGTGAACTGACGTTCAAAAATAAAACATTTGAAAACTGGACCATTTTCCACATTTCTGAAGCATGACGTAATGGGGGGGTGTTATCTCTTTTGTCGAAAATCAGCCGTTTTTGCTCGAACATTAAATGCCTCCAAATGGTATTTAATTAACTTCCCGGGGTGAAGAAACCCTTTTTGAGAACTCAGAGTGAGTAAATTGGACATTTTCATGCACTTTTAACCATTCCATAAATCTTGTGTTTTGGGCCCCTGGAAGCATGAAAATCACTTTAAACATGCTAATTTTAGCTCTAACACAGATGATCCACCTACAAATGTGAACTGACGTTCAAAAATAAAACATTTGAAAATGGACCATTTTCCACATTTCTGAAGCATGACGTAATGGGGGGGTGTTATCTCTTTTGTCGAAAATCAGCCGTTTTTGCTCGAACATTAAATGCCTCCAAATGGTATTTAATCAACTTCCCGAGCCCCTGGAAGCATGAAAATCACTTTAAACATGCTAATTTTAGCTCTAACACTGATGATCCACCTACAAATGTGAACTGACGTTTAAAAATAAAACATTTGAAAACGGACCATTTTCCACATTTCTGAAGCATGACGTAATGGGGGGGTGTTATCTCTTTTGTCGAAAATCAGCCGTTTTTGCTGGAACATTAAATGCCTCCAAATGGTATTTAATTAACTTCCCGGGGTGAAGAAACCCTTTTTGAGAACTCAGAGTGAGTAAATTGGCCATTTTCATGCACTTTTAACAATTCCATAAATCTTGTGTTTTGGGCCCCTGGAAGCATGAAAATATCTTTAAACATGCTAATTTTAGCTCTAACACTGATGATCCACCTACAAATGTGAACTGACGTTCAAAAATAAAACATTTAAAAACGGACCATTTTCCACATTTCTGAAGCATGACGTAATGGGGGGGTGTTATCTCTTTTGTCGAAAATCAGCCGTTTTTGCTCGAACATTAAATGCCTCCAAATGGTATTTAATTAACTTCCCGAGCCCCTGGAAGCATGAACATCACTTTAAACATGCTAATTTTAGCTCTAACACTGATGATCCACCTACAAATGTGAACTGACGTTCAAAAATAAAACATTTGAAAACGGACCATTTTCCACATTTCTGAAGCATGACGTAATGGGGGGGTGTTTTCTCTTTTGTCGAAAATCAGCCGTTTTTGCTCGAACATTAAATGCCTCCAAATGGTATTTAATTAACTTCCCGGGGTGAAGAAACCCTTTTTGAGAACTCAGAGTGAGTAAATTGGCCATTTTCATGCACTTTTAACCATTCCATAAATCTTGTGTTTTGGGCCCCTGGAAGCATGAAAATCACTTTAAACATGCTAATTTTAGCTCTAACACTGATGATCCACCTACAAATGTGAACTGACGTTCAAAAATAAAACATTTGAAGACGGACCATTTTCCACATTTCTGAAGCATGACGTAATGGGGGGGTGTTATCTCTTTTGTCGAAAATCAGCCGTTTTTGCTCGAACATTAAATGCCTCCAAATGGTATTTAATTAACTTCCCGAGCCCCTGGAAGCATGAAAATCACTTTAAACATGCTAATTTTAGCTCTAACACTGATGATCCACCTACAAATGTGAACTGACGTTCAAAAATAAAACATTTGAAAACGGACCATTTTCCACATTTCTGAAGCATGACGTAATGGGGGGGTGTTATCTCTTTTGTCGAAAATCAGCCGTTTTTGCTCGAACATTAAATGCCTCCAAATGGTATTTAATTAACTTCCCGAGCCCCTGGAAGCATGAAAATCACTTTAAACATGCTAATTTTAGCTCTAACACTGATGATCCACCTACAAATGTGAACTGACGTTCAAAAATAAAACATTTGAAAACGGACCATTTTCCACATTTCTGAAGCATGACGTAATGGGGGGGTGTTATCTCTTTTGTCGAAAATCAGCCCTTTTTGCTCGAACATTAAATGCCTCCAAATGGTATTTAATTAACTTCCCGAGCCCCTGGAAGCATGAAAATCACTTTAAACATGCTAATTTTAGCTCTAACACTGATGATCCACCTACAAATGTGAACTGACGTTCAAAAATAAAACATTTGAAAACTGACCATTTTCCACATTTCTGAAGCATGACGTAATGGGGGGGTGTTATCTCTTTTGTCGAAAATCAGCCATTTTTGCTGGAACATTAAATGCCTCCAAATGGTATTTAATTAACTTCCCGAGCCCCTGGAAGCATGAAAATTACTTTAAACATGCTAATTTTAGCTCTAACACTGATGATCCACCTACAAATGTGAACTGACGTTCAAAAATAAAACATTTGAAAACGGACCATTTTCCACATTTCTGAAGCATGACGTAATGGGGGGGTGTTATCTCTTTTGTCGAAAATCAGCCGTTTTTGCTGGAACATTAAATGCCTCCAAATGGTATTTAATTAACTTCCCGGGGTGAAGAAACCCTTTTTGAGAACTCAGAGTGAGTAAATTGGCCATTTTCATGCACTTTTAGCCATTCCATAAATCTTGTGTTTTGGGCCCCTGGAAGCATGAAAATCACTTTAAACATGCTAATTTTAGCTCTAACACTGATGATCCACCTACAAATGTGAACTGACGTTCAAAAATAAAACATTTGAAAACGGACCATTTTCCACATTTCTGAAGCATGACGTAATGGGGGGGGGTGTTATCTCTTTTGTCGAAAATCAGCCGTTTTTGCTCGAACATTAAATGCCTCCAAATGGTATTTAATTAACTTCCCGAGCCCCTGGAAGCATGAAAATCACTTTAAACATGCTAATTTTAGCTCTAACACTGATGATCCACCTACAAATGTGAACTGACGTTCAAAAATAAAACATTTGAAGACGGACCATTTTCCACATTTCTGAAGCATGACGTAATGGGGGGGTGTTATCTCTTTTGTCGAAAATCAGCCGTTTTTGCTCGAACATTAAATGCCTCCAAATGGTATTTAATTAACTTCCCGAGCCCCTGGAAGCATGAAAATCACTTTAAACATGCTAATTTTAGCTCTAACACTGATGATCCACCTACAAATGTGAACTGACGTTCAAAAATAAAACATTTGAAAACGGACCATTTTCCACATTTCTGAAGCATGACGTAATGGGGGGGTGTTATCTCTTTTGTCGAAAATCAGCCGTTTTTGCTCGAACATTAAATGCCTCCAAATGGTATTTAATTAACTTCCCGAGCCCCTGGAAGCATGAAAATCACTTTAAACATGCTAATTTTAGCTCTAACACTGATGATCCACCTACAAATGTGAACTGACGTTCAAAAATAAAACATTTGAAAACGGACCATTTTCCACATTTCTGAAGCATGACGTAATGGGGGGGTGTTATCTCTTTTGTCGAAAATCAGCCGTTTTTGCTCGAACATTAAATGCCTCCAAATGGTATTTAATTAACTTCCCGAGCCCCTGGAAGCATGAAAATCACTTTAAACATGCTAATTTTAGCTCTAACACTGATGATCCACCTACAAATGTGAACTGACGTTCAAAAATAAAACATTTGAAAACGGACCATTTTCCACATTTCTGAAGCATGACGTAATGGGGGGGTGTTATCTCTTTTGTCGAAAATCAGCCGTTTTTGCCCGAACATTAAATGCCTCCAAATGGTATTTAATTAACTTCCCGAGCCCCTGGAAGCATGCAAATCACTTTAAACATGCTAATTTTAGCTCTAACACTGATGATCCACCTACAAATGTGAACTGATGTTCAAAGATAAAACATTTGAAAACGGACTATTTTCCACATTTCTGAAGCATGACGTAATGGGGGGGTGTTATCTCTTTTGTCGAAAATCAGCCGTTTTTGCTCGAACATTAAATGCCTCCAAATGGTATTTAATTAACTTCCCGAGCCCCTGGAAGCATGAAAATCACTTTAAACATGCTAATTTTAGCTCTAACACTGATGATCCACCTACAAATGTGAACTGACGTTCAAAAATAAAACATTTGAAAACGGACCATTTTCCACATTTCTGAAGCATGACGTAATGGGGGGGTGTTATCTCTTTTGTCGAAAATCAGCCGTTTTTGCTCGAACATTAAATGCCTCCAAATGGTATTTAATTAACTTCCCGAGCCCCTGGAAGCATGAAAATCACTTTAAACATGCTAATTTTAGCTCTAACACTGATGATCCACCTACAAATGTGAACTGACGTTCAAAAATAAAACATTTGAAAACGGACCATTTTCCACATTTCTGAAGCATGACGTAATGGGGGGGTGTTATCTCTTTTGTCGAAAATCAGCCGTTTTTGCTCGAACATTAAATGCCTCCAAATGGTATTTAATTAACTTCCCGGGGTGAAGAAACCCTTTTTGAGAACTCAGAGTGAGTAAATTGGCCATTTTCATGCACTTTTAACCATTCCATAAATCTTGTGTTTTGGGCCCCTGGAAGCATGAAAATCACTTTAAACATGCTAATTTTAGCTCTAACACTGATGATCCACTTACAAATGTGAACTGATGTTCAAAAATAAAACATTTGAAAACAGACCATTTTCCACATTTCTGAAGCATGACGTAATGGGGGGTGTTATCTCTTTTGTCGAAAATCAGCCGTTTTTGCTCGAACATTAAATGCCTCCAAATGGTATTTAATTAACTTCCCGGGGTGAAGAAACCCTTTTTGAGAACTCAGAGTGAGTAAATTGGCCATTTTCATGCACTTTTAACCATTCCATAAATCTTGTGTTTTGGGCCCCTGGAAGCATGAAAATCACTTTAAACATGCTAATTTTAGCTCTAACACTGATGATCCACCTACAAATGTGAACTGACGTTCAAAAATAAAACATTTGAAGACGGACCATTTTCCACATTTCTGAAGCATGACGTAATGGGGGGGTGTTATCTCTTTTGTCGAAAATCAGCCGTTTTTGCTCGAACATTAAATGCCTCCAAATGGTATTTAATTAACTTCCCGAGCCCCTGGAAGCATGAAAATCACTTTAAACATGCTAATTTTAGCTCTAACACTGATGATCCACCTACAAATGTGAACTGACGTTCAAAAATAAAACATTTGAAAACGGACCATTTTCCACATTTCTGAAGCATGACGTAATGGGGGGGTGTTATCTCTTTTGTCGAAAATCAGCCGTTTTTGCTCGAACATTAAATGCCTCCAAATGGTATTTAATTAACTTCCCGAGCCCCTGGAAGCATGAAAATCACTTTAAACATGCTAATTTTAGCTCTAACACTGATGATCCACCTACAAATGTGAACTGACGTTCAAAAATAAAACATTTGAAAACGGACCATTTTCCACATTTCTGAAGCATGACGTAATGGGGGGGTGTTATCTCTTTTGTCGAAAATCAGCCCTTTTTGCTCGAACATTAAATGCCTCCAAATGGTATTTAATTAACTTCCCGAGCCCCTGGAAGCATGAAAATCACTTTAAACATGCTAATTTTAGCTCTAACACTGATGATCCACCTACAAATGTGAACTGACGTTCAAAAATAAAACATTTGAAAACTGACCATTTTCCACATTTCTGAAGCATGACGTAATGGGGGGGTGTTATCTCTTTTGTCGAAAATCAGCCGTTTTTGCTGGAACATTAAATGCCTCCAAATGGTATTTAATTAACTTCCCGAGCCCCTGGAAGCATGAAAATTACTTTAAACATGCTAATTTTAGCTCTAACACTGATGATCCACCTACAAATGTGAACTGACGTTCAAAAATAAAACATTTGAAAACGGACCATTTTCCACATTTCTGAAGCATGACGTAATGGGGGGGTGTTATCTCTTTTGTCGAAAATCAGCCGTTTTTGCTGGAACATTAAATGCCTCCAAATGGTATTTAATTAACTTCCCGGGGTGAAGAAACCCTTTTTGAGAACTCAGAGTGAGTAAATTGGCCATTTTCATGCACTTTTAGCCATTCCATAAATCTTGTGTTTTGGGCCCCTGGAAGCATGAAAATCACTTTAAACATGCTAATTTTAGCTCTAACACTGATGATCCACCTACAATGTGAACTGACGTTCAAAAATAAAACATTTGAAAACGGACCATTTTCACATTTCTGAAGCATGATGTAATGGGGGGGTGTTATCTCTTTTGTCGAAAATCAGCCGTTTTTGCTCGAACATTAAATGCCTCCAAATGGTATTTAATTAACTTCCCGAGCCCCTGGAGCATGAAAATCACTTTAAACATGCTAATTTTAGCTCTAACACTGATGATCCAACCTACAAATGTGAACTGACGTTCAAAAATAAAACATTTGAAAACGGACCATTTTCCACATTTCTGAAGCATGACGTAATTGGGGGGTGTTATCTCTTTTGTCGAAATCAGCCGTTTTGCTCGAACATTAAATGACTCCAAATGGTATTTAATTAACTTCCCGGGGTGAAGAAACCCTTTTTGAGAACTCAGAGTGAGTAAATTGGCCATTTTCATGCACTTTTAACCATTCCATAAATCTTGTGTTTTGGGCCCCTGGAAGCATGAAATCACTTTAAACATGCTAATTTTAGCTCTAACACTGATGATCCACCACAAATGTGAACTGACGTTCAAAAATAAAACATTTGAAGACGGACCATTTTCCACATTTCTGAAGCATGACGTAATGGGGGGGTGTTATCTCTTTTGTCGAAAATCAGCCGTTTTTGCTCGAACATTAAATGCCTCCAAATGGTATTTATTACTTCCCGAGCCCCTGGAAGCATGAAAATCACTTTAAACATGCTAATTTTAGCTCTAACACTGATGATCCACCTACAAATGTGAACTGACGTCAAAAATAAAACATTTGAAAACGGACCATTTTCCACATTTCTGAAGCATGACGTAATGGGGGGGTCTTATCTCTTTTGTCGAAAATCAGCCGTTTTTGCTCGAACATTAAATGCCTCCAAATGGTATTTAATTAACTTCCGAGCCCCTGGAAGCATGAAAATCACTTTAAACATGCTAAATTTAGGCTCTAATTAGCTCTAACACTGATGATCCACCTACAAATGTGAACTGACGTTCAAAAATAAAACATTTGAAAACGGACCATTTTCCACATTTCTGAAGCATGACGTAATGGGGGGGTGTTATCTCTTTTGTCGAAAATCAGCCGTTTTTGCCCGAACATTAAATGCCTCCAAATGGTATTTAATTAACTTCCCGAGCCCCTGGAAGCATGCAAATCACTTTAAACATGCTAATTTTAGCTCTAACACTGATGATCCACCTACAAATGTGAACTGATGTTCAAAGATAAAACATTTGAAAACGGACTATTTTCCACATTTCTGAAGCATGACGTAATGGGGGGGTGTTATCTCTTTTGTCGAAAATCAGCCGTTTTTGCTCGAACATTAAATGCCTCCAAATGGTATTTAATTAACTTCCCGAGCCCCTGGAAGCATGAAAATCACTTTAAACATGCTAATTTTAGCTCTAACACTGATGATCCACCTACAAATGTGAACTGACGTTCAAAAATAAAACATTTGAAAACGGACCATTTTCCACATTTCTGAAGCATGACGTAATGGGGGGGTGTTATCTCTTTTTGTCGAAAATCAGCCGTTTTTGCTCGAACATTAAATGCCTCCAAATGGTATTTAATTAACTTCCCGAGCCCCTGGAAGCATGAAAATCACTTTAAACATGCTAATTTTAGCTCTAACACTGATGATCCACCTACAAATGTGAACTGACGTTCAAAAATAAAACATTTGAAAACGGACCATTTTCCACATTTCTGAAGCATGACGTAATGGGGGGGTGTTATCTCTTTTGTCGAAAATCAGCCGTTTTTGCTCGAACATTAAATGCCTCCAAATGGTATTTAATTAACTTCCGGAGCCCCTGGAAGCATGAAAATCACTTTAAACATGCTAATTTTAGCTCTAACACTGATGATCCACCTACAAATGTGAACTGACGTTCAAAAATAAAACATTTGAAAACGGACCATTTTCCACATTTCTGAAGCATGACGTAATGGGGGGGTTTATCTCTTTTGTCGAAAATCAGCCGTTTTCGCTCGAACATTAAATGCCTCCAAATGGTATTTAATTAACTTCCCGGGGTGAAGAAACCCTTTTTGAGAACTCAGAGTGAGTAAATTGGCCATTTTCATGCACTTTTAACCATTCCATAAATCTTGTGTTTTGGGCCCCTGGAAGCATGAAAATCACTTTAAACATGCTAATTTTAGCTCTAACACTGATGATCCACTTACAAATGTGAACTGATGTTCAAAAATAAAACATTTGAAACAGACCATTTTCCACATTTCTGAAGCATGACGTAATGGGGGGGTGTTATCTCTTTTGTCGAAAATCAGCCATTTTTGCTCGAACATTAAATGCCTCCAAATGGTATTTAATTAACTTCCCGGGGTGAAGAAACCCTTTTTGAGAACTCAGAGTGAGTAAATTGGCCATTTTCATGCACTTTTAGCCATTTCATAAATCTTGTGTTTTGGGCCCCTGGAAGCATGAAAATCACTTTAAACATGCTAATTTTAGCTCTAACACTGATGATCCACCTACAAATGTGAACTGACGTTCAAAAATAAAACATTTGAAAAAGGACCATTTTCCACATTTCTGAAGCATGACGTAATGGGGGGTGTTATCTCTTTTGTCGAAAATCAGCCGTTTTTGCTGGAACATTAAATGCCTCCAAATGGTATTTAATTAACTTCCCGAGCCCCTGGAAGCATGAAAATCACTTTAAACATGCTAATTTTAGCTCTAACACTAATGATCCACCTACAAATGTGAACTGACGTTCAAAAATAAAACATTTGAAAACGGACCATTTTCCACATTTCTGAAGCATGACGTAATGGGGGGGTGTTATCTCTTTTGTCGAAAATCAGCCGTTTTTGCTCGAACATTAAATGCCTCCAAATGGTATTTAATTAACTTCCCGAGCCCCTGGAAGCATGAAAATCACTTTAAACATGCTAATTTTAGCTCTAACACTGATGATCCACCTACAAATGTGAACTGACGTTCAAAAATAAAACATTTGAAAACGGACCATTTTCCACATTTCTGAAGCATGACGTAATGGGGGGGTGTTATCTCTTTTGTCGAAAATCAGCCGTTTTTGCTCGAACATTAAATGCCTCCAAATGGTATTTAATTAACTTCCCGAGCCCCTGGAAGCATGAAAATCACTTTAAACATGCTAATTTTAGCTCTAACACTGATGAACCACCTACAAATGTGAACTGACGTTCAAAAATAAAACATTTGAAAACGGACCATTTTCCACATTTCTGAAGCATGACGTAATGGGGGGGTGTTATCTCTTTTGTCGAAAATCAGCCGTTTTTGCTCGAACATTAAATGCCTCCAAATGGTATTTAATTAACTTCCCGAGCCCCTGGAAGCATGAAAATCACTTTAAACATGCTAATTTTAGCTCTAACACTGATGATCCACCTACAAATGTGAACTGACGTTCAAAAATAAAACATTTGAAAACGGACCATTTTCCACATTTCTGAAGCATGACGTAATGGGGGGGGTGTTATCTCTTTTGTCGAAAATCAGCCGTTTTTGCTCGAACATTAAATGCCTCCAAATGGTATTTAATTAACTTCCCGAGCCCCTGGAAGCATGAAAATCACTTTAAACATGCTAATTTTAGCTCTAACACTGATGATCCACCTACAAATGTGAACTGACGTTCAAAAATAAAACATTTGAAAACGGACCATTTTCCACATTTCTGAAGCATGACGTAATGGGGGGGTGTTATCTCTTTTGTCGAAAATCAGCCGTTTTTGCTCGAACATTAAATGCCTCCAAACGGTATTTAATTAACTTCATGAGCCCCTGGAAGCATGAAAATCACTTTAAACATGCTAATTTTAGCTCTAACACTGATGATCCACCTACAAATGTGAACTGATGTTCAAAAATAAAACATTTGAAAACGGACCATTTTCCACATTTCTGAAGCATGACGTAATGGGGGGGTGTTATCTCTTTTGTCGAAAATCAGCCGTTTTTGCTCGAACATTAAATGCCTCCAAATGGTATTTAATTAACTTCCTGAGCCCCTGGAAGCATGAAAATCACTTTAAACATGCTAATTTTAGCTCTAACACTGATGATCCACCTACAAATGTGAACTGACGTTCAAAAATAAAACATTTGAAAACGGACCATTTTCCACATTTCTGAAGCATGACGTAATGGGGGGGGGGTGTTATCTCTTTTGTCGAAAATCAGCCGTTTTTGCTCGAACATTAAATGCCTCCAAATGGTATTTAATTAACTTCCCGAGCCCCTGGAAGCATGAAAATCACTTTAAACATGCTAATTTTAGCTCTAACACTGATGATCCACCTACAAATGTGAACTGACGTTCAAAAATAAAACATTTGAAAACGGACCATTTTCCACATTTCTGAAGCATGACGTAATGGGGGGGGTGTTATCTCTTTTGTCGAAAATCAGCCGTTTTTGCTCGAACATTAAATGCCTCCAAATGGTATTTAATTAACTTCCGGAGCCCCTGGAAGCATGAAAATCACTTTAAACATGCTAATTTTAGCTCTAACACTGATGATCCACCTACAAATGTGAACTGACGTTCAAAAATAAAACATTTGAAAACTGACCATTTTCCACATTTCTGAAGCATGACGTAATGGGGGGGGGTTTATCTCTTTTGTCGAAAATCAGCCGTTTTTGCTCGAACATTAAATGCCTCCAAATGGTATTTAATTAACTTCCCGGGGTGAAGAAACCCTTTTTGAGAACTCAGAGTGAGTAAATTGGCCATTTTCATGCACTTTTAACCATTCCATAAATCTTGTGTTTTGGGCCCCTGGAAGCATGAAAATCACTTTAAACATGCTAATTTTAGCTCTAACACTGATGATCCACCTACAAATGTGAACTGACGTTCAAAAATAAAACATTTGAAAACGGACCATTTTCCACATTTCTGAAGCATGACGTAATGGGGGGGTGGTTATCTCTTTTGTCGAAAATCAGCCGTTTTTGCTCGAACATTAAATGCCTCCAAATGGTATTTAATTAACTTCCCGACCCCCTGGAAGCATGAAAATCACTTTAAACATGCTAATTTTAGCTCTAACACTGATGAGCCACCTACAAATTTGAACTGACGTTCAAAAATAAAACATTTGAAAACGGACCATTTTCCACATTTCTGAAGCATGACGTAATGGGGGGGTGTTATCTCTTTTGTCGAAAATCAGCCGTTTTTGCTCGAACATTAAATGCCTCCAAATGGTATTTAATTAACTTCCCGAGCCCCTGGAAGCATGAAAATCACTTTAAACATGCTAATTTTAGCTCTAACACTGATGATCCACCTACAAATGTGAACTGACGTTCAAAAATAAAACATTTGAAAACGGACCATTTTCCACATTTCTGAAGCATGACGTAATGGGGGGGTGTTATCTCTTTTGTCGAAAATCAGCCGTTTTTGCTCGAACGTTAAATGCCTCCAAATGATATTTAATTAACTTCCCGAGCCCCTGGAAGCATGAAAATAACTTAAAACATGCTAATTTTAGCTCTAACACTGATGATCCACCTACAAATGTGAACTGACGTTCAAAAATAAAACATTTGAAAACGGACCATTTTCCACATTTCTGAAGCATGACGTAATGGGGGGGTGTTATCTCTTTTGTCGAAAATCAGCAGTTTTTGCTCGAACAATAAATGCCTCCAAATGGTATTTAATTAACTTCCCGAGCCCCTGGAAGCATGAAAATCACTTTAAACATGCTAATTTTAGCTCTAACACTGATGATCCACCTACAAATGTGAACTGACGTTCAAAAATAAAACATTTGAAAACGGACCATTTTCCACATTTCTGAAGCATGACGTAATGGGGGGGTGTTATCTCTTTTGTCGAAAATCAGCCGTTTTTGCTCGAACATTAAATGCCTCCAAATGGTATTTAATTAACTTCCCGAGCCCCTGGAAGCATGAAAATCACTTTAAACATGCTAATTTTAGCTCTAACACTGATGAACCACCTACAAATGTGAACTGACGTTCAAAAATAAAACATTTGAAAACGGACCATTTTCCACATTTCTGAAGCATGACGTAATGGGGGGGTGTTATCTCTTTTGTCGAAAATCAGCCGTTTTTGCTCGAACATTAAATGCCTCCAAATGGTATTTAATTAACTTCCCGAGCCCCTGGAAGCATGAAAATCACTTTAAACATGCTAATTTTAGCTCTAACACTGATGATCCACCTACAAATGTGAACTGACGTTCAAAAATAAAACATTTGAAAACGGACCATTTTCCACATTTCTGAAGCATGACGTAATGGGGGGGTGTTATCTCTTTTGTCGAAAATCAGCCGTTTTTGCTCGAACATTAAATGCCTCCAAATGGTATTTAATTAACTTCCCGAGCCCCTGGAAGCATGAAAATCACTTTAAACATGCTAATTTTAGCTCTAACACTGATGAACCACCTACAAATGTGAACTGACGTTCAAAAATAAAACATTTGAAAACGGACCATTTTCCACATTTCTGAAGCATGACGTAATGGGGGGGTGTTATCTCTTTTGTCGAAAATCAGCCGTTTTTGCTCGAACATTAAATGCCTCCAAATGGTATTTAATTAACTTCCCGAGCCCCTGGAAGCATGAAAATCACTTTAAACATGCTAATTTTAGCTCTAACACTGATGATCCACCTACAAATGTGAACTGACGTTCAAAAATAAAACATTTGAAAACGGACCATTTTCCACATTTCTGAAGCATGACGTAATGGGGGGTGTTATCTCTTTTGTCGAAAATCAGCCGTTTTTGCTCGAACATTAAATGCCTCCAAATGGTATTTAATTAACTTCCCGAGCCCCTGGAAGCATGAAAATCACTTTAAACATGCTAATTTTAGCTCTAACACTGATGATCCACCTACAAATGTGAACTGACGTTCAAAAATAAAACATTTGAAAACGGACCATTTTCCACATTTCTGAAGCATGACGTAATGGGGGGGTGTTATCTCTTTTGTCGAAAATCAGCCGTTTTTGCTCGAACATTAAATGCCTCCAAATGGTATTTAATTAACTTCATGAGCCCCTGGAAGAATGAAAATCACTTTAAACATGCTAATTTTAGCTCTAACACTGATGATCCACCTACAAATGTGAACTGATGTTCAAAAATAAAACATTTGAAAACGGACCATTTTCCACATTTCTGAAGCATGATGTAATGGGGGGGTGTTATCTCTTTTGTCGAAAATCAGCCGTTTTTGCTCGAACATTAAATGCCTCCAAATGGTATTTAATTAACTTCCCGAGCCCCTGGAAGCATGAAAATCACTTTAAACATGCTAATTTTAGCTCTAACACTGATGATCCACCTACAAATGTGAACTGACGTTCAAAAATAAAACATTTGAAAACGGACCATTTTCCACATTTCTGAAGCATGACGTAATGGGGGGGTGTTATCTCTTTTGTCGAAAATCAGCCGTTTTTGCTCGAACATTAAATGCCTCCAAATGGTATTTAATTAACTTCCCGAGCCCCTGGAAGCATGAAAATCACTTTAAACATGCTAATTTTAGCTCTAACACTGATGAACCACCTACAAATGTGAACTGACGTTCAAAAATAAAACATTTGAAAACGGACCATTTTCCACATTTCTGAAGCATGACGTAATGGGGGGGTGTTATCTCTTTTGTCGAAAATCAGCCGTTTTTGCTCGAACATTAAATGCCTCCAAATGGTATTTAATTAACTTCCCGAGCCCCTGGAAGCATGAAAATCACTTTAAACATGCTAATTTTAGCTCTAACACTGATGATCCACCTACAAATGTGAACTGACGTTCAAAAATAAAACATTTGAAAACGGACCATTTTCCACATTTCTGAAGCATGACGTAATGGGGGGGTGTTATCTCTTTTGTCGAAAATCAGCCGTTTTTGCTCGAACATTAAATGCCTCCAAATGGTATTTAATTAACTTCCCGAGCCCCTGGAAGCATGAAAATCACTTTAAACATGCTAATTTTAGCTCTAACACTGATGATCCACCTACAAATGTGAACTGACGTTCAAAAATAAAACATTTGAAAACGGACCATTTTCCACATTTCTGAAGCATGACGTAATGGGGGGGTGTTATCTCTTTTGTCGAAAATCAGCCGTTTTTGCTCGAACATTAAATGCCTCCAAATGGTATTTAATAACTTCCCGAGCCCCTGGAAGCATGAAAATCACTTTAAACATGCTAATTTTAGCTCTAACACTGATGATCCACCTACAAATGTGAACTGACGTTCAAAAATAAAACATTTGAAAACGGACCATTTTCCACATTTCTGAAGCATGACGTAATGGGTGTTATCTCTTTTGTCGAAAATCAGCCGTTTTTGCTCGAACATTAAATGCCTCCAAATGGTATTTAATTAACTTCCCGAGCCCCTGGAAGCATGAAAATCACTTTAAACATGCTAATTTTAGCTCTAACACTGATGATCCACCTACAAATGTGAACTGACGTTCAAAAATAAAACATTTGAAAACGGACCATTTTCCACATTTCTGAAGCATGACGTAATGGGGGGGGTGTTATCTCTTTTGTCGAAAATCAGCCGTTTTTGCTCGAACATTAAATGCCTCCAAATGGTATTTAATTAACTTCCGGAGCCCCTGGAAGCATGAAAATCACTTTAAACATGCTAATCAGCTCTAACACTGATGATCCACCTACAAATGTGAACTGACGTTCAAAAATAAAACATTTGAAAACGGACCATTTTCCACATTTCTGAAGCATGACGTAATGGGGGGTTTTATCTCTTTTGTCGAAAATCAGCCGTTTTCGCTCGGACATTAAATGCCTCCAAATGGTATTTAATTAACTTCCCGGGGTGAAGAAACCCTTTTTGAGAACTCAGAGTGAGTAAATTGGCCATTTTCATGCACTTTTAACCATTCCATAAATCTTGTGTTTTGGGCCCCTGGAAGCATGAAAATCACTTTAAACATGCTAATTTTAGCTCTAACACTGATGATCCACTTACAAATGTGAACTGATGTTCAAAAATAAAACATTTGAAAATGGACCATTTTTCACATTTCTGAAGCATGACGTAATAGGGGGGTGTTATCTCTTTTGTCGAAAATCTGCCGTTTTTGCTCGAACATTAAATGCCTCCAAATGGTATTTAATTAAC
Organism: Lissotriton vulgaris; assembly: GCF_964263255.1. Taxonomy (NCBI): domain Eukaryota; kingdom Metazoa; phylum Chordata; class Amphibia; order Caudata; family Salamandridae; genus Lissotriton; species Lissotriton vulgaris. The sequence goes on along the minus strand of NW_028245263.1, from coordinate 477,143 downwards.
TTCCCGGGGTGAAGAAACCCTTTTTGAGAACTCAGAGTGAGTAAATTGCCCATTTTCATGCACTTTTAGCCATTTCATAAATCTTGTGTTTTGGGCCCCTGGAAGCATGAAAATCACTTTAAACATGCTAATTTTAGCTCTTACACTGATGATCCACCTACAAATGTGAACTGACGTTCAAAAATAAAACATTTGAAAACGGACCATTTTCCACATTTCTGAAGCATGACGTAATGGGGGGGTGTTATCTCTTTTGTCGAAAATCAGCCGTTTTTGCTCGAACATTAAATGCCTCCAAATGGTATTTAATTAACTTCCCGAGCCCCTGGAAGCATGAAAATCACTTTAAACATGCTAATTTTAGCTCTAACACTGATGATCCACCTACAAATGTGAACTGACGTTCAAAAATAAAACATTTGAAAAAGGACCATTTTCCACATTTCTGAAGCATGACGTAATGGGGGGGTGTTATCTCTTTTGTCGAAAATCAGCCGTTTTTGCTGGAACATTAAATGCCTCCAAATGGTATTTAATTAACTTCCCGAGCCCCTGGAAGCATGAAAATCACTTTAAACATGCTAATTTTAGCTCTAACACTGATGATCCACCTACAAATGTGAACTGACGTTCAAAAATAAAACATTTGAAAACGGACCATTTTCCACATTTCTGAAGCATGACGTAATGGGGGGGTGTTATCTCTTTTGTCGAAAATCAGCCGTTTTTGCTCGAACATTAAATGCCTCCAAATGGTATTTAATTAACTTCCCGAGCCCCTGGAAGCATGAAAATCACTTTAAACATGCTAATTTTAGCTCTAACACTGATGATCCACCTACAAATGTGAACTGACGTTCAAAAATAAAACATTTGAAAACGGACCATTTTCCACATTTCTGAAGCATGACGTAATGGGGGGGTGTTATCTCTTTTGTCGAAAATCAGCAGTTTTTGCTCGAACATTAAATGCCTCCAAATGGTATTTAATTAACTTCCCGAGCCCCTGGAAGCATGAAAATCACTTTAAACATGCTAATTTTAGCTCTAACACTGATGATCCACCTACAAATGTGAACTGACGTTCAAAAATAAAACATTTGAAAACGGACCATTTTCCACATTTCTGAAGCATGACGTAATTGGGGGGTGTTATCTCTTTTGTCGAAAATCAGCAGTTTTTGCTCGAACTTTAAATGCCTCCAAATGGTATTTAATTAACTTCCCTAGCCCCTGGAAGCATGAAAATCACTTAAAACATGCTAATTTTAGCTCTAACACTGATGATCCACTACAAATGTGAACTGACGTTCAAAAATAAAACATTTGAAAACGGACCATTTTCCACATTTCTGAAGCATGACGTAATGGGGGGGTGTTATCTCTTTTGTCGAAAATCAGCCCTTTTTGCTCGAACATTAAATGCCTCCAAATGGTATTTAATTAACTTCCCGAGCCCCTGGAAGCATGAAAATCACTTTAAACATGCTAATTTTAGCTCTAACACTGATGATCCACCTACAAATGTGAACTGACGTTCAAAAATAAAACATTTGAAAACGGACCATTTTCCACATTTCTGAAGCATGACGTAATGGGGGCGTGTTATCTCTTTTGCCGAAAATCAGCAGTTTTTGCTCGAACATTAAATGCCTCCAAATGGTATTTTATTAACTTCCCGAGCCCCTGGAAGCATGAAAATCACTTTAAACATGCTAATTTTAGCTCTAACACTGATGATCCACCTACAAATGTGAACTGACGTTCAAAAATAAAACATTTGAAAACGGACCATTTTCCACATTTCTGAAGCATGACGTAATGGGGGGGTGTTATCTCTTTTGTCGAAAATCAGCCGTTTTTGCTCGAACATTAAATGTCTCCAAATGGTATTTATTTCACTTCCCGAGCCCCTGGAAGCATGAAAATCACTTTAAACATGCTAATTTTAGCTCTAACACTGATGATCCACCTACAAATGTGAACTGACGTTCAAAAATAAAACATTTGAAAACGGACCATTTTCCACATTTCTGAAGCATGACGTAATGGGGGGGTGTTATCTCTTTTGTCGAAAATCAGCCGTTTTTGCTCGAAGATTAAATGCCTCCAAATGGTATTTAATTAACTTCCCGGGGTGAGGAAACCCTTTTTGAGAACTCAGAGTGAGTAAATTGGCCATTTTCATGCACTTTTAACCATTCCATAAATCTTGTGTTTTGGGCCCCTGGAAGCATGAAAATCACTTTAAACATGCTAATTTTAGCTCTAACACTGATGATCCACCTACAAATGTGAACTGACGTTCAAAAATAAAACATTTGAAAACGGACCATTTTCCACATTTCTGAAGCATGACGTAATGGGGGGGTGTTATCTCTTTTGTCGAAAATCAGCCGTTTTTGCTCGAACATTAAATGCCTCCAAATGGTATTTAATTAACTTCCCGAGCCCCTGGAAGCATGAAAATCACTTTAAACATGCTAATTTTAGCTCTAACACTGATGATCCACCTACAAATGTGAACTGACGTTCAAAAATAAAACATTTGAAAACGGACCATTTTCCACATTTCTGAAGCATGACGTAATGGGGGGGTGTTATCTCTTTTGTCGAAAATCAGCCGTTTTTGCTTGAACATTAAATGCCTCCAAATGGTATTTAATTAACTTCCCGAGCCCCTGGAAGCATGAAAATCACTTTAAACATGCTCATTTTAGCTCTAACACTGATGATCCACCTACAAATGTGAACTGACGTTCAAAAATAAAACATTTGAAAACGGACCATTTTCCACATTTCTTAAGCATGACGTAATGGGGGGGTGTTATCTCTTTTGTCGAAAATCAGCCGTTTTTGCTCGAACATTAAATGCCTCCAAATGGTATTTAATTAACTTCCCGAGCCCCTGGAAGCATGAAAATCACTTTAAACATGCTAATTTTAGCTCTAACACTGATGATCCACCTACAAATGTGAACTGACGTTCAAAAATAAAACATTTGAAAACGGACCATTTTCCACATTTCTGAAGCATGACGTAATGGGGGGGTGTTATCTCTTTTGTCGAAAATCAGCCGTTTTTGCTTGAACATTAAATGCCTCCAAATGGTATTTAATTAACTTCCCGAGCCCCTGGAAGCATGAAAATCACTTTAAACATGCTAATTTTAGCTCTAACACTGATGATCCACCTACAAATGTGAACTGACGTTCAAAAATAAAACATTTGAAAACGGACCATTTTCCACATTTCTGAAGCATGACGTAATGGGGGGGTGTTATCTCTTTTGTCGAAAATCAGCAGTTTTTGCTCGAACATTAAATGCCTCCAAATGGTATTTAATTAACTTCCCGGGGTGAAGAAACCCTTTTTGAGAACTCAGAGTGAGTAAATTGGCCATTTTCATGCACTTTTAACCATTCCATAAATCTTGTGTTTTGGGCCCCTGGAAGCATGAAAATCACTTTAAACATGCTAATTTTAGCTCTAACACTGATGATCCACCTACAAATGTGAACTGACGTTCAAAAATAAAACATTTGAAAATGGACCATTTTCCACATTTCTGAAGCATGACGTAATGGGGGGGTGTTATCTCTTTTGTCAAAAATCAGCCGTTTTTGCTCGAACATTAAATGCCTCCAAATGGTATTTAATTAACTTCCCGGGGTGAAGAAACCCTTTTTGAGAACTCAGAGTGAGTAAATTGGCCATTTTCATGCACTTTTAACCATTCCATAAATCTTGTGTTTTGGGCCCCTGGAAGCATGAAAATCACTTTAAACATGCTAATTTTAGCTCTAACACTGATGATCCACCTACAAATGTGAACTGACGTTCAAAAATAAAACATTTGAAAACGGACCATTTTCCACATTTCTGAAGCATGATGTAATGGGGGGTGTTATCTCTTTTGTCGAAAATCAGCCGTTTTTGCTGGAACATTAAATGCCTCCAAATGGTATTTAATTAACTTCCCGAGCCCCTGGAAGCATGAAAATCACTTTAAACATGCTAATTTTAGCTCTAACACTGATGATCCACCTACAAATGTGAACTGACGTTCAAAAATAAAACATTTGAAAACGGACCATTTTCCACATTTCTGAAGCATGACGTAATGGGGGGGTGTTATCTCTTTTGTCGAAAATCAGCCGTTTTTGCTCGAACATTAAATGCCTCCAAATGGTATTTAATTAACTTCCCGAGCCCCTGGAAGCATGAAAATCACTTTAAACATGCTAATTTTAGCTCTAACACTGATGATCCACCTACAAATGTGAACTGACGTTCAAAAATAAAACATTTGAAAAAGGACCATTTTCCACATTTCTGAAGCATGACGTAATGGGGGGGGTGTTATCTCTTTTGTCGAAAATCAGCCGTTTTTGCTGGAACATTAAATGCCTCCAAATGGTATTTAATTAACTTCCCGAGCCCCTGGAAGCATGAAAATCACTTTAAACATGCTAATTTTAGCTCTAACACTGATGATCCACCTACAAATGTGAACTGACGTTCAAAAATAAAACATTTGAAAACGGACCATTTTCCACATTTCTGAAGCATGACGTAATGGGGGGGTGTTATCTCTTTTGTCGAAAATCAGCCGTTTTTGCTCGAACATTAAATGCCTCAAAATGGTATTTAATTAACTTCCCGAGCCCCTGGAAGCATGAAAATCACTTTAAACATGCTAATTTTAGCTCTAACACTGATGATCCACCTACAAATGTGAACTGACGTTCAAAAATAAAACATTTGAAAACGGACCATTTTCCACATTTCTGAAGCATGACGTAATGGGGGGGTGTTATCTCTTTTGTCGAAAATCAGCCCTTTTTGCTCGAACATTAAATGCCTCCAAATGGTATTTAATTAACTTCCCGAGCCCCTGGAAGCATGAAAATCACTTTAAACATGCTAATTTTAGCTCTAACACTGATGATCCACCTACAAATGTGAACTGACGTTCAAAAATAAAACATTTGAAAACGGACCATTTTCCACATTTCTGAAGCATGACGTAATGGGGGGGTGTTATCTCTTTTGTCGAAAATCAGCCGTTTTTGCTCGAACTTTAAATGCCTCCAAATGGTATTTAATTAACTTCCCTAGCCCCTGGAAGCATGAAAATCACTTAAAACATGCTACTTTTAGCTCTAACACTGATGATCCACCTACAAATGTGAACTGACGTTCAAAAATAAAACATTTGAAAACGGACCATTTTCCACATTTCTGAAGCATGACGTAATGGGGGGGTGTTATCTCTTTTGTCGAAAATCAGCCCTTTTTGCTCGAACATTAAATGCCTCCAAATGGTATTTAATTAACTTCCCGAGCCCCTGGAAGCATGAAAATCACTTTAAACATGCTAATTTTAGCTCTAACACTGATGATCCACCTACAAATGTGAACTGACGTTCAAAAATAAAACATTTGAAAACGGACCATTTTCCACATTTCTGAAGCATGACGTAATGGGGGCGTGTTATCTCTTTTGTCGAAAATCAGCAGTTTTTGCTCGAACATTAAATGCCTCCAAATGGTATTTAATTAACTTCCCGAGCCCCTGGAAGCATGAAAATCACTTTAAACATGCTAATTTTAGCTCTAACACTGATGATCCACCTACAAATGTGAACTGACGTTCAAAAATAAAACATTTGAAAACGGACCATTTTCCACATTTCTGAAGCATGACGTAATGGGGGGGTGTTATCTCTTTTGTCGAAAATCAGCCGTTTTTGCTCGAACATTAAATGTCTCCAAATGGTATTTATTTCACTTCCCGAGCCCCTGGAAGCATGAAAATCACTTTAAACATGCTAATTTTAGCTCTAACACTGATGATCCACCTACAAATGTGAACTGACGTTCAAAAATAAAACATTTGAAAACGGACCATTTTCCACATTTCTGAAGCATGACGTAATGGGGGGGTGTTATCTCTTTTGTCGAAAATCAGCCGTTTTTGCTCGAAGATTAAATGCCTCCAAATGGTATTTAATTAACTTCCCGGGGTGAGGAAACCCTTTTTGAGAACTCAGAGTGAGTAAATTGGCCATTTTCATGCACTTTTAACCATTCCATAAATCTTGTGTTTTGGGCCCCTGGAAGCATGAAAATCACTTTAAACATGCTAATTTTAGCTCTAACACTGATGATCCACCTACAAATGTTAACTGACGTTCAAAAATAAAACATTTGAAAACGGACCATTTTCCACATTTCTGAAGCATGACGTAATGGGGGGGTGTTATCTCTTTTGTCGAAAATCAGCCGTTTTTGCTCGAACATTAAATGCCTCCAAATGGTATTTCATTAACTTCCCGAGCCCCTGGAAGCATGAAAATCACTTTAAACATGCTAATTTTAGCTCTAACACTGATGATCCACCTACAAATGTGAACTGACGTTCAAAAATAAAACATTTGAAAACGGACCATTTTCCACATTTCTGAAGCATGACGTAATGGGGGGGTGTTATCTCTTTTGTCGAAAATCAGCAGTTTTTGCTCGAACATTAAATGCCTCCAAATGGTATTTAATTAACTTCCCGGGGTGAAGAAACCCTTTTTGAGAACTCAGAGTGAGTAAATTGGCCATTTTCATGCACTTTTAACCATTCCATAAATCTTGTGTTTTGGGCCCCTGGAAGCATGAAAATCACTTTAAAAATGCTAATTTTAGCTCTAACACTGATGATCCACCTACAAATGTGAACTGACGTTCAAAAATAAAACATTTGAAAATGGACCATTTTCCACATTTCTGAAGCATGACGTAATGGGGGAGTGTTATCTCTTTTGTCAAAAATCAGCCGTTTTTGCTCGAACATTAAATGCCTCCAAATGGTATTTAATTAACTTCCCGGGGTGAAGAAACCCTTTTTGAGAACTCAGAGTGAGTAAATTGGCCATTTTCATGCACTTTTAACCATTCCATAAATCTTGTGTTTTGGGCCCCTGGAAGCATGAAAATCACTTTAAACATGCTAATTTTAGCTCTAACACTGATGATCCACCTACAAATGTGAACTGACGTTCAAAAATAAAACATTTGAAAACGGACCATTTTCCACATTTCTGAAGCATGACGTAATGGGGGGTGTTATCTCTTTTGTCGAAAATCAGCCGTTTTTGCTGGAACATTAAATGCCTCCAAATGGTATTTAATTTACTTCCCGAGCCCCTGGAAGCATGAAAATCACTTTAAACATGCTAATTTTAGCTCTAACACTGATGATCCACCTACAAATGTGAACTGACGTTCAAAAATAAAACATTTGAAAACGGACCATTTTCCACATTTCTGAAGCATGACGTAATGGGGGGGTGTTATCTCTTTTGTCGAAAATCAGCCGTTTTTGCTCGAACATTAAATGCCTCCAAATGGTATTTAATTAACTTCCCGAGCCCCTGGAAGCATGAAAATCACTTTAAACATGCTAATTTTAGCTCTAACACTGATGATCCACCTACAAATGTGAACTGACGTTCAAAAATAAAACATTTGAAAAAGGACCATTTTCCACATTTCTGAAGCATGACGTAATGGGGGGGTGTTATCTCTTTTGTCGAAAATCAGCCGTTTTTGCTGGAACATTAAATGCCTCCAAATGGTATTTAATTAACTTCCCGAGCCCCTGGAAGCATGAAAATCACTTTAAACATGCTAATTTTAGCTCTAACACTGATGATCCACCTACAAATGTGAACTGACGTTCAAAAATAAAACATTTGAAAACGGACCATTTTCCACATTTCTGAAGCATGACGTAATGGGGGGGTGTTGTCTCTTTTGTCGAAAATCAGCCGTTTTTGCTCGAACATTAAATGCCTCCAAATGGTATTTAATTAACTTCCCGAGCCCCTGGAAGCATGAAAATCACTTTAAACATGCTAATTTTAGCTCTAACACTGATGATCCACCTACAAATGTGAACTGACGTTCAAAAATAAAACATTTGAAAACGGACCATTTTCCACATTTCTGAAGCATGACGTAATGGGGGCGTGTTATCTCTTTTGTCGAAAATCAGCAGTTTTTGCTCGAACATTAAATGCCTCCAAATGGTATTTATTTCACTTCCCGAGCCCCTGGAAGCATGAAAATCACTTTAAACATGCTAATTTTAGCTCTAACACTGATGATCCACCTACAAATGTGAACTGACGTTCAAAAATAAAACATTTGAAAACGGACCATTTTCCACATTTCTGAAGCATGACGTAATGGGGGGGTGTTATCTCTTTTGTCGAAAATCAGCCGTTTTTGCTCGAAGATTAAATGCCTCCAAATGGTATTTAATTAACTTCCCGGGGTGAGGAAACCCTTTTTGAGCACTCAGAGTGAGTAAATTGGCCATTTTCATGCACTTTTAACCATTCCATAAATCTTGTGTTTTGGGCCCCTGGAAGCATGAAAATCACTTTAAACATGCTAATTTTAGCTCTAACACTGAAGATCCACCTACAAATGTGAACTGACGTTCAAAAATAAAACATTTGAAAACGGACCATTTTCCACATTTCTGAAGCATGACGTAATGGGGGGGTGTTATCTCTTTTGTCGAAAATCAGCCGTTTTTGCTCGAACATTAAATGCCTCCAAATGGTATTTAATTAACTTCCCGAGCCCCTGGAAGCATGAAAATCACTTTAAACATGCTAATTTTAGCTCTAACACTGATGATCCACCTACAAATGTGAACTGACGTTCAAAAATAAAACATTTGAAAACGGACCATTTTCCAAATTTCTTAAGCATGACGTAATGGGGGGTGTTGTCTCTTTTGTCGAAAATCAGCCGTTTTTGCTCGAACATTAAATGCCTCCAAATGGTATTTAATTAACTTCCCGAGCCCCTGGAAGCATGAAAATCACTTTAAACATGCTAATTTTAGCTCTAACACTGATGATCCACCTACAAATGTGAACTGACGTTCAAAAATAAAACATTTGAAAACGGACCATTTTCCACATTTCTGAAGCATGACGTAATGGGGGGGTGTTATCTCTTTTGTCGAAAATCAGCCGTTTTTGCTTGAACATTAAATGCCTCCAAATGGTATTTAATTAACTTCCCGAGCCCCTGGAAGCATGAAAATCACTTTAAACATGCTAATTTTAGCTCTAACACTGATGATCCACCTACGAATGTGAATTGACGTTCAAAAATAAAACATTTGAAAACGGACCATTTTCCACATTTCGGAAGCATGACGTAATGGGGGGGTGTTATCTCTTTTGTCAAAAATCAGCAGTTTTTGCTCGAACATTAAATGCCTCCAAATGGTATTTAATTAACTTCCCGGGGTGAAGAAACCCTTTTTGAGAACTCAGAGTGAGTAAATTGGCCATTTTCATGCACTTTTAACCATTCCATAAATCTTGTGTTTTGGGCCCCTGGAAGCATGAAAATCACTTTAAACATGCTAATTTTAGCTCTAACACTGATGATCCACCTACAAATGTGAACTGACGTTCAAAAATAAAACATTTGAAAATGGACCATTTTCCACATTTCTGAAGCATGACGTAATGGGGGGGTGTTATCTCTTTTGTCAAAAATCAGCCGTTTTTGCTCGAACATTAAATGCCTCCAAATGGTATTTAATTAACTTCCCGGGGTGAAGAAACCCTTTTTGAGAACTCAGAGTGAGTAAATTGGCCATTTTCAGGCACTTTTAACCATTCCATAAATCTTGTGTTTTGGGCCCCTGGAAGCATGAAAATCACTTTAAACATGCTAATTTTAGCTCTAACACTGATGATCCACCTACAAATGTGAACTGATGTTCAAAAATAAAACATTTGAAAACGGACCATTTTCCACATTTCTGAAGCATGACGTAATGGGGGGTGTTATCTCTTTTGTCGAAAATCAGCCGTTTTTGCTCGAACATTAAATGCCTCCAAATGGTATTTAATTAACTTCCCGGGGTGAAGAAACCCTTTTTGAGTACTCAGAGTGAGTAAATTGGCCATTTTCATGCACTTTTAACCATTCCATAAATCTTGTGTTTTGGGCCCCTGGAAGCATGAAAATCACTTTAAACATGCTAATTTTAGCTCTAACACTGATGATCCACCTACAAATGTGAACTGACGTTCAAAAATAAAACATTTGAAAACTGGACCATTTTCCACATTTCTGAAGCATGACGTAATGGGGGGGGTGTTATCTCTTTTGTCGAAAATCAGCCGTTTTTGCTCGAACATTAAATGCCTCCAAATGGTATTTAATTAACTTCCCGGGGTGAAGAAACCCTTTTTGAGAACTCAGAGTGAGTAAATTGGACATTTTCATGCACTTTTAACCATTCCATAAATCTTGTGTTTTGGGCCCCTGGAAGCATGAAAATCACTTTAAACATGCTAATTTTAGCTCTAACACAGATGATCCACCTACAAATGTGAACTGACGTTCAAAAATAAAACATTTGAAAACGGACCATTTTCCACATTTCTGAAGCATGACGTAATGGGGGGTGTTATCTCTTTTGTCGAAAATCAGCCGTTTTTGCTCGAACATTAAATGCCTCCAAATGGTATTTAATTAACTTCCCGAGCCCCTGGAAGCATGAAAATCACTTTAAACATGCTAATTTTAGCTCTAACACTGATGATCCACCTACAAATGTGAACTGACGTTCAAAAATAAAACATTTGAAAACGGACCATTTTCCACATTTCTGAAGCATGACGTAATGGGGGGGTGTTATCTCTTTTGTCGAAAATCAGCCGTTTTTGCTGGAACATTAAATGCCTCCAAATGGTATTTAATTAACTTCCCGGGGTGAAGAAACCCTTTTTGAGAACTCAGAGTGAGTAAATTGGCCATTTTCATGCACTTTTAACAATTCCATAAATCTTGTGTTTTGGGCCCCTGGAAGCATGAAAATATCTTTAAACATGCTAATTTTAGCTCTAACACTGATGATCCACCTACAAATGTGAACTGACGTTCAAAAATAAAACATTTAAAAACTGACCATTTTCCACATTTCTGAAGCATGACGTAATGGGGGGGTGTTATCTCTTTTGTCGAAAATCAGCCGTTTTTGCTCGAACATTAAATGCCTCCAAATGGTATTTAATTAACTTCCCGAGCCCCTGGAAGCATGAACATCACTTTAAACATGCTAATTTTAGCTCTAACACTGATGATCCACCTACAAATGTGAACTGACGTTCAAAAATAAAACATTTGAAAACGGACCATTTTCCACATTTCTGAAGCATGACGTAATGGGGGGGGTGTTTTCTCTTTTGTCGAAAATCAGCCGTTTTTGCTCAAACATTAAATGCCTCCAAATGGTATTTAATTAACTTCCCGGGGTGAAGAAACCCTTTTTGAGAACTCAGAGTGAGTAAATTGGCCATTTTCATGCACTTTTAACCATTCCATAAATCTTGTGTTTTGGGCCCCTGGAAGCATGAAAATCACTTTAAACATGCTAATTTTAGCTCTAACACTGATGATCCACCTACAAATGTGAACTGACGTTCAAAAATAAAACATTTGAAGACGGACCATTTTCCACATTTCTGAAGCATGACGTAATGGGGGGGTGTTATCTCTTTTGTCGAAAATCTGCCGTTTTTGCTCGAACATTAAATGCCTCCAAATGGTATTTAATTAACTTCCCGAGCCCCTGGAAGCATGAAAATCACTTTAAACATGCTAATTTTAGCTCTAACACTGATGATCCACCTACAAATGTGAACTGACGTTCAAAAATAAAACATTTGAAAACGGACCATTTTCCACATTTCTGAAGCATGACGTAATGGGGGGGTGTTATCTCTTTTGTCGAAAATCAGCCGTTTTTGCTCGAACATTAAATGCCTCCAAATGGTATTTAATTAACTTCCCGAGCCCCTGGAAGCATGAAAATCACTTTAAACATGCTAATTTTAGCTCTAACACTGACGATCCACGTACAAATGTGAACTGACGTTCAAAAATAAAACATTTGAAAACGGACCATTTTCCACATTTCTGAAGCATGACGTAATGGGGGGGTGTTATCTCTTTTGTCGAAAATCAGCCGTTTTTGCTCGAAGATTAAATGCCTCCAAATGGTATTTAATTAACTTCCCGGGGTGAGGAAACCCTTTTTGAGAACTCAGAGTGAGTAAATTGGCCATTTTCATGCACTTTTAACCATTCCATAAATCTTGTGTTTTGGGCCCCTGGAAGCATGAAAATCACTTTAAACATGCTAATTTTAGCTCTAACACTGAAGATCCACCTACAAATGTGAACTGACGTTCAAAAATAAAACATTTGAAAACGGACCATTTTCCACATTTCTGAAGCATGACGTAATGGGGGGGTGTTATCTCTTTTGTCGAAAATCAGCCGTTTTTGCTCGAACATTAAATGCCTCCAAATGGTATTTAATTAACTTCCCGAGCCCCTGGAAGCATGAAAATCACTTTAAACATGCTAATTTTAGCTCTAACACTGATGATCCACCTACAAATGTGAACTGACGTTCAAAAATAAAACATTTGAAAACGGACCATTTTCCACATTTCTGAAGCATGACGTAATGGGGGGGGTGTTTTCTCTTTTGTCGAAAATCAGCCGTTTTTGCTCGAACATTAAATGCCTCCAAATGGTATTTAATTAACTTCCCGGGGTGAAGAAACCCTTTTTGAGAACTCAGAGTGAGTAAATTGGCCATTTTCATGCACTTTTAACCATTCCATAAATCTTGTGTTTTGGGCCCCTGGAAGCATGAAAATCACTTTAAACATGCTAATTTTAGCTCTAACACTGATGATCCACCTACAAATGTGAACTGACGTTCAAAAATAAAACATTTGAAGACGGACCATTTTCCACATTTCTGAAGCATGACGTAATGGGGGGGTGTTATCTCTTTTGTCGAAAATCAGCCGTTTTTGCTCGAACATTAAATGCCTCCAAATGGTATTTAATTAACTTCCCGAGCCCCTGGAAGCATGAAAATCACTTTAAACATGCTAATTTTAGCTCTAACACTGATGATCCACCTACAAATGTGAACTGACGTTCAAAAATAAAACATTTGAAAACGGACCATTTTCCACATTTCTGAAGCATGACGTAATGGGGGGGTGTTATCTCTTTTGTCGAAAATCAGCCGTTTTTGCTCGAACATTAAATGCCTCCAAATGGTATTTAATTAACTTCCCGAGCCCCTGGAAGCATGAAAATCACTTTAAACATGCTAATTTTAGCTCTAACACTGACGATCCACCTACAAATGTGAACTGACGTTCAAAAATAAAACATTTGAAAACGGACCATTTTCCACATTTCTGAAGCATGACGTAATGGGGGGGTGTTATCTCTTTTGTCGAAAATCAGCCGTTTTTGCTCGAACATTAAATGCCTCCAAATGGTATTTAATTAACTTCCCGAGCCCCTGGAAGCATGAAAATCACTTTAAACATGCTAATTTTAGCTCTAACACTGACGATCCACCTACAAATGTGAACTGACGTTCAAAAATAAAACATTTAAAAACTGACCATTTTCCACATTTCTGAAGCATGACGTAATGGGGGGGTGTTATCTCTTTTGTCGAAAATCAGCCGTTTTTGCTCGAACATTAAATGCCTCCAAATGGTATTTAATTAACTTCCCGAGCCCCTGGAAGCATGAACATCACTTTAAACATGCTAATTTTAGCTCTAACACTGATGATCCACCTACAAATGTGAACTGACGTTCAAAAATAAAACATTTGAAAACGGACCATTTTCCACATTTCTGAAGCATGACGTAATGGGGGGGGTGTTTTCTCTTTTGTCGAAAATCAGCCGTTTTTGCTCAAACATTAAATGCCTCCAAATGGTATTTAATTAACTTCCCGGGGTGAAGAAACCCTTTTTGAGAACTCAGAGTGAGTAAATTGGCCATTTTCATGCACTTTTAACCATTCCATAAATCTTGTGTTTTGGGCCCCTGGAAGCATGAAAATCACTTTAAACATGCTAATTTTAGCTCTAACACTGATGATCCACCTACAAATGTGAACTGACGTTCAAAAATAAAACATTTGAAGACGGACCATTTTCCACATTTCTGAAGCATGACGTAATGGGGGGGTGTTATCTCTTTTGTCGAAAATCTGCCGTTTTTGCTCGAACATTAAATGCCTCCAAATGGTATTTAATTAACTTCCCGAGCCCCTGGAAGCATGAAAATCACTTTAAACATGCTAATTTTAGCTCTAACACTGATGATCCACCTACAAATGTGAACTGACGTTCAAAAATAAAACATTTGAAAACGGACCATTTTCCACATTTCTGAAGCATGACGTAATGGGGGGGTGTTATCTCTTTTGTCGAAAATCAGCCGTTTTTGCTCGAACATTAAATGCCTCCAAATGGTATTTAATTAACTTCCCGAGCCCCTGGAAGCATGAAAATCACTTTAAACATGCTAATTTTAGCTCTAACACTGACGATCCACGTACAAATGTGAACTGACGTTCAAAAATAAAACATTTGAAAACGGACCATTTTCCACATTTCTGAAGCATGACGTAATGGGGGGGTGTTATCTCTTTTGTCGAAAATCAGCCGTTTTTGCTCGAAGATTAAATGCCTCCAAATGGTATTTAATTAACTTCCCGGGGTGAGGAAACCCTTTTTGAGAACTCAGAGTGAGTAAATTGGCCATTTTCATGCACTTTTAACCATTCCATAAATCTTGTGTTTTGGGCCCCTGGAAGCATGAAAATCACTTTAAACATGCTAATTTTAGCTCTAACACTGAAGATCCACCTACAAATGTGAACTGACGTTCAAAAATAAAACATTTGAAAACGGACCATTTTCCACATTTCTGAAGCATGACGTAATGGGGGGGTGTTATCTCTTTTGTCGAAAATCAGCCGTTTTTGCTCGAACATTAAATGCCTCCAAATGGTATTTAATTAACTTCCCGAGCCCCTGGAAGCATGAAAATCACTTTAAACATGCTAATTTTAGCTCTAACACTGATGATCCACCTACAAATGTGAACTGACGTTCAAAAATAAAACATTTGAAAACGGACCATTTTCCACATTTCTGAAGCATGACGTAATGGGGGGGTGTTATCTCTTTTGTCGAAAATCAGCCGTTTTTGCTCGAACATTAAATGCCTCCAAATGGTATTTAATTAACTTCCCGAGCCCCTGGAAGCATGAAAATCACTTTAAACATGCTAATTTTAGCTCTAACACTGACGATCCACGTACAAATGTGAACTGACGTTCAAAAATAAAACATTTGAAAACGGACCATTTTCCACATTTCTGAAGCATGACGTAATGGGGGGGTGTTATCTCTTTTGTCGAAAATCAGCCGTTTTTGCTCGAAGATTAAAAACCTCCAAATGGTATTTAATTAACTTCCCGGGGTGAGGAAACCCTTTTTGAGAACTCAGAGTGAGTAAATTGGCCATTTTCATGCACTTTTAACCATTCCATAAATCTTGTGTTTTGGGCCCCTGGAAGCATGAAAATCACTTTAAACATGCTAATTTTAGCTCTAACACTGAAGATCCACCTACAAATGTGAACTGACGTTCAAAAATAAAACATTTGAAAACGGACCATTTTCCACATTTCTGAAGCATGACGTAATGGGGGGGTGTTATCTCTTTTGTCGAAAATCAGCCGTTTTTGCTCGAACATTAAATGCCTCCAAATGGTATTTAATTAACTTCCCGAGCCCCTGGAAGCATGAAAATCACTTTAAACATGCTAATTTTAGCTCTAACACTGATGATCCACCTACAAATGTGAACTGACGTTCAAAAATAAAACATTTGAAAACGGACCATTTTCCACATTTCTGAAGCATGACGTAATGGGGGGGGTGTTTTCTCTTTTGTCGAAAATCAGCCGTTTTTGCTCGAACATTAAATGCCTCCAAATGGTATTTAATTAACTTCCCGGGGTGAAGAAACCCTTTTTGAGAACTCAGAGTGAGTAAATTGGCCATTTTCATGCACTTTTAACCATTCCATAAATCTTGTGTTTTGGGCCCCTGGAAGCATGAAAATCACTTTAAACATGCTAATTTTAGCTCTAACACTGATGATCCACCTACAAATGTGAACTGACGTTCAAAAATAAAACATTTGAAGACGGACCATTTTCCACATTTCTGAAGCATGACGTAATGGGGGGGTGTTATCTCTTTTGTCGAAAATCAGCCGTTTTTGCTCGAACATTAAATGCCTCCAAATGGTATTTAATTAACTTCCCGAGCCCCTGGAAGCATGAAAATCACTTTAAACATGCTAATTTTAGCTCTAACACTGATGATCCACCTACAAATGTGAACTGACGTTCAAAAATAAAACATTTGAAAACGGACCATTTTCCACATTTCTGAAGCATGACGTAATGGGGGGGTGTTATCTCTTTTGTCGAAAATCAGCCGTTTTTGCTCGAACATTAAATGCCTCCAAATGGTATTTAATTAACTTCCCGAGCCCCTGGAAGCATGAAAATCACTTTAAACATGCTAATTTTAGCTCTAACACTGACGATCCACCTACAAATGTGAACTGACGTTCAAAAATAAAACATTTGAAAACGGACCATTTTCCACATTTCTGAAGCATGACGTAATGGGGGGGTGTTATCTCTTTTGTCGAAAATCAGCCGTTTTTGCTCGAAGATTAAATGCCTCCAAATGGTATTTAATTAACTTCCCGGGGTGAGGAAACCCTTTTTGAGAACTCAGAGTGAGTAAATTGGCCATTTTCATGCACTTTTAACCATTCCATAAATCTTGTGTTTTGGGCCCCTGGAAGCATGAAAATCACTTTAAACATGCTAATTTTAGCTCTAACACTGAAGATCCACCTACAAATGTGAACTGACGTTCAAAAATAAAACATTTGAAAACGGACCATTTTCCACATTTCTGAAGCATGACGTAATGGGGGGGTGTTATCTCTTTTGTCGAAAATCAGCCGTTTTTGCTCGAACATTAAATGCCTCCAAATGGTATTTAATTAACTTCCCGAGCCCCTGGAAGCATGAAAATCACTTTAAACATGCTAATTTTAGCTCTAACACTGATGATCCACCTACAAATGTGAACTGACGTTCAAAAATAAAACATTTGAAAACGGACCATTTTCCACATTTCTGAAGCATGACGTAATGGGGGGGTGTTATCTCTTTTGTCGAAAATCAGCCGTTTTTGCTTGAACATTAAATGCCTCCAAATGGTATTTAATTAACTTCCCGAGCCCCTGGAAGCATGAAAATCACTTTAAACATGCTAATTTTAGCTCTAACACTGATGATCCACCTACAAATGTGAACTGACGTTCAAAAATAAAACATTTGAAAACGGACCATTTTCCACATTTCTGAAGCATGACGTAATGGGGGGGTGTTATCTCTTTTGTCGAAAATCAGCAGTTTTTGCTCGAACATTAAATGCCTCCAAATGGTATTTAATTAACTTCCCGGGGTGAAGAAACCCTTTTTGAGAACTCAGAGTGAGTAAATTGGCCATTTTCATGCACTTTTAACCATTCCATAAATCTTGTGTTTTGGGCCCCTGGAAGCATGAAAATCACTTTAAACATGCTAATTTTAGCTCTAACACTGATGATCTACCTACAAATGTGAACTGACGTTCAAAAATAAAACATTTGAAAATGGACCATTTTCCACATTTCTGAAGCATGACGTAATGGGGGGGTGTTATCTCTTTTGTCAAAAATCAGCCGTTTTTGCTCGAACATTAAATGCCTCCAAATGGTATTTAATTAACTTCCCGGGGTGAAGAAACCCTTTTTGAGAACTCAGAGTGAGTAAATTGGCCATTTTCATGCACTTTTAACCATTCCATAAATCTTGTGTTTTGGGCCCCTGGAAGCATGAAAATCACTTTAAACATGCTAATTTTAGCTCTAACACTGATGATCCACCTACAAATGTGAACTGACGTTCAAAAATAAAACATTTGAAAACGGACCATTTTCCACATTTCTGAAGCATGACGTAATGGGGGGTGTTATCTCTTTTGTCGAAAATCAGCCGTTTTTGCTCGAACATTAAATGCCTCCAAATGGTATTTATTTCACTTCCCGAGCCCCTGGATGCATGAAAATCACTTTAAACATGCTAATTTTAGCTCTAACACTGATGATCCACCTACAAATGTGAACTGACGTTCAAAAATAAAACATTTGAAAACGGACCATTTTCCACATTTCTGAAGCATGACGTAATGGGGGGGTGTTATCTCTTTTGTCGAAAATCAGCCGTTTTTGCTCGAACATTAAATGCCTCCAAATGGTATTTAATTAACTTCCCGGGGTGAAGAAACCCTTTTTGAGTACTCAGAGTGAGTAAATTGGCCATTTTCATGCACTTTTAACCATTCCATAAATCTTGTGTTTTGGGCCCCTGGAAGCATGAAAATCACTTTAAACATGCTAATTTTAGCTCTAACACTGATGATCCACCTACAAATGTGAACTGACGTTCAAAAATAAAACATTTGAAAACTGGACCATTTTCCACATTTCTGAAGCATGACGTAATGGGGGGGTGTTATCTCTTTTGTCGAAAATCAGCCGTTTTTGCTCGAACATTAAATGCCTCCAAATGGTATTTAATTAACTTCCCGGGGTGAAGAAACCCTTTTTGAGAACTCAGAGTGAGTAAATTGGACATTTTCATGCACTTTTAACCATTCCATAAATCTTGTGTTTTGGGCCCCTGGAAGCATGAAAATCACTTTAAACATGCTAATTTTAGCTCTAACACAGATGATCCACCTACAAATGTGAACTGACGTTCAAAAATAAAACATTTGAAAACGGACCATTTTCCACATTTCTGAAGCATGACGTAATGGGGGGGTGTTATCTCTTTTGTCGAAAATCAGCCGTTTTTGCTCGAACATTAAATGCCTCCAAATGGTATTTAATTAACTTCCCGAGCCCCTGGAAGCATGAAAATCACTTTAAACATGCTAATTTTAGCTCTAACACTGATGATCCACCTACAAATGTGAACTGACGTTCAAAAATAAAACATTTGAAAACGGACCATTTTCCACATTTCTGAAGCATGACGTAATGGGGGGGTGTTATCTCTTTTGTCGAAAATCAGCCGTTTTTGCTGGAACATTAAATGCCTCCAAATGGTATTTAATTAACTTCCCGGGGTGAAGAAACCCTTTTTGAGAACTCAGAGTGAGTAAATTGGCCATTTTCATGCACTTTTAACAATTCCATAAATCTTGTGTTTTGGGCCCCTGGAAGCATGAAAATATCTTTAAACATGCTAATTTTAGCTCTAACACTGATGATCCACCTACAAATGTGAACTGACGTTCAAAAATAAAACATTTAAAAACGGACCATTTTCCACATTTCTGAAGCATGACGTAATGGGGGGGTGTTATCTCTTTTGTCGAAAATCAGCCGTTTTTGCTCGAACATTAAATGCCTCCAAATGGTATTTAATTAACTTCCCGAGCCCCTGGAAGCATGAACATCACTTTAAACATGCTAATTTTAGCTCTAACACTGATGATCCACCTACAAATGTGAACTGACGTTCAAAAATAAAACATTTGAAAACGGACCATTTTCCACATTTCTGAAGCATGACGTAATGGGGGGGTGTTTTCTCTTTTGTCGAAAATCAGCCGTTTTTGCTCGAACATTAAATGCCTCCAAATGGTATTTAATTAACTTCCCGGGGTGAAGAAACCCTTTTTGAGAACTCAGAGTGAGTAAATTGGCCATTTTCATGCACTTTTAACCCCTTCCATGCTGATGACGGAATCGCTCCGTCATCAGCTACAGTTGAGCTGTGCTGATGACGGAGCGGTTCCGTCATGGCCTGGCCGCCGCGCCTGCGCGGCGCTGATTTCGCGCCTGCGCGGGCGTTCTAAAGAGCGGGGCGGGTCATGACGGAACCGCTCCGTCACCAGCACAGCTCAACTGTAGCTGGTGACGGAGCGGTTCTGTCACCAGCATGCGGCGGCCGCGCGGCCGCCCCGCCCCTTTAGCGCTGCGGCGGAATAGCCGCCGCAGCGAAGGGGTTAACCATTCCATAAATCTTGTGTTTTGGGCCCCTGGAAGCATGAAAATCACTTTAAACATGCTAATTTTAGCTCTAACACTGATGATCCACCTACAAATGTGAACTGACGTTCAAAAATAAAACATTTGAAGACGGACCATTTTCCACATTTCTGAAGCATGACGTAATGGGGGGGTGTTATCTCTTTTGTCGAAAATCAGCCGTTTTTGCTCGAACATTAAATGCCTCCAAATGGTATTTAATTAACTTCCCGAGCCCCTGGAAGCATGAAAATCACTTTAAACATGCTAATTTTAGCTCTAACACTGATGATCCACCTACAAATGTGAACTGACGTTCAAAAATAAAACATTTGAAAACGGACCATTTTCCACATTTCTGAAGCATGACGTAATGGGGGGGTGTTATCTCTTTTGTCGAAAATCAGCCGTTTTTGCTCGAACATTAAATGCCTCCAAATGGTATTTAATTAACTTCCCGAGCCCCTGGAAGCATGAAAATCACTTTAAACATGCTAATTTTAGCTCTAACACTGATGATCCACCTACAAATGTGAACTGACGTTCAAAAATAAAACATTTGAAAACGGACCATTTTCCACATTTCTGAAGCATGACGTAATGGGGGGGTGTTATCTCTTTTGTCGAAAATCAGCCGTTTTTGCTCGAACATTAAATGCCTCCAAATGGTATTTAATTAACTTCCCGAGCCCCTGGAAGCATGAAAATCACTTTAAACATGCTAATTTTAGCTCTAACACTGACGATCCACCTACAAATGTGAACTGACGTTCAAAAATAAAACATTTGAAAACGGACCATTTTCCACATTTCTGAAGCATGACGTAATGGGGGGGTGTTATCTCTTTTGTCGAAAATCAGCCGTTTTTGCTCGAAGATTAAATGCCTCCAAATGGTATTTAATTAACTTCCCGGGGTGAGGAAACCCTTTTTGAGAACTCAGAGTGAGTAAATTGGCCATTTTCATGCACTTTTAACCATTCCATAAATCTTGTGTTTTGGGCCCCTGGAAGCATGAAAATCACTTTAAACATGCTAATTTTAGCTCTAACACTGAAGATCCACCTACAAATGTGAACTGACGTTCAAAAATAAAACATTTGAAAACGGACCATTTTCCACATTTCTGAAGCATGACGTAATGGGGGGGTGTTATCTCTTTTGTCGAAAATCAGCCGTTTTTGCTCGAACATTAAATGCCTCCAAATGGTATTTAATTAACTTCCCGAGCCCCTGGAAGCATGAAAATCACTTTAAACATGCTAATTTTAGCTCTAACACTGATGATCCACCTACAAATGTGAACTGACGTTCAAAAATAAAACATTTGAAAACGGACCATTTTCCACATTTCTGAAGCATGACGTAATGGGGGGGTGTTATCTCTTTTGTCGAAAATCAGCCGTTTTTGCTTGAACATTAAATGCCTCCAAATGGTATTTAATTAACTTCCCGAGCCCCTGGAAGCATGAAAATCACTTTAAACATGCTAATTTTAGCTCTAACACTGATGATCCACCTACAAATGTGAACTGACGTTCAAAAATAAAACATTTGAAAACGGACCATTTTCCACATTTCTGAAGCATGACGTAATGGGGGGGTGTTATCTCTTTTGTCGAAAATCAGCAGTTTTTGCTCGAACATTAAATGCCTCCAAATGGTATTTAATTAACTTCCCGGGGTGAAGAAACCCTTTTTGAGAACTCAGAGTGAGTAAATTGGCCATTTTCATGCACTTTTAACCATTCCATAAATCTTGTGTTTTGGGCCCCTGGAAGCATGAAAATCACTTTAAACATGCTAATTTTAGCTCTAACACTGATGATCTACCTACAAATGTGAACTGACGTTCAAAAATAAAACATTTGAAAATGGACCATTTTCCACATTTCTGAAGCATGACGTAATGGGGGGGTGTTATCTCTTTTGTCAAAAATCAGCCGTTTTTGCTCGAACATTAAATGCCTCCAAATGGTATTTAATTAACTTCCCGGGGTGAAGAAACCCTTTTTGAGAACTCAGAGTGAGTAAATTGGCCATTTTCATGCACTTTTAACCATTCCATAAATCTTGTGTTTTGGGCCCCTGGAAGCATGAAAATCACTTTAAACATGCTAATTTTAGCTCTAACACTGATGATCCACCTACAAATGTGAACTGACGTTCAAAAATAAAACATTTGAAAACGGACCATTTTCCACATTTCTGAAGCATGACGTAATGGGGGGTGTTATCTCTTTTGTCGAAAATCAGCCGTTTTTGCTCGAACATTAAATGCCTCCAAATGGTATTTATTTCACTTCCCGAGCCCCTGGATGCATGAAAATCACTTTAAACATGCTAATTTTAGCTCTAACACTGATGATCCACCTACAAATGTGAACTGACGTTCAAAAATAAAACATTTGAAAACGGACCATTTTCCACATTTCTGAAGCATGACGTAATGGGGGGGTGTTATCTCTTTTGTCGAAAATCAGCCGTTTTTGCTCGAACATTAAATGCCTCCAAATGGTATTTAATTAACTTCCCGGGGTGAAGAAACCCTTTTTGAGTACTCAGAGTGAGTAAATTGGCCATTTTCATGCACTTTTAACCATTCCATAAATCTTGTGTTTTGGGCCCCTGGAAGCATGAAAATCACTTTAAACATGCTAATTTTAGCTCTAACACTGATGATCCACCTACAAATGTGAACTGACGTTCAAAAATAAAACATTTGAAAACTGGACCATTTTCCACATTTCTGAAGCATGACGTAATGGGGGGGTGTTATCTCTTTTGTCGAAAATCAGCCGTTTTTGCTCGAACATTAAATGCCTCCAAATGGTATTTAATTAACTTCCCGGGGTGAAGAAACCCTTTTTGAGAACTCAGAGTGAGTAAATTGGACATTTTCATGCACTTTTAACCATTCCATAAATCTTGTGTTTTGGGCCCCTGGAAGCATGAAAATCACTTTAAACATGCTAATTTTAGCTCTAACACAGATGATCCACCTACAAATGTGAACTGACGTTCAAAAATAAAACATTTGAAAACGGACCATTTTCCACATTTCTGAAGCATGACGTAATGGGGGGGTGTTATCTCTTTTGTCGAAAATCAGCCGTTTTTGCTCGAACATTAAATGCCTCCAAATGGTATTTAATTAACTTCCCGAGCCCCTGGAAGCATGAAAATCACTTTAAACATGCTAATTTTAGCTCTAACACTGATGATCCACCTACAAATGTGAACTGACGTTCAAAAATAAAACATTTGAAAACGGACCATTTTCCACATTTCTGAAGCATGACGTAATGGGGGGGTGTTATCTCTTTTGTCGAAAATCAGCCGTTTTTGCTGGAACATTAAATGCCTCCAAATGGTATTTAATTAACTTCCCGGGGTGAAGAAACCCTTTTTGAGAACTCAGAGTGAGTAAATTGGCCATTTTCATGCACTTTTAACAATTCCATAAATCTTGTGTTTTGGGCCCCTGGAAGCATGAAAATATCTTTAAACATGCTAATTTTAGCTCTAACACTGATGATCCACCTACAAATGTGAACTGACGTTCAAAAATAAAACATTTAAAAACGGACCATTTTCCACATTTCTGAAGCATGACGTAATGGGGGGGTGTTATCTCTTTTGTCGAAAATCAGCCGTTTTTGCTCGAACATTAAATGCCTCCAAATGGTATTTAATTAACTTCCCGAGCCCCTGGAAGCATGAACATCACTTTAAACATGCTAATTTTAGCTCTAACACTGATGATCCACCTACAAATGTGAACTGACGTTCAAAAATAAAACATTTGAAAACGGACCATTTTCCACATTTCTGAAGCATGACGTAATGGGGGGGTGTTTTCTCTTTTGTCGAAAATCAGCCGTTTTTGCTCGAACATTAAATGCCTCCAAATGGTATTTAATTAACTTCCCGGGGTGAAGAAACCCTTTTTGAGAACTCAGAGTGAGTAAATTGGCCATTTTCATGCACTTTTAACCCCTTCCATGCTGATGACGGAATCGCTCCGTCATCAGCTACAGTTGAGCTGTGCTGATGACGGAGCGGTTCCGTCATGGCCTGGCCGCCGCGCCTGCGCGGCGCTGATTTCGCGCCTGCGCGGGCGTTCTAAAGAGCGGGGCGGGTCATGACGGAACCGCTCCGTCACCAGCACAGCTCAACTGTAGCTGGTGACGGAGCGGTTCTGTCACCAGCATGCGGCGGCCGCGCGGCCGCCCCGCCCCTTTAGCGCTGCGGCGGAATAGCCGCCGCAGCGAAGGGGTTAACCATTCCATAAATCTTGTGTTTTGGGCCCCTGGAAGCATGAAAATCACTTTAAACATGCTAATTTTAGCTCTAACACTGATGATCCACCTACAAATGTGAACTGACGTTCAAAAATAAAACATTTGAAGACGGACCATTTTCCACATTTCTGAAGCATGACGTAATGGGGGGGTGTTATCTCTTTTGTCGAAAATCAGCCGTTTTTGCTCGAACATTAAATGCCTCCAAATGGTATTTAATTAACTTCCCGAGCCCCTGGAAGCATGAAAATCACTTTAAACATGCTAATTTTAGCTCTAACACTGATGATCCACCTACAAATGTGAACTGACGTTCAAAAATAAAACATTTGAAAACGGACCATTTTCCACATTTCTGAAGCATGACGTAATGGGGGGGTGTTATCTCTTTTGTCGAAAATCAGCCGTTTTTGCTCGAACATTAAATGCCTCCAAATGGTATTTAATTAACTTCCCGAGCCCCTGGAAGCATGAAAATCACTTTAAACATGCTAATTTTAGCTCTAACACTGATGATCCACCTACAAATGTGAACTGACGTTCAAAAATAAAACATTTGAAAACGGACCATTTTCCACATTTCTGAAGCATGACGTAATGGGGGGGTGTTATCTCTTTTGTCGAAAATCAGCCCTTTTTGCTCGAACATTAAATGCCTCCAAATGGTATTTAATTAACTTCCCGAGCCCCTGGAAGCATGAAAATCACTTTAAACATGCTAATTTTAGCTCTAACACTGATGATCCACCTACAAATGTGAACTGACGTTCAAAAATAAAACATTTGAAAACTGACCATTTTCCACATTTCTGAAGCATGACGTAATGGGGGGGTGTTATCTCTTTTGTCGAAAATCAGCCGTTTTTGCTGGAACATTAAATGCCTCCAAATGGTATTTAATTAACTTCCCGAGCCCCTGGAAGCATGAAAATTACTTTAAACATGCTAGTTTTAGCTCTAACACTGATGATCCACCTACAAATGTGAACTGACGTTCAAAAATAAAACATTTGAAAACGGACCATTTTCCACATTTCTGAAGCATGACGTAATGGGGGGGTGTTATCTCTTTTGTCGAAAATCAGCCGTTTTTGCTGGAACATTAAATGCCTCCAAATGGTATTTAATTAACTTCCCGGGGTGAAGAAACCCTTTTTGAGAACTCAGAGTGAGTAAATTGGCCATTTTCATGCACTTTTAGCCATTCCATAAATCTTGTGTTTTGGGCCCCTGGAAGCATGAAAATCACTTTAAACATGCTAATTTTAGCTCTAACACTGATGATCCACCTACAAATGTGAACTGACGTTCAAAAATAAAACATTTGAAAACGGACCATTTTCCACATTTCTGAAGCATGACGTAATGGGGGGGGTGTTATCTCTTTTGTCGAAAATCAGCCGTTTTTGCTCGAACATTAAATGCCTCCAAATGGTATTTAATTAACTTCCCGAGCCCCTGGAAGCATGAAAATCACTTTAAACATGCTAATTTTAGCTCTAACACTGATGATCCACCTACAAATGTGAACTGACGTTCAAAAATAAAACATTTGAAAACGGACCATTTTCCACATTTCTGAAGCATGACGTAATTGGGGGGTGTTATCTCTTTTGTCGAAAATCAGCCGTTTTTGCTCGAACATTAAATGACTCCAAATGGTATTTAATTAACTTCCCGGGGTGAAGAAACCCTTTTTGAGAACTCAGAGTGAGTAAATTGGCCATTTTCATGCACTTTTAACCATTCCATAAATCTTGTGTTTTGGGCCCCTGGAAGCATGAAAATCACTTTAAACATGCTAATTTTAGCTCTAACACTGATGATCCACCTACAAATGTGAACTGACGTTCAAAAATAAAACATTTGAAGACGGACCATTTTCCACATTTCTGAAGCATGACGTAATGGGGGGGTGTTATCTCTTTTGTCGAAAATCAGCCGTTTTTGCTCGAACATTAAATGCCTCCAAATGGTATTTAATTAACTTCCCGAGCCCCTGGAAGCATGAAAATCACTTTAAACATGCTAATTTTAGCTCTAACACTGATGATCCACCTACAAATGTGAACTGACGTTCAAAAATAAAACATTTGAAAACGGACCATTTTCCACATTTCTGAAGCATGACGTAATGGGGGGGTGTTATCTCTTTTGTCGAAAATCAGCCGTTTTTGCTCGAACATTAAATGCCTCCAAATGGTATTTAATTAACTTCCCGAGCCCCTGGAAGCATGAAAATCACTTTAAACATGCTAATTTTAGCTCTAACACTGATGATCCACCTACAAATGTGAACTGACGTTCAAAAATAAAACATTTGAAAACGGACCATTTTCCACATTTCTGAAGCATGACGTAATGGGGGGGTGTTATCTCTTTTGTCGAAAATCAGCCGTTTTTGCTCGAACATTAAATGCCTCCAAATGGTATTTAATTAACTTCCCGAGCCCCTGGAAGCATGAAAATCACTTTAAACATGCTAATTTTAGCTCTAACACTGATGATCCACCTACAAATGTGAACTGACGTTCAAAAATAAAACATTTGAAAACGGACCATTTTCCACATTTCTGAAGCATGACGTAATGGGGGTGTGTTATCTCTTTTGTCGAAAATCAGCCGTTTTTGCCCGAACATTAAATGCCTCCAAATGGTATTTAATTAACTTCCCGAGCCCCTGGAAGCATGCAAATCACTTTAAACATGCTAATTTTAGCTCTAACACTGATGATCCACCTACAAATGTGAACTGATGTTCAAAGATAAAACATTTGAAAACGGACTATTTTCCACATTTCTGAAGCATGACGTAATGGGGGGGTGTTATCTCTTTTGTCGAAAATCAGCCGTTTTTGCTCGAACATTAAATGCCTCCAAATGGTATTTAATTAACTTCCCGAGCCCCTGGAAGCATGAAAATCACTTTAAACATGCTAATTTTAGCTCTAACACTGATGATCCACCTACAAATGTGAACTGACGTTCAAAAATAAAACATTTGAAAACGGACCATTTTCCACATTTCTGAAGCATGACGTAATGGGGGGGTGTTATCTCTTTTGTCGAAAATCAGCCGTTTTTGCTCGAACATTAAATGCCTCCAAATGGTATTTAATTAACTTCCCGAGCCCCTGGAAGCATGAAAATCACTTTAAACATGCTAATTTTAGCTCTAACACTGATGATCCACCTACAAATGTGAACTGACGTTCAAAAATAAAACATTTGAAAACGGACCATTTTCCACATTTCTGAAGCATGACGTAATGGGGGGGTGTTATCTCTTTTGTCGAAAATCAGCCGTTTTTGCTCGAACATTAAATGCCTCCAAATGGTATTTAATTAACTTCCGGAGCCCCTGGAAGCATGAAAATCACTTTAAACATGCTAATTTTAGCTCTAACACTGATGATCCACCTACAAATGTGAACTGACGTTCAAAAATAAAACATTTGAAAACGGACCATTTTCCACATTTCTGAAGCATGACGTAATGGGGGGGTTTTATCTCTTTTGTCGAAAATCAGCCGTTTTCGCTCGAACATTAAATGCCTCCAAATGGTATTTAATTAACTTCCCGGGGTGAAGAAACCCTTTTTGAGAACTCAGAGTGAGTAAATTAGCCATTTTCATGCACTTTTAACCATTCCATAAATCTTGTGTTTTGGGCCCCTGGAAGCATGAAAATCACTTTAAACATGCTAATTTTAGCTCTAACACTGATGATCCACTTACAAATGTGAACTGATGTTCAAAAATAAAACATTTGAAAACGGACCATTTTCCACATTTCTGAAGCATGACGTAATGGGGGGGTGTTATCTCTTTTGTCGAAAATCAGCCGTTTTTGCTCGAACATTAAATGCCTCCAAATGGTATTTAATTAACTTCCCGGGGTGAAGAAACCCTTTTTGAGAACTCAGAGTGAGTAAATTGGCCATTTTCATGCACTTTTAGCCATTTCATAAATCTTGTGTTTTGGGCCCCTGGAAGCATGAAAATCACTTTAAACATGCTAATTTTAGCTCTAACACTGATGATCCACCTACAAATGTGAACTGACGTTCAAAAATAAAACATTTGAAAAAGGACCATTTTCCACATTTCTGAAGCATGACGTAATGGGGGGTGTTATCTCTTTTGTCGAAAATCAGCCGTTTTTGCTGGAACATTAAATGCCTCCAAATGGTATTTAATTAACTTCCCGAGCCCCTGGAAGCATGAAAATCACTTTAAACATGCTAATTTTAGCTCTAACACTAATGATCCACCTACAAATGTGAACTGACGTTCAAAAATAAAACATTTGAAAACGGACCATTTTCCACATTTCTGAAGCATGACGTAATGGGGGGGTGTTATCTCTTTTGTCGAAAATCAGCCGTTTTTGCTCGAACATTAAATGCCTCCAAATGGTATTTAATTAACTTCCCGAGCCCCTGGAAGCATGAAAATCACTTTAAACATGCTAATTTTAGCTCTAACACTGATGATCCACCTACAAATGTGAACTGACGTTCAAAAATAAAACATTTGAAAAAGGACCATTTTCCACATTTCTGAAGCATGACGTAATGGGGGGGTGTTATCTCTTTTGTCGAAAATCAGCCGTTTTTGCTGGAACATTAAATGCCTCCAAATGGTATTTAATTAACTTCCCGAGCCCCTGGAAGCATGAAAATCACTTTAAACATGCTAATTTTAGCTCTAACACTGATGATCCACCTACAAATGTGAACTGACGTTCAAAAATAAAACATTTGAAAACGGACCATTTTCCACATTTCTGAAGCATGACGTAATGGGGGGGTGTTATCTCTTTTGTCGAAAATCAGCCGTTTTTGCTCGAACATTAAATGCCTCCAAATGGTATTTAATTAACTTCCCGAGCCCCTGGAAGCATGAAAATCACTTTAAACATGCTAATTTTAGCTCTAACACTGATGATCCACCTACAAATGTGAACTGACGTTCAAAAATAAAACATTTGAAAACGGACCATTTTCCACATTTCTGAAGCATGACGTAATGGGGGGGTGTTATCTCTTTTGTCGAAAATCAGCCGTTTTTGCTCGAACATTAAATGCCTCCAAATGGTATTTAATTAACTTCCCGAGCCCCTGGAAGCATGAAAATCACTTTAAACATGCTAATTTTAGCTCTAACACTGATGATCCACCTACAAATGTGAACTGACGTTCAAAAATAAAACATTTGAAAACGGACCATTTTCCACATTTCTGAAGCATGACGTAATGGGGGGGTGTTATCTCTTTTGTCGAAAATCAGCCGTTTTTGCTCGAACATTAAATGCCTCCAAATGGTATTTAATTAACTTCCCGAGCCCCTGGAAGCATGAAAATCACTTTAAACATGCTAATTTTAGCTCTAACACTGATGATCCACCTACAAATGTGAACTGACGTTCAAAAATAAAACATTTGAAAACGGACCATTTTCCACATTTCTGAAGCATGACGTAATGGGGGGGTGTTATCTCTTTTGTCGAAAATCTGCCGTTTTTGCTCGAACTTTAAATGCCTCCAAATGGTATTTAATTAACTTCCCTAGCCCCTGGAAGCATGAAAATCACTTTAAACATGCTAATTTTAGCTCTAACACTGATGATCCACCTACAAATGTGAACTGACGTTCGAAAATAAAACATTTGAAAACGGACCATTTTCCACATTTCTGAAGCATGACGTAATGGGGGGGTGTTATCTCTTTTGTCGAAAATCAGCCCTTTTTGCTCGAACATTAAATGCCTCCAAATGGTATTTAATTAACTTCCCGAGCCCCTGGAAGCATGAAAATCACTTTAAACATGCTAATTTTAGCTCTAACACTGATGATCCACCTACAAATGTGAACTGACGTTCAAAAATAAAACATTTGAAAACGGACCATTTTCCACATTTCTGAAGCATGACGTAATGGGGGGGTGTTATCTCTTTTGTCAAAAATCAGCAGTTTTTGCTCGAACATTAAATGCCTCCAAATGGTATTTAATTAACTTCCCGGGGTGAAGAAACCCTTTTTGAGAACTCAGAGTGAGTAAATTGGCCATTTTCATGCACTTTTAACCTATCCATAAATCTTGTGTTTTGGGCCCCTGGAAGCATGAAAATCACTTTAAACATGCTCATTTTAGCTCTAACACTGATGATCCACCTACAAATGTGAACTGACGTTCAAAAATAAAACATTTGAAAACGGACCATTTTCCACATTTCTGAAGCATGACGTAATGGGGGGGTGTTATCTCTTTTGTCAAAAATCTGCCGTTTTTGCTCGAACATTAAATGCCTCCAAATGGTATTTAATTAACTTCCCGGGGTGAAGAAACCCTTTTTGAGTACTCAGAGTGAGTAAATTGGCCATTTTCATGCACTTTTAACCATTCCATAAATCTTGTGTTTTGGGCCCCTGGAAGCATGAAAATCACTTTAAACATGCTAATTTTAGCTCTAACACTGATGATCCACCTACAAATGTGAACTGACGTTCAAAAATAAAACATTTGAAAACTGGACCATTTTCCACATTTCTGAAGCATGACGTAATGGGGGGGTGTTATCTCTTTTGTCGAAAATCAGCCGTTTTTGCTTGAACATTAAATGCCTCCAAATGGTATTTAATTAACTTCCCGGGGTGAAGAAACCCTTTTTGAGTACTCAGAGTGAGTAAATTGGCCATTTTCATGCACTTTTAACCATTCCATAAATCTTGTGTTTTGGGCCCCTGGAAGCATGAAAATCACTTTAAACATGCTAATTTTAGCTCTAACACAGATGATCCACCTACAAATGTGAACTGACGTTCAAAAATAAAACATTTGAAACCGGACCATTTTCCACATTTCTGAAGCATGACGTAATGGGGGGGTGTTATCTCTTTTGTCGAAAATCAGCCGTTTTTGCTCGAACATTAAATGCCTCCAAATGGTATTTAATTAACTTCCCGAGCCCCTGGTAGCATGAAAATCACTTTAAACATGCTAATTTTAGCTTTAACACTGATGATCCACCTACAAATGTGAACTGACGTTCAAAAATAAAACATTTGAAAACGGACCATTTTCCACATTTCTGAAGCATGACGTAATGGGGGGGTGTTATCTCTTTTGTCGAAAATCAGCCGTTTTTGCTCGAACATTAAATGCCTCCAAATGGTATTTAATTAACTTCCCGAGCCCCTGGAAGCATGAAAATCACTTTAAACATGCTAATTTTAGCTCTAACACTGACGATCCACCTACAAATGTGAACTGACGTTCAAAAATAAAACATTTGAAAACGGACCATTTTCCACATTTCTGAAGCATGACGTAATGGGGGGGTGTTATCTCTTTTGTCGAAAATCAGCCGTTTTTGCTCGAAGATTAAATGCCTCCAAATGGTATTTAATTAACTTCCCGGGGTGAGGAAACCCTTTTTGAGAACTCAAAGTGAGTAAATTGGCCATTTTCATGCACTTTTAACCATTCCATAAATCTTGTGTTTTGGGCCCCTGGGAGCATGAAAATCACTTTAAACATGCTAATTTTAGCTCTAACACTGAAGATCCACCTACAAATGTGAACTGACGTTCAAAAATAAAACATTTGAAAACGGACCATTTTCCACATTTCTGAAGCATGACGTAATGGGGGGGTGTTATCTCTTTTGTCGAAAATCAGCCGTTTTTGCTCGAACATTAAATGCCTCCAAATGGTATTTAATTAACTTCCCGAGCCCCTGGAAGCATGAAAATCACTTTAAACATGCTAATTTTAGCTCTAACACTGATGATCCACCTACAAATGTGAACTGACGTTCAAAAATAAAACATTTGAAAACGGACCATTTTCCACATTTCTGAAGCATGACGTAATGGGGGGGGTGTTTTCTCTTTTGTCGAAAATCAGCCGTTTTTGCTCAAACATTAAATGCCTCCAAATGGTATTTAATTAACTTCCCGGGGTGAAGAAACCCTTTTTGAGAACTCAGAGTGAGTAAATTGGCCATTTTCATGCACTTTTAACCATTCCATAAATCTTGTGTTTTGGGCCCCTGGAAGCATGAAAATCACTTTAAACATGCTAATTTTAGCTCTAACACTGATGATCAACCTACAAATGTGAACTGACGTTCAAAAATAAAACATTTGAAGACGGACCATTTTCCACATTTCTGAAGCATGACGTAATGGGGGGGTGTTATCTCTTTTGTCGAAAATCAGCCGTTTTTGCTCGAACATTAAATGCCTCCAAATGGTATTTAATTAACTTCCCGAGCCCCTGGAAGCATGAAAATCACTTTAAACATGCTAATTTTAGCTCTAACACTGATGATCCACCTACAAATGTGAACTGACGTTCAAAAATAAAACATTTGAAAACGGACCATTTTCCACATTTCTGAAGCATGACGTAATGGGGGGGTGTTATCTCTTTTGTCGAAAATCAGCCGTTTTTGCTCGAACATTAAATGCCTCCAAATGGTATTTAATTAACTTCCCGAGCCCCTGGAAGCATGAAAATCACTTTAAACATGCTAATTTTAGCTCTAACACTGACGATCCACCTACAAATGTGAACTGACGTTCAAAAATAAAACATTTGAAAACGGACCATTTTCCACATTTCTGAAGCATGACGTAATGGGGGGGTGTTATCTCTTTTGTCGAAAATCAGCCGTTTTTGCTCGAAGATTAAATGCCTCCAAATGGTATTTAATTAACTTCCCGGGGTGAGGAAACCCTTTTTGAGAACTCAGAGTGAGTAAGTTGGCCATTTTCATGCACTTTTAACCATTCCATAAATCTTGTGTTTTGGGCCCCTGGAAGCATGAAAATCACTTTAAACATGCTAATTTTAGCTCTAACACTGAAGATCCACCTACAAATGTGAACTGACGTTCAAAAATAAAACATTTGAAAACGGACCATTTTCCACATTTCTGAAGCATGACGTAATGGGGGGGTGTTATCTCTTTTGTCGAAAATCAGCCGTTTTTGCTCGAACATTAAATGCCTCCAAATGGTATTTAATTAACTTCCCGAGCCCCTGGAAGCATGAAAATCACTTTAAACATGCTAATTTTAGCTCTAACACTGATGATCCACCTACAAATGTGAACTGACGTTCAAAAATAAAACATTTGAAAACGGACCATTTTCCACATTTCTGAAGCATGACGTAATGGGGGGGTGTTATCTCTTTTGTCGAAAATCAGCCCTTTTTGCTCGAACATTAAATGCCTCTAAATGGTATTTAATTAACTTCCCGAGCCCCTGGAAGCATGAAAATCACTTTAAACATGCTAATTTTAGCTCTAACACTGATGATCCACCTACAAATGTGAACTGACGTTCAAAAATAAAACATTTGAAAACGGACCATTTTCCACATTTCTGAAGCATGACGTAATGGGGGGGTGTTATCTCTTTTGTCAAAAATCAGCAGTTTTTGCTCGAACATTAAATGCCTCCAAATGGTATTTAATTAACTTCCCGGGGTGAAGAAACCCTTTTTGAGAACTCAGAGTGAGTAAATTGGCCATTTTCATGCACTTTTAACCTATCCATAAATCTTGTGTTTTGGGCCCCTGGAAGCATGAAAATCACTTTAAACATGCTCATTTTAGCTCTAACACTGATGATCCACCTACAAATGTGAACTGACGTTCAAAAATAAAACATTTGAAAACGGACCATTTTCCACATTTCTGAAGCATGACGTAATGGGGGGGTGTTATCTCTTTTGTCAAAAATCTGCCGTTTTTGCTCGAACATTAAATGCCTCCAAATGGTATTTAATTAACTTCCCGGGGTGAAGAAACCCTTTTTGAGTACTCAGAGTGAGTAAATTGGCCATTTTCATGCACTTTTAACCATTCCATAAATCTTGTGTTTTGGGCCCCTGGAAGCATGAAAATCACTTTAAACATGCTAATTTTAGCTCTAACACTGATGATCCACCTACAAATGTGAACTGACGTTCAAAAATAAAACATTTGAAAACTGGACCATTTTCCACATTTCTGAAGCATGACGTAATGGGGGGGTGTTATCTCTTTTGTCGAAAATCAGCCGTTTTTGCTCGAACATTAAATGCCTCCAAATGGTATTTAATTAACTTCCCGGGGTGAAGAAACCCTTTTTGAGTACTCAGAGTGAGTAAATTGGCCATTTTCATGCACTTTTAACCATTCCATAAATCTTGTGTTTTGGGCCCCTGGAAGCATGAAAATCACTTTAAACATGCTAATTTTAGCTCTAACACAGATGATCCACCTACAAATGTGAACTGACGTTCAAAAATAAAACATTTGAAAACGGACCATTTTCCACATTTCTGAAGCATGACGTAATGGGGGGGTGTTATCTCTTTTGTCGAAAATCAGCCGTTTTTGCTCGAACATTAAATGCCTCCAAATGGTATTTAATTAACTTCCCGAGCCCCTGGTAGCATGAAAATCACTTTAAACATGCTAATTTTAGCTCTAACACTGATGATCCACCTACAAATGTGAACTGACGTTCAAAAATAAAACATTTGAAAACGGACCATTTTCCACATTTCTGAAGCATGACGTAATGGGGGGGTGTTATCTCTTTTGTCGAAAATCAGCCGTTTTTGCTCGAACATTAAATGCCTCCAAATGGTATTTAATTAACTTCCCGAGCCCCTGGAAGCATGAAAATCACTTTAAACATGCTAATTTTAGCTCTAACACTGACGATCCACCTACAAATGTGAACTGACGTTCAAAAATAAAACATTTGAAAACGGACCATTTTCCACATTTCTGAAGCATGACGTAATGGGGGGGTGTTATCTCTTTTGTCGAAAATCAGCCGTTTTTGCTCGAAGATTAAATGCCTCCAAATGGTATTTAATTAACTTCCCGGGGTGAGGAAACCCTTTTTGAGAACTCAAAGTGAGTAAATTGGCCATTTTCATGCACTTTTAACCATTCCATAAATCTTGTGTTTTGGGCCCCTGGAAGCATGAAAATCACTTTAAACATGCTAATTTTAGCTCTAACACTGAAGATCCACCTACAAATGTGAACTGACGTTCAAAAATAAAACATTTGAAAACGGACCATTTTCCACATTTCTGAAGCATGACGTAATGGGGGGGTGTTATCTCTTTTGTCGAAAATCAGCCGTTTTTGCTCGAACATTAAATGCCTCCAAATGGTATTTAATTAACTTCCCGAGCCCCTGGAAGCATGAAAATCACTTTAAACATGCTAATTTTAGCTCTAACACTGATGATCCACCTACAAATGTGAACTGACGTTCAAAAATAAAACATTTGAAAACGGACCATTTTCCACATTTCTGAAGCATGACGTAATGGGGGGGGTGTTTTCTCTTTTGTCGAAAATCAGCCGTTTTTGCTCGAACATTAAATGCCTCCAAATGGTATTTAATTAACTTCCCGGGGTGAAGAAACCCTTTTTGAGAACTCAGAGTGAGTAAATTGGCCATTTTCATGCACTTTTAACCATTCCATAAATCTTGTGTTTTGGGCCCCTGGAAGCATGAAAATCACTTTAAACATGCTAATTTTAGCTCTAACACTGATGATCCACCTACAAATGTGAACTGACGTTCAAAAATAAAACATTTGAAGACGGACCATTTTCCACATTTCTGAAGCATGACGTAATGGGGGGGTGTTATCTCTTTTGTCGAAAATCAGCCGTTTTTGCTCGAACATTAAATGCCTCCAAATGGTATTTAATTAACTTCCCGAGCCCCTGGAAGCATGAAAATCACTTTAAACATGCTAATTTTAGCTCTAACACTGATGATCCACCTACAAATGTGAACTGACGTTCAAAAATAAAACATTTGAAAACGGACCATTTTCCACATTTCTGAAGCATGACGTAATGGGGGGGTGTTATCTCTTTTGTCGAAAATCAGCCGTTTTTGCTCGAACATTAAATGCCTCCAAATGGTATTTAATTAACTTCCCGAGCCCCTGGAAGCATGAAAATCACTTTAAACATGCTAATTTTAGCTCTAACACTGACGATCCACCTACAAATGTGAACTGACGTTCAAAAATAAAACATTTGAAAACGGACCATTTTCCACATTTCTGAAGCATGACGTAATGGGGGGGTGTTATCTCTTTTGTCGAAAATCAGCCGTTTTTGCTCGAAGATTAAATGCCTCCAAATGGTATTTAATTAACTTCCCGGGGTGAGGAAACCCTTTTTGAGAACTCAGAGTGAGTAAGTTGGCCATTTTCATGCACTTTTAACCATTCCATAAATCTTGTGTTTTGGGCCCCTGGAAGCATGAAAATCACTTTAAACATGCTAATTTTAGCTCTAACACTGAAGATCCACCTACAAATGTGAACTGACGTTCAAAAATAAAACATTTGAAAACGGACCATTTTCCACATTTCTGAAGCATGACGTAATGGGGGGGTGTTATCTCTTTTGTCGAAAATCAGCCGTTTTTGCTCGAACATTAAATGCCTCCAAATGGTATTTAATTAACTTCCCGAGCCCCTGGAAGCATGAAAATCACTTTAAACATGCTAATTTTAGCTCTAACACTGATGATCCACCTACAAATGTGAACTGACGTTCAAAAATAAAACATTTGAAAACGGACCATTTTCCAAATTTCTTAAGCATGACGTAATGGGGGGGGTGTTATCTCTTTTGTCGAAAATCAGCCGTTTTTGCTCGAACATTAAATGCCTCCAAATGGTATTTAATTAACTTCCCGAGCCCCTGGAAGCATGAAATTCACTTTAAACATGCTAATTTTAGCTCTAACACTGATGATCCACCTACAAATGTGAACTGACGTTCAAAAATAAAACATTTGAAAACGGACCATTTTCCACATTTCTGAAGCATGACGTAATGGGGGGGTGTTATCTCTTTTGTCGAAAATCAGCCGTTTTTGCTTGAACATTAAATGCCTCCAAATGGTATTTAATTAACTTCCCGAGCCCCTGGAAGCATGAAAATCACTTTAAACATGCTAATTTTAGCTCTAACACTGATGATCCACCTACAAATGTGAACTGACGTTCAAAAATAAAACATTTGAAAACGGACCATTTTCCACATTTCTGAAGCATGACGTAATGGGGGGGTGTTATCTCTTTTGTCGAAAATCAGCAGTTTTTGCTCGAACATTAAATGCCTCCAAATGGTATTTAATTAACTTCCCGGGGTGAAGAAACCCTTTTTGAGAACTCAGAGTGAGTAAATTGGCCATTTTCATGCACTTTTAACCATTCCATAAATCTTGTGTTTTGGGCCCCTGGAAGCATGAAAATCACTTTAAACATGCTAATTTTAGCTCTAACACTGATGATCCACCTACAAATGTGAACTGACGTTCAAAAATAAAACATTTGAAAATGGACCATTTTCCACATTTCTGAAGCATGACGTAATGGGGGGGTGTTATCTCTTTTGTCAAAAATCAGCCGTTTTTGCTCGAACATTAAATGCCTCCAAATGGTATTTAATTAACTTCCCGGGGTGAAGAAACCCTTTTTGAGAACTCAGAGTGAGTAAATTGGCCATTTTCATGCACTTTTAACCATTCCATAAATCTTGTGTTTTGGGCCCCTGGAAGCATGAAAATCACTTTAAACATGCTAATTTTAGCTCTAACACTGATGATCCACCTACAAATGTGAACTGACGTTCAAAAATAAAACATTTGAAAACGGACCATTTTCCACATTTCTGAAGCATGACGTAATGGGGGGTGTTATCTCTTTTGTCGAAAATCAGCCGTTTTTGCTCGTACATTAAATGCCTCCAAATGGTATTTATTTCACTTCCCGAGCCCCTGGAAGCATGAAAATCACTTTAAACATGCTAATTTTAGCTCTAACACTGATGATCCACCTACAAATGTGAACTGACGTTCAAAAATAAAACATTTGAAAACGGACCATTTTCCACATTTCTGAAGCATGACGTAATGGGGGGGTGTTATCTCTTTTGTCGAAAATCAGCCGTTTTTGCTCGAACATTAAATGCCTCCAAATGGTATTTAATTAACTTCCCGGGGTGAAGAAACCCTTTTTGAGTACTCAGAGTGAGTAAATTGGCCATTTTCATGCACTTTTAACCATTCCATAAATCTTGTGTTTTGGGCCCCTGGAAGCATGAAAATCACTTTAAACATGCTAATTTTAGCTCTAACACTGATGATCCACCTACAAATGTGAACTGACGTTCAAAAATAAAACATTTGAAAACTGGACCATTTTCCACATTTCTGAAGCATGACGTAATGGGGGGGTGTTATCTCTTTTGTCGAAAATCAGCCGTTTTTGCTCGAACATTAAATGCCTCCAAATGGTATTTAATTAACTTCCCGGGGTGAAGAAACCCTTTTTGAGAACTCAGAGTGAGTAAATTGGACATTTTCATGCACTTTTAACCATTCCATAAATCTTGTATTTTGGGCCCCTGGAAGCATGAAAATCACTTTAAACATGCTAATTTTAGCTCTAACACAGATGATCCACCTACAAATGTGAACTGACGTTCAAAAATAAAACATTTGAAAACGGACCATTTTCCACATTTCTGAAGCATGACGTAATGGGGGGGTGTTATCTCTTTTGTCGAAAATCAGCCGTTTTTGCTCGAACATTAAATGCCTCCAAATGGTATTTAATTAACTTCCCGAGCCCCTGGAAGCATGAAAATCACTTTAAACATGCTAATTTTAGCTCTAACACTGATGATCCACCTACAAATGTGAACTGACGTTCAAAAATAAAACATTTGAAAACGGACCATTTTCCACATTTCTGAAGCATGACGTAATGGGGGGGTGTTATCTCTTTTGTCGAAAATCAGCCGTTTTTGCTCGAACATTAAATGCCTCCAAATGGTATTTAATTAACTTCCCGGGGTGAAGAAACCCTTTTTGAGAACTCAGAGTGAGTAAATTGGCCATTTTCATGCACTTTTAACCATTCCATAAATCTTGTGTTTTGGGCCCCTGGAAGCATGAAAATCACTTTAAACATGCTAATTTTAGCTCTAACACTGATGATCCACCTACAAATGTGAACTGACGTTCAAAAATAAAACATTTGAAGACGGACCATTTTCCACATTTCTGAAGCATGACGTAATGGGGGGGTGTTATCTCTTTTGTCGAAAATCAGCCGTTTTTGCTCGAACATTAAATGCCTCCAAATGGTATTTAATTAACTTCCCGAGCCCCTGGAAGCATGAAAATCACTTTAAACATGCTAATTTTAGCTCTAACACTGATGATCCACCTACAAATGTGAACTGACGTTCAAAAATAAAACATTTGAAAACGGACCATTTTCCACATTTCTGAAGCATGACGTAATGGGGGGGTGTTATCTCTTTTGTCGAAAATCAGCCGTTTTTGCTCGAACATTAAATGCCTCCAAATGGTATTTAATTAACTTCCCGAGCCCCTGGAAGCATGAAAATCACTTTAAACATGCTAATTTTAGCTCTAACACTGATGATCCACCTACAAATGTGAACTGACGTTCAAAAATAAAACATTTGAAAACGGACCATTTTCCACATTTCTGAAGCATGACGTAATGGGGGGGTGTTATCTCTTTTGTCGAAAATCAGCCCTTTTTGCTCGAACATTAAATGCCTCCAAATGGTATTTAATTAACTTCCCGAGCCCCTGGAAGCATGAAAATCACTTTAAACATGCTAATTTTAGCTCTAACACTGATGATCCACCTACAAATGTGAACTGACGTTCAAAAATAAAACATTTGAAAACTGACCATTTTCCACATTTCTGAAGCATGACGTAATGGGGGGGGTGTTATCTCTTTTGTCGAAAATCAGCCGTTTTTGCTGGAACATTAAATGCCTCCAAATGGTATTTAATTAACTTCCCGAGCCCCTGGAAGCATGAAAATTACTTTAAACATGCTAATTTTAGCTCTAACACTGATGATCCACCTACAAATGTGAACTGACGTTCAAAAATAAAACATTTGAAAACGGACCATTTTCCACATTTCTGAAGCATGACGTAATGGGGGGGTGTTATCTCTTTTGTCGAAAATCAGCCGTTTTTGCTGGAACATTAAATGCCTCCAAATGGTATTTAATTAACTTCCCGGGGTGAAGAAACCCTTTTTGAGAACTCAGAGTGAGTAAATTGGCCATTTTCATGCACTTTTAGCCATTCCATAAATCTTGTGTTTTGGGCCCCTGGAAGCATGAAAATCACTTTAAACATGCTAATTTTAGCTCTAACACTGATGATCCACCTACAAATGTGAACTGACGTTCAAAAATAAAACATTTGAAAACGGACCATTTTCCACATTTCTGAAGCATGACGTAATGGGGGGGGTGTTATCTCTTTTGTCGAAAATCAGCCGTTTTTGCTCGAACATTAAATGCCTCCAAATGGTATTTAATTAACTTCCCGAGCCCCTGGAAGCATGAAAATCACTTTAAACATGCTAATTTTAGCTCTAACACTGATGATCCACCTACAAATGTGAACTGACGTTCAAAAATAAAACATTTGAAAACGGACCATTTTCCACATTTCTGAAGCATGACGTAATTGGGGGGTGTTATCTCTTTTGTCGAAAATCAGCCGTTTTTGCTCGAACATTAAATGACTCCAAATGGTATTTAATTAACTTCCCGGGGTGAAGAAACCCTTTTTGAGAACTCAGAGTGAGTAAATTGGCCATTTTCATGCACTTTTAACCATTCCATAAATCTTGTGTTTTGGGCCCCTGGAAGCATGAA
The DNA here is from genome assembly GCF_964263255.1 of Lissotriton vulgaris. NCBI lineage: Eukaryota > Metazoa > Chordata > Amphibia > Caudata > Salamandridae > Lissotriton > Lissotriton vulgaris. Next base: position 435,939 of record NW_028245263.1, on the reverse strand, counting down.
AATCACTTTAAACATGCTAATTTTAGCTCTAACACTGATGATCCACCTACAAATGTGAACTGACGTTCAAAAATAAAACATTTGAAGACGGACCATTTTCCACATTTCTGAAGCATGACGTAATGGGGGGGTGTTATCTCTTTTGTCGAAAATCAGCCGTTTTTGCTCGAACATTAAATGCCTCCAAATGGTATTTAATTAACTTCCCGAGCCCCTGGAAGCATGAAAATCACTTTAAACATGCTAATTTTAGCTCTAACACTGATGATCCACCTACAAATGTGAACTGACGTTCAAAAATAAAACATTTGAAAACGGACCATTTTCCACATTTCTGAAGCATGACGTAATGGGGGGGTGTTATCTCTTTTGTCGAAAATCAGCCGTTTTTGCTCGAACATTAAATGCCTCCAAATGGTATTTAATTAACTTCCCGAGCCCCTGGAAGCATGAAAATCACTTTAAACATGCTAATTTTAGCTCTAACACTGATGATCCACCTACAAATGTGAACTGACGTTCAAAAATAAAACATTTGAAAACGGACCATTTTCCACATTTCTGAAGCATGACGTAATGGGGGGGTGTTATCTCTTTTGTCGAAAATCAGCCGTTTTTGCCCGAACATTAAATGCCTCCAAATGGTATTTAATTAACTTCCCGAGCCCCTGGAAGCATGCAAATCACTTTAAACATGCTAATTTTAGCTCTAACACTGATGATCCACCTACAAATGTGAACTGATGTTCAAAGATAAAACATTTGAAAACGGACTATTTTCCACATTTCTGAAGCATGACGTAATGGGGGGGTGTTATCTCTTTTGTCGAAAATCAGCCGTTTTTGCTCGAACATTAAATGCCTCCAAATGGTATTTAATTAACTTCCCGAGCCCCTGGAAGCATGAAAATCACTTTAAACATGCTAATTTTAGCTCTAACACTGATGATCCACCTACAAATGTGAACTGACGTTCAAAAATAAAACATTTGAAAACGGACCATTTTCCACGTTTCTGAAGCATGACGTAATGGGGGGGTGTTATCTCTTTTGTCGAAAATCAGCCGTTTTTGCTCGAACATTAAATGCCTCCAAATGGTATTTAATTAACTTCCCGAGCCCCTGGAAGCATGAAAATCACTTTAAACATGCTAATTTTAGCTCTAACACTGATGATCCACCTACAAATGTGAACTGACGTTCAAAAATAAAACATTTGAAAACGGACCATTTTCCACATTTCTGAAGCATGACGTAATGGGGGGGTGTTATCTCTTTTGTCGAAAATCAGCCGTTTTTGCTCGAACATTAAATGCCTCCAAATGGTATTTAATTAACTTCCGGAGCCCCTGGAAGCATGAAAATCACTTTAAACATGCTAATTTTAGCTCTAACACTGATGATCCACCTACAAATGTGAACTGACGTTCAAAAATAAAACATTTGAAAACGGACCATTTTCCACATTTCTGAAGCATGACGTAATGGGGGGGTTTTATCTCTTTTGTCGAAAATCAGCCGTTTTCGCTCGAACATTAAATGCCTCCAAATGGTATTTAATTAACTTCCCGGGGTGAAGAAACCCTTTTTGAGAACTCAGAGTGAGTAAATTGGCCATTTTCATGCACTTTTAACCATTCCATAAATCTTGTGTTTTGGGCCCCTGGAAGCATGAAAATCACTTTAAACATGCTAATTTTAGCTCTAACACTGATGATCCACTTACAAATGTGAACTGATGTTCAAAAATAAAACATTTGAAAACGGACCATTTTCCACATTTCTGAAGCATGACGTAATGGGGGGGTGTTATCTCTTTTGTCGAAAATCAGCCGTTTTTGCTCGAACATTAAATGCCTCCAAATTGTATTTAATTAACTTCCCGGGGTGAAGAAACCCTTTTTGAGAACTCAGAGTGAGTAAATTGGCCATTTTCATGCACTTTTAGCCATTTCATAAATCTTGTGTTTTGGGCCCCTGGAAGCATGAAAATCACTTTAAACATGCTAATTTTAGCTCTAACACTGATGATCCACCTACAAATGGGAACTGACGTTCAAAAATAAAACATTTGAAAACGGACCATTTTCCACATTTCTGAAGCATGACGTAATGGGGGGTGTTATCTCTTTTGTCGAAAATCAGCCGTTTTTGCTCGAACATTAAATGCCTCCAAATGGTATTTATTTCACTTCCCGAGCCCCTGGAAGCATGAAAATCACTTTAAACATGCTAATTTTAGCTCTAACACTGATGATCCACCTACAAATGTGAACTGACGTTCAAAAATAAAACATTTGAAAACGGACCATTTTCCACATTTCTGAAGCATGACGTAATGGGGGGGTGTTATCTCTTTTGTCGAAAATCAGCCGTTTTTGCTCGAACATTAAATGCCTCCAAATGGTATTTAATTAACTTCCCGGGGTGAAGAAACCCTTTTTGAGTACTCAGAGTGAGTAAATTGGCCATTTTCATGCACTTTTAACCATTCCATAAATCTTGTGTTTTGGGCCCCTGGAAGCATGAAAATCACTTTAAACATGCTAATTTTAGCTCTAACACTGATGATCCACCTACAAATGTGAACTGACGTTCAAAAATAAAACATTTGAAAACTGGACCATTTTCCACATTTCTGAAGCATGACGTAATGGGGGGGTGTTATCTCTTTTGTCGAAAATCAGCCGTTTTTGCTCGAACATTAAATGCCTCCAAATGGTATTTAATTAACTTCCCGGGGTGAAGAAACCCTTTTTGAGAACTCAGAGTGAGTAAATTGGACATTTTCATGCACTTTTAACCATTCCATAAATCTTGTATTTTGGGCCCCTGGAAGCATGAAAATCACTTTAAACATGCTAATTTTAGCTCTAACACAGATGATCCACCTACAAATGTGAACTGACGTTCAAAAATAAAACATTTGAAAACGGACCATTTTCCACATTTCTGAAGCATGACGTAATGGGGGGGTGTTATCTCTTTTGTCGAAAATCAGCCGTTTTTGCTCGAACATTAAATGCCTCCAAATGGTATTTAATTAACTTCCCGAGCCCCTGGAAGCATGAAAATCACTTTAAACATGCTAATTTTAGCTCTAACACTGATGATCCACCTACAAATGTGAACTGACGTTCAAAAATAAAACATTTGAAAACGGACCATTTTCCACATTTCTGAAGCATGACGTAATGGGGGGGTGTTATCTCTTTTGTCGAAAATCAGCCGTTTTTGCTGGAACATTAAATGCCTCCAAATGGTATTTAATTAACTTCCCGGGGTGAAGAAACCCTTTTTGAGAACTCAGAGTGAGTAAATTGGCCATTTTCATGCACTTTTAACAATTCCATAAATCTTGTGTTTTGGGCCCCTGGAAGCATGAAAATATCTTTAAACATGCTAATTTTAGCTCTAACACTGATGATCCACCTACAAATGTGAACTGACGTTCAAAAATAAAACATTTAAAAACGGACCATTTTCCACATTTCTGAAGCATGACGTAATGGGGGGGTGTTATCTCTTTTGTCGAAAATCAGCCGTTTTTGCTCGAACATTAAATGCCTCCAAATGGTATTTAATTAACTTCCCGAGCCCCTGGAAGCATGAACATCACTTTAAACATGCTAATTTTAGCTCTAACACTGATGATCCACCTACAAATGTGAACTGACGTTCAAAAATAAAACATTTGAAAACGGACCATTTTCCACATTTCTGAAGCATGACGTAATGGGGGGATGTTTTCTCTTTTGTCGAAAATCAGCCGTTTTTGCTCGAACATTAAATGCCTCCAAATGGTATTTAATTAACTTCCCGGGGTGAAGAAACCCTTTTTGAGAACTCAGAGTGAGTAAATTGGCCATTTTCATGCACTTTTAACCATTCCATAAATCTTGTGTTTTGGGCCCCTGGAAGCATGAAAATCACTTTAAACATGCTAATTTTAGCTCTAACACTGATGATCCACCTACAAATGTGAACTGACGTTCAAAAATAAAACATTTGAAGACGGACCATTTTCCACATTTCTGAAGCATGACGTAATGGGGGGGGTGTTATCTCTTTTGTCGAAAATCAGCCGTTTTTGCTCGAACATTAAATGCCTCCAAATGGTATTTAATTAACTTCCCGAGCCCCTGGAAGCATGAAAATCACTTTAAACATGCTAATTTTAGCTCTAACACTGATGATCCACCTACAAATGTGAACTGACGTTCAAAAATAAAACATTTGAAAACGGACCATTTTCCACATTTCTGAAGCATGACGTAATGGGGGGGTGTTATCTCTTTTGTCGAAAATCAGCCGTTTTTGCTCGAACATTAAATGCCTCCAAATGGTATTTAATTAACTTCCCGAGCCCCTGGAAGCATGAAAATCACTTTAAACATGCTAATTTTAGCTCTAACACTGATGATCCACCTACAAATGTGAACTGACGTTCAAAAATAAAACATTTGAAAACGGACCATTTTCCACATTTCTGAAGCATGACGTAATGGGGGGGTGTTATCTCTTTTGTCGAAAATCAGCCCTTTTTGCTCGAACATTAAATGCCTCCAAATGGTATTTAATTAACTTCCCGAGCCCCTGGAAGCATGAAAATCACTTTAAACATGCTAATTTTAGCTCTAACACTGATGATCCACCTACAAATGTGAACTGACGTTCAAAAATAAAACATTTGAAAACTGACCATTTTCCACATTTCTGAAGCATGACGTAATGGGGGGGGTGTTATCTCTTTTGTCGAAAATCAGCCGTTTTTGCTGGAACATTAAATGCCTCCAAATGGTATTTAATTAACTTCCCGAGCCCCTGGAAGCATGAAAATTACTTTAAACATGCTAATTTTAGCTCTAACACTGATGATCCACCTACAAATGTGAACTGACGTTCAAAAATAAAACATTTGAAAACGGACCATTTTCCACATTTCTGAAGCATGACGTAATGGGGGGGTGTTATCTCTTTTGTCGAAAATCAGCCGTTTTTGCTGGAACATTAAATGCCTCCAAATGGTATTTAATTAACTTCCCGGGGTGAAGAAACCCTTTTTGAGAACTCAGAGTGAGTAAATTGGCCATTTTCATGCACTTTTAGCCATTCCATAAATCTTGTGTTTTGGGCCCCTGGAAGCATGAAAATCACTTTAAACATGCTAATTTTAGCTCTAACACTGATGATCCACCTACAAATGTGAACTGACGTTCAAAAATAAAACATTTGAAAACGGACCATTTTCCACATTTCTGAAGCATGACGTAATGGGGGGGGTGTTATCTCTTTTGTCGAAAATCAGCCGTTTTTGCTCGAACATTAAATGCCTCCAAATGGTATTTAATTAACTTCCCGAGCCCCTGGAAGCATGAAAATCACTTTAAACATGCTAATTTTAGCTCTAACACTGATGATCCACCTACAAATGTGAACTGACGTTCAAAAATAAAACATTTGAAAACGGACCATTTTCCACATTTCTGAAGCATGACGTAATAGGGGGGTGTTATCTCTTTTGTCGAAAATCAGCCGTTTTTGCTCGAACATTAAATGACTCCAAATGGTATTTAATTAACTTCCCGGGGTGAAGAAACCCTTTTTGAGAACTCAGAGTGAGTAAATTGGCCATTTTCATGCACTTTTAACCATTCCATAAATCTTGTGTTTTGGGCCCCTGGAAGCATGAAAATCACTTTAAACATGCTAATTTTAGCTCTAACACTGATGATCCACCTACAAATGTGAACTGACGTTCAAAAATAAAACATTTGAAGACGGACCATTTTCCACATTTCTGAAGCATGACGTAATGGGGGGGTGTTATCTCTTTTGTCGAAAATCAGCCGTTTTTGCTCGAACATTAAATGCCTCCAAATGGTATTTAATTAACTTCCCGAGCCCCTGGAAGCATGAAAATCACTTTAAACATGCTAATTTTAGCTCTAACACTGATGATCCACCTACAAATGTGAACTGACGTTCAAAAATAAAACATTTGAAAACGGACCATTTTCCACATTTCTGAAGCATGACGTAATGGGGGGGTGTTATCTCTTTTGTCGAAAATCAGCCGTTTTTGCTCGAACATTAAATGCCTCCAAATGGTATTTAATTAACTTCCCGAGCCCCTGGAAGCATGAAAATCACTTTAAACATGCTAATTTTAGCTATAACACTGATGATCCACCTACAAATGTGAACTGACGTTCAAAAATAAAACATTTGAAAACGGACCATTTTCCACATTTCTGAAGCATGACGTAATGGGGGGGTGTTATCTCTTTTGTCGAAAATCAGCCGTTTTTGCCCGAACATTAAATGCCTCCAAATGGTATTTAATTAACTTCCCGAGCCCCTGGAAGCATGCAAATCACTTTAAACATGCTAATTTTAGCTCTAACACTGATGATCCACCTACAAATGTGAACTGATGTTCAAAGATAAAACATTTGAAAACGGACTATTTTCCACATTTCTGAAGCATGACGTAATGGGGGGGTGTTATCTCTTTTGTCGAAAATCAGCCGTTTTTGCTCGAACATTAAATGCCTCCAAATGGTATTTAATTAACTTCCCGAGCCCCTGGAAGCATGAAAATCACTTTAAACATGCTAATTTTAGCTCTAACACTGATGATCCACCTACAAATGTGAACTGACGTTCAAAAATAAAACATTTGAAAACGGACCATTTTCCACATTTCTGAAGCATGACGTAATGGGGGGGTGTTATCTCTTTTGTCGAAAATCAGCCGTTTTTGCTCGAACATTAAATGCCTCCAAATGGTATTTAATTAACTTCCCGAGCCCCTGGAAGCATGAAAATCACTTTAAACATGCTAATTTTAGCTCTAACACTGATGATCCACCTACAAATGTGAACTGACGTTCAAAAATAAAACATTTGAAAACGGACCATTTTCCACATTTCTGAAGCATGACGTAATGGGGGGGTGTTATCTCTTTTGTCGAAAATCAGCCGTTTTTGCTCGAACATTAAATGCCTCCAAATGGTATTTAATTAACTTCCGGAGCCCCTGGAAGCATGAAAATCACTTTAAACATGCTAATTTTAGCTCTAACACTGATGATCCACCTACAAATGTGAACTGACGTTCAAAAATAAAACATTTGAAAACGGACCATTTTCCACATTTCTGAAGCATGACGTAATGGGGGGGTTTTATCTCTTTTGTCGAAAATCAGCCGTTTTCGCTCGAACATTAAATGCCTCCAAATGGTATTTAATTAACTTCCCGGGGTGAAGAAACCCTTTTTGAGAACTCAGAGTGAGTAAATTGGCCATTTTCATGCACTTTTAACCATTCCATAAATCTTGTGTTTTGGGCCCCTGGAAGCATGAAAATCACTTTAAACATGCTAATTTTAGCTCTAACACTGATGATCCACTTACAAATGTGAACTGATGTTCAAAAATAAAACATTTGAAAACGGACCATTTTCCACATTTCTGAAGCATGACGTAATGGGGGGGTGTTATCTCTTTTGTCGAAAATCAGCCGTTTTTGCTCGAACATTAAATGCCTCCAAATTGTATTTAATTAACTTCCCGGGGTGAAGAAACCCTTTTTGAGAACTCAGAGTGAGTAAATTGGCCATTTTCATGCACTTTTAGCCATTTCATAAATCTTGTGTTTTGGGCCCCTGGAAGCATGAAAATCACTTTAAACATGCTAATTTTAGCTCTAACACTGATGATCCACCTACAAATGTGAACTGACGTTCAAAAATAAAACATTTGAAAAAGGACCATTTTCCACATTTCTGAAGCATGACGTAATGGGGGGTGTTATCTCTTTTGTCGAAAATCAGCCGTTTTTGCTGGAACATTAAATGCCTCCAAATGGTATTTAATTAACTTCCCGAGCCCCTGGAAGCATGAAAATCACTTTAAACATGCTAATTTTAGCTCTAACACTGATGATCCACCTACAAATGTGAACTGACGTTCAAAAATAAAACATTTGAAAACGGACCATTTTCCACATTTCTGAAGCATGACGTAATGGGGGGGTGTTATCTCTTTTGTCGAAAATCAGCCGTTTTTGCTCGAACATTAAATGCCTCCAAATGGTATTTAATTAACTTCCCGAGCCCCTGGAAGCATGAAAATCACTTTAAACATGCTAATTTTAGCTCTAACACTGATGATCCACCTACAAATGTGAACTGACGTTCAAAAATAAAACATTTGAAAACGGACCATTTTCCACATTTCTGAAGCATGACGTAATGGGGGGGTGTTATCTCTTTTGTCGAAAATCAGCCGTTTTTGCTCGAACATTAAATGCCTCCAAATGGTATTTAATTAACTTCCCGAGCCCCTGGAAGCACGAAAATCACTTTAAACATGCTAATTTTAGCTCTAACACTGATGATCCACCTACAAATGTGAACTGACGTTCAAAAATAAAACATTTGAAAACGGACCATTTTCCACATTTCTGAAGCATGACGTAATGGGGGGGTGTTATCTCTTTTGTCGAAAATCAGCCGTTTTTGCTCGAACTTTAAATGCCTCCAAATGGTATTTAATTAACTTCCCTAGCCCCTGGAAGCATGAAAATCACTTTAAACATGCTAATTTTAGCTCTAACACTGATGATCCACCTACAAATGTGAACTGACGTTCGAAAATAAAACATTTGAAAACGGACCATTTTCCACATTTCTGAAGCATGACGTAATGGGGGGGTGTTATCTCTTTTGTCGAAAATCAGCCCTTTTTGCTCGAACATTAAATGCCTCCAAATGGTATTTAATTAACTTCCCGAGCCCCTGGAAGCATGAAAATCACTTTAAACATGCTAATTTTAGCTCTAACACTGATGATCCACCTACAAATGTGAACTGACGTTCAAAAATAAAACATTTGAAAACGGACCATTTTCCACATTTCTGAAGCATGACGTAATGGGGGGGTGTTATCTCTTTTGTCAAAAATCAGCAGTTTTTGCTCGAACATTAAATGCCTCCAAATGGTATTTAATTAACTTCCCGGGGTGAAGAAACCCTTTTTGAGAACTCAGAGTGAGTAAATTGGCCATTTTCATGCACTTTTAACCTATCCATAAATCTTGTGTTTTGGGCCCCTGGAAGCATGAAAATCACTTTAAACATGCTCATTTTAGCTCTAACACTGATGATCCACCTACAAATGTGAACTGACGTTCAAAAATAAAACATTTGAAAACGGACCATTTTCCACATTTCTGAAGCATGACGTAATGGGGGGGTGTTATCTCTTTTGTCAAAAATCTGCCGTTTTTGCTCGAACATTAAATGCCTCCAAATGGTATTTAATTAACTTCCCGGGGTGAAGAAACCCTTTTTGAGTACTCAGAGTGAGTAAATTGGCCATTTTCATGCACTTTTAACCATTCCATAAATCTTGTGTTTTGGGCCCCTGGAAGCATGAAAATCACTTTAAACATGCTAATTTTAGCTCTAACACTGATGATCCACCTACAAATGTGAACTGACGTTCAAAAATAAAACATTTGAAAACTGGACCATTTTCCACATTTCTGAAGCATGACGTAATGGGGGGGTGTTATCTCTTTTGTCGAAAATCAGCCGTTTTTGCTCGAACATTAAATGCCTCCAAATGGTATTTAATTAACTTCCCGGGGTGAAGAAACCCTTTTTGAGTACTCAGAGTGAGTAAATTGGCCATTTTCATGCACTTTTAACCATTCCATAAATCTTGTGTTTTGGGCCCCTGGAAGCATGAAAATCACTTTAAACATGCTAATTTTAGCTCTAACACAGATGATCCACCTACAAATGTGAACTGACGTTCAAAAATAAAACATTTGAAAACGGACCATTTTCCACATTTCTGAAGCATGACGTAATGGGGGGGTGTTATCTCTTTTGTCGAAAATCAGCCGTTTTTGCTCGAACATTAAATGCCTCCAAATGGTATTTAATTAACTTCCCGAGCCCCTGGTAGCATGAAAATCACTTTAAACATGCTAATTTTAGCTCTAACACTGATGATCCACCTACAAATGTGAACTGACGTTCAAAAATAAAACATTTGAAAACGGACCATTTTCCACATTTCTGAAGCATGACGTAATGGGGGGGTGTTATCTCTTTTGTCGAAAATCAGCCGTTTTTGCTGGAACATTAAATGCCTCCAAATGGTATTTAATTAACTTCCCGGGGTGAAGAAACCCTTTTTGAGAACTCAGAGTGAGTAAATTGGCCATTTTCATGCACTTTTAACAATTCCATAAATCTTGTGTTTTGGGCCCCTGGAAGCATGAAAATATCTTTAAACATGCTAATTTTAGCTCTAACACTGATGATCCACCTACAAATGTGAACTGACGTTCAAAAATAAAACATTTAAAAACGGACCATTTTCCACATTTCTGAAGCATGACGTAATGGGGGGGTGTTATCTCTTTTGTCGAAAATCAGCCGTTTTTGCTCGAACATTAAATGCCTCCAAATGGTATTTAATTAACTTCCCGAGCCCCTGGAAGCATGAACATCACTTTAAACATGCTAATTTTAGCTCTAACACTGATGATCCACCTACAAATGTGAACTGACGTTCAAAAATAAAACATTTGAAAACGGACCATTTTCCACATTTCTGAAGCATGACGTAATGGGGGGGTGTTTTCTCTTTTGTCGAAAATCAGCCGTTTTTGCTCGAACATTAAATGCCTCCAAATGGTATTTAATTAATTTCCCGGGGTGAAGAAACCCTTTTTGAGAACTCAGAGTGAGTAAATTGCCCATTTTCATGCACTTTTAACCATTCCATAAATCTTGTGTTTTGGGCCCCTGGAAGCATGAAAATCACTTTAAACATGCTAATTTTAGCTCTAACACTGATGATCCACCTACAAATGTGAACTGACGTTCAAAAATAAAACATTTGAAGACGGACCATTTTCCACATTTCTGAAGCATGACGTAATGGGGGGGTGTTATCTCTTTTGTCGAAAATCAGCCGTTTTTGCTCGAACATTAAATGCCTCCAAATGGTATTTAATTAACTTCCCGAGCCCCTGGAAGCATGAAAATCACTTTGAACATGCTAATTTTAGCTCTAACACTGATGATCCACCTACAAATGTGAACTGACGTTCAAAAATAAAACATTTGAAAACGGACCATTTTCCACATTTCTGAAGCATGACGTAATGGGGGGGGTGTTATCTCTTTTGTCGAAAATCAGCCGTTTTTGCTCGAACATTAAATGCCTCCAAATGGTATTTAATTAACTTCCCGAGCCCCTGGAAGCATGAAAATCACTTTAAACATGCTAATTTTAGCTCTAACACTGATGATCCACCTACAAATGTGAACTGACGTTCAAAAATAAAACATTTGAAAACGGACCATTTTCCACATTTCTGAAGCATGACGTAATGGGGGGGTGTTATCTCTTTTGTCGAAAAACAGCCGTCTTTGCTCGAACATTAAATGCCTCCAAATGGTATTTATTTCACTTCCCGAGCCCCTGGAAGCATGAAAATCACTTTAAACATGCTAATTTTAGCTCTAACACTGATGATCCACCTACAAATGTGAACTGACGTTCAAAAATAAAACATTTGAAAACTGACCATTTTCCACATTTCTGAAGCATGACGTAATGGGGGGGTGTTATCTCTTTTGTCGAAAATCTGCCGTTTTTGCTCGAACATTAAATGCCTCCAAATGGTATTTAATTAACTTCCCAAGCCCCTGGAAGCATGAAAATCACTTTAAACATGCTAATTTTAGCTCTAACACTGATGATCCACCTACAAATGTGAACTGACGTTCAAAAATAAAACATTTGAAAACGGACCATTTTCCACATTTCTGAAGCATGACGTAATGGGGGGGTGTTATCTCTTTTGTCGAAAATCAGCCGTTTTTGCTCGAACATTAAATGCCTCCAAATGGTATTAAATTAACTTCCCGAGCCCCTGGAAGCATGAAAATCACTTTAAACATGCTAATTTTAGCTCTAACACTGATGATCCACCTACAAATGTGAACTGACGTTCAAAAATAAAACATTTGAAAACGGACCATTTTCCACATTTCTGAAGCATGACGTAATGGGGGGGTGTTATCTCTTTTGTCGAAAATCAGCCGTTTTTGCTCGAACATTAGATGCCTCCAAATGGTATTTAATTAACTTCCCGAGCCCCTGGAAGCATGAAAATCACTTTAAACATGCTAATTTTAGCTCTAAAACTGATGATCCACCTACAAATGTGAACTGACGTTCAAAAATAAAACATTTGAAAACGGACCATTTTCCACATTTCTGAAGCATGACGTAATGGGGGGGTGTTATCTCTTTTGTCGAAAATCAGCCGTTTTTGCTCGAACATTAAATGCCTCCAAATGGTATTTAATTAACTTCCCGAGCCCCTGGAAGCATGAAAATCACTTTAAACATGCTAATTTTAGCTCTAACACTGATGATCCACCTACAAATGTGAACTGACGTTCAAAAATAAAACATTTGAAAACGGACCATTTTCCACATTTCTGAAGCATGACGTAATGGGGGGGTGTTATCTCTTTTGTCGAAAATCAGCCGTTTTTGCTCGAACATTAAATGCCTCCAAATGGTATTTAATTAACTTCCCGAGCCCCTGGAAGCATGAAAATCACTTTAAACATGCTAATTTTAGCTCTAACACTGATGATCCACCTACAAATGTGAACTGACGTTCAAAAATAAAACATTTGAAAACGGACCATTTTCCACATTTCTGAAGCATGACGTAATGGGGGGGGGTGTTATCTCTTTTGTCGAAAATCAGCCGTTTTTGCTCGAACATTAAATGCCTCCAAATGGTATTTAATTAACTTCCCGAGCCCCTGGAAGCATGAAAATCACTTTAAACATGCTAATTTTAGCTCTAACACTGATGATCCACCTACAAATGTGAACTGATGTTCAAAAATAAAACATTTGAAAACGGACCATTTTCCATATTTCTGAAGCATGACGTAATGGGGGGGTGTTATCTCTTTTGTCGAAAATCAGCCGTTTTTGCTCGAACATTAAATGCCTCCAAATGGTATTTAATTAACTTCCCGAGCCCCTGGAAGCATGAAAATCACTTTAAACATGCTAATTTTAGCTCTAACACTGATGATCCACCTACAAATGTGAACTGACGTTCAAAAATAAAACATTTGAAAACGGACCATTTTCCACATTTCTGAAGCATGACGTAATGGGGGGGTGTTATCTCTTTTGTCAAAAATCAGCCGTTTTTGCTCGAACATTAAATGCCTCTAAATGGTATTTAATTAACTTCCCGAGCCCCTGGAAGCATGAAAATCACTTTAAACATGCTAATTTTAGCTCTAACACTGATGATCCACCTACAAATGTGAACTGACGTTCAAAAATAAAACATTTGAAAACGGACCATTTTCCACATTTCTGAAGCATGACGTAATGGGGGGGTGTTATCTCTTTTGTCGAAAATCAGCCGTTTTTGCTCGAACATTAAAAGCCTCCAAATGGTATTTAATTAACTTCCCGAGCCCCTGGAAGCATGAAAATCACTTTAAACATGCTAATTTTAGCTCTAACACTGATGATCCACCTACAAATGTGAACTGACGTTCAAAAATAAAACATTTGAAAACGGACCATTTTCCACATTTCTGAAGCATGACGTAATGGGGGGGTGTTATCTCTTTTGTCGAAAATCAGCCGTTTTTGCTCGAACATTAAATGCCTCCAAATGGTATTTAATTAACTTCCCGGGGTGAAGAAACCCTTTTTGAGAACTCAGAGTGAGTAAATTGGCCATTTTCATGCACTTTTAACCATTCCATAAGTCTTGTGTTTTGGGCCCCTAGAAGCATGAAAATCACTTTAAACATGCTAATTTTAGCTCTAACACTGATGATCCACCTACAAATGTGAACTGACGTTCAAAAATAAAACATTTGAAAACGGACCATTTTCCACATTTCTGAAGCATGACGTAATAGGGGGGTGTTATCTCTTTTGTCGAAAATCAGCCGTTTTTGCTGGAACATTAAATGGCTCCAAATGGTATTTAATTAACTTCCCGGGGTGAAGAAACCCTTTTTGAGAACTCAGAGTGAGTAAATTGGCCATTTTCATGCACTTTTAACCATTCCATAAATCTTGTGTTTTGGGCCCCTGGAAGCATGAAAATCACTTTAAACATGCTAATTTTAGCTCTAACACTGATGATCCACCTACAAATGTGAACTGACGTTCAAAAATAAAACATTTGAAAACGGACCATTTTCCACATTTCTGAAGCATGACGTAATGGGGGGGTGTTATCTCTTTTGTCGAAAATCAGCCATTTTTGCTCGAACATTCAATGCCTCCAAATGGTATTTAATTAACTTCCCAAGCCCCTGGAAGCATGAAAATCACTTTAAACATGCTAATTTTAGCTCTAACACTGATGATCCACCTACAAATGTGAACTGACGTTCAAAAATAAAACATTTGAAAACGGACCATTTTCCACATTTCTGAAGCATGACGTAATGGGGGGGTGTTATCTCTTTTGTCGAAAATCAGCCGTTTTTGCTCGAACATTAAATGCCTCCAAATGGTATTTAATTAACTTCCCGGGGTGAAGATACCCTTTTTGAGAACTCAGAGTGAGTAAATTGGCCATTTTCATGCACTTTTAACCATTCCATAAATCTTGTGTTTTGGGCCCCTGGAAGCATGAAAATCACTTTAAACATGCTAATTTTAGCTCTAACACTGATGATCCACCTACAAATGTGAACTGACGTTCAAAAATAAAACATTTGAAAACGGACCATTTTCCACATTTCTGAAGCATGACGTAATGGGGGGGTGTTTTCTCTTTTGTCGAAAATCAGCCGTTTTTGCTCGAACATTAAATGCCTCCAAATGGTATTTAATTAACTTCCCGGGGTGAAGAAACCCTTTTTGAGAACTCAGAGTGAGTAAATTGGCCATTTTCATGCACTTTTAACCATTCCATAAATCTTGTGTTTTGGGCCCCTGGAAGCATGAAAATCACTTTAAACATGCTAATTTTAGCTCTAACACTGATGATCCACCTACAAATGTGAACTGACGTTCAAAAATAAAACATTTGAAGACGGACCATTTTCCACATTTCTGAAGCATGACGTAATGGGGGGGTGTTATCTCTTTTGTCGAAAATCAGCCGTTTTTGCTCGAACATTAAATGCCTCCAAATGGTATTTAATTAACTTCCCGAGCCCCTGGAAGCATGAAAATCACTTTAAACATGCTAATTTTAGCTCTAACACTGATGATCCACCTACAAATGTGAACTGACATTCAAAAATAAAACATTTGAAAACGGACCATTTTCCACATTTCTGAAGCATGACGTAATGGGGGGGGTGTTATCTCTTTTGTCGAAAATCAGCCGTTTTTGCTCGAACATTAAATGCCTCCAAATGGTATTTAATTAACTTCCCGAGCCCCTGGAAGCATGAAAATCACTTTAAACATGCTAATTTTAGCTCTAACACTGATGATCCACCTACAAATGTGAACTGACGTTCAAAAATAAAACATTTGAAAACGGACCATTTTCCACATTTCTGAAGCATGACGTAATGGGGGGGTGTTATCTCTTTTGTCGAAAATCAGCCGTTTTTGCTCGAACATTAAATGCCTCCAAATGGTATTTATTTCACTTCCCGAGCCCCTGGAAGCATGAAAATCACTTTAAACATGCTAATTTTAGCTCTAACACTGATGATCCACCTACAAATGTGAACTGACGTTCAAAAATAAAACATTTGAAAACTGACCATTTTCCACATTTCTGAAGCATGACGTAATGGGGGGGTGTTATCTCTTTTGTCGAAAATCTGCCGTTTTTGCTCGAACATTAAATGCCTCCAAATGGTATTTAATTAACTTCCCAAGCCCCTGGAAGCATGAAAATCACTTTAAACATGCTAATTTTAGCTCTAACACTGATGATCCACCTACAAATGTGAACTGACGTTCAAAAATAAAACATTTGAAAACGGACCATTTTCCACATTTCTGAAGCATGACGTAATGGGGGGGTGTTATCTCTTTTGTCGAAAATCAGCCGTTTTTGCTCGAACATTAAATGCCTCCAAATGGTATTAAATTAACTTCCCGAGCCCCTGGAAGCATGAAAATCACTTTAAACATGCTAATTTTAGCTCTAACACTGATGATCCACCTACAAATGTGAACTGACGTTCAAAAATAAAACATTTGAAAACGGACCATTTTCCACATTTCTGAAGCATGACGTAATGGGGGGTGTTATCTCTTTTGTCGAAAATCAGCCGTTTTTGCTCGAACATTAGATGCCTCCAAATGGTATTTAATTAACTTCCCGAGCCCCTGGAAGCATGAAAATCACTTTAAACATGCTAATTTTAGCTCTAAAACTGATGATCCACCTACAAATGTGAACTGACGTTCAAAAATAAAACATTTGAAAACGGACCATTTTCCACATTTCTGAAGCATGACGTAATGGGGGGGTGTTATCTCTTTTGTCGAAAATCAGCCGTTTTTGCTCGAACATTAAATGCCTCCAAATGGTATTTAATTAACTTCCCGAGCCCCTGGAAGCATGAAAATCACTTTAAACATGCTAATTTTAGCTCTAACACTGATGATCCACCTACAAATGTGAACTGACGTTCAAAAATAAAACATTTGAAAACGGACCATTTTCCACATTTCTGAAGCATGACGTAATGGGGGGGTGTTATCTCTTTTGTCGAAAATCAGCCGTTTTTGCTCGAACATTAAATGCCTCCAAATGGTATTTAATTAACTTCCCGAGCCCCTGGAAGCATGAAAATCACTTTAAACATGCTAATTTTAGCTCTAACACTGATGATCCACCTACAAATGTGAACTGACGTTCAAAAATAAAACATTTGAAAACGGACCATTTTCCACATTTCTGAAGCATGACGTAATGGGGGGGGTGTTATCTCTTTTGTCGAAAATCAGCCGTTTTTGCTCGAACATTAAATGCCTCCAAATGGTATTTAATTAACTTCCCGAGCCCCTGGAAGCATGAAAATAACTTTAAACATGCTAATTTTAGCTCTAACACTGATGATCCACCTACAAATGTGAACTGATGTTCAAAAATAAAACATTTGAAAACGGACCATTTTCCATATTTCTGAAGCATGACGTAATGGGGGGGTGTTATCTCTTTTGTCGAAAATCAGCCGTTTTTGCTCGAACATTAAATGCCTCCAAATGGTATTTAATTAACTTCCCGAGCCCCTGGAAGCATGAAAATCACTTTAAACATGCTAATTTTAGCTCTAACACTGATGATCCACCTACAAATGTGAACTGACGTTCAAAAATAAAACATTTGAAAACGGACCATTTTCCACATTTCTGAAGCATGACGTAATGGGGGGGTGTTATCTCTTTTGTCAAAAATCAGCCGTTTTTGCTCGAACATTAAATGCCTCCAAATGGTATTTAATTAACTTCCCGAGCCCCTGGAAGCATGAAAATCACTTTAAACATGCTAATTTTAGCTCTAACACTGATGATCCACCTACAAATGTGAACTGACGTTCAAAAATAAAACATTTGAAAACGGACCATTTTCCACATTTCTGAAGCATGACGTAATGGGGGGGTGTTATCTCTTTTGTCGAAAATCAGCCGTTTTTGCTCGAACATTAAAAGCCTCCAAATGGTATTTAATTAACTTCCCGAGCCCCTGGAAGCATGAAAATCACTTTAAACATGCTAATTTTAGCTCTAACACTGATGATCCACCTACAAATGTGAACTGACGTTCAAAAATAAAACATTTGAAAACGGACCATTTTCCACATTTCTGAAGCATGACGTAATGGGGGGGTGTTATCTCTTTTGTCGAAAATCAGCCGTTTTTGCTCGAACATTAAATGCCTCCAAATGGTATTTAATTAACTTCCCGGGGTGAAGAAACCCTTTTTGAGAACTCAGAGTGAGTAAATTGGCCATTTTCATGCACTTTTAACCATTCCATAAGTCTTGTGTTTTGGGCCCCTAGAAGCATGAAAATCACTTTAAACATGCTAATTTTAGCTCTAACACTGATGATCCACCTACAAATGTGAACTGACGTTCAAAAATAAAACATTTGAAAACGGACCATTTTCCACATTTCTGAAGCATGACGTAATATGGGGGTGTTATCTCTTTTGTCGAAAATCAGCCGTTTTTGCTGGAACATTAAATGGCTCCAAATGGTATTTAAGTAACTTCCCTGGGTGAAGAAACCCTTTTTGAGAACTCAGAGTGAGTAAATTGGCCATTTTCATGCACTTTTAACCATTCCATAAGTCTTGTGTTTTGGGCCCCTAGAAGCATGAAAATCACTTTAAACATGCTAATTTTAGCTCTAACACTGATGATCCACCTACAAATGTGAACTGACGTTCAAAAATAAAACATTTGAAAACGGACCATTTTCCACATTTCTGAAGCATGACGTAATGGGGGGGTGTTATCTCTTTTGTCGAAAATCAGCCATTTTTGCTCGAACATTCAATGCCTCCAAATGGTATTTAATTAACTTCCCAAGCCCCTGGAAGCATGAAAATCACTTTAAACATGCTAATTTTAGCTCTAACACTGATGATCCACCTACAAATGTGAACTGACGTTCAAAAATAAAACATTTGAAAACGGACCATTTTCCACATTTCTGAAGCATGACGTAATGGGGGGGTGTTATCTCTTTTGTCGAAAATCAGCCGTTTTTGCTCGAACATTAAATGCCTCCAAATGGTATTTAATTAACTTCCCGGGGTGAAGATACCCTTTTTGAGAACTCAGAGTGAGTAAATTGGCCATTTTCATGCACTTTTAACCATTCCATAAATCTTGTGTTTTGGGCCCCTGGAAGCATGAAAATCACTTTAAACATGCTAATTTTAGCTCTAACACTGATGATCCACCTACAAATGTGAACTGACGTTCAAAAATAAAACATTTGAAAACGGACCATTTTCCACATTTCTGAAGCATGACGTAATGGGGGGGTGTTATCTCTTTTGTCGAAAATCAGCCGTTTTTGCTCGAACATTAAATGCCTCCAAATGGTATTTAATTAACTTCCCGAGCCCCTGGAAGCATGAAAATCACTTTAAACATGCTAATTTTAGCTCTAACACTGATGATCCACCTACAAATGTGAACTGACGTTCAAAAATAAAACATTTGAAAACGGACCATTTTCCACATTTCTGAAGCATGACGTAATGGGGGGGTGTTATCTCTTTTGTCGAAAATCAGCCGTTTTTGCTCGAACATTAAATGCCTCCAAATGGTATTTAATTAACTTCCCGAGCCCCTGGAAGCATGAAAATCACTTTAAACATGCTAATTTTAGCTCTAACACTGATGATCCACCTACAAATGTGAACTGACGTTCAAAAATAAAACATTTGAAAACGGACCATTTTCCACATTTCTGAAGCATGACGTAATGGGGGGGTGTTATCTCTTTTGTCGAAAATCAGCCGTTTTTGCTCGAACATTAAATGCCTCCAAATGGTATTTAATTAACTTCCCGAGCCCCTGGAAGCATGAAAATCACTTTAAACATGCTACTTTTAGCTCTAACACTGATGATCCACCTACAAATGTGAACTGACGTTCAAAAATAAAACATTTGAAAACAGACCATTTTCCACATTTCTGAAGCATGACGTAATGGGGGGGTGTTATCTCTTTTGTCGAAAATCAGCCGTTTTTGCCCGAACATTAAATGCCTCCAAATGGTATTTAATTAACTTCCCGAGCCCCTGGAAGCATGAAAATCAATTTAAATATGCTAATTTTAGCTCTAACACTGATGATACACCTACAAATGTGAACTACCGTTCAAAAATAAAACATTTGAAAACGGACCATTTTCGACATTTCTGAAGCATGACGTAATGGGGGGGTGTTATCTCTTTTGTCGAAAATCAGCCGTTTTTGCTCGAACATTAAATGCCTCCAAATGGTATTTAATTAACTTCCCGAGCCCCTGGAAGCATGAAAATCACTTTAAACATGCTAATTTTAGCTCTAACACTGATGATCCACCTACAAATGTGAACTGACGTTCAAAAATAAAACATTTGAAAACGGACCATTTTCCACATTTCTGAAGCATGACGTAATGGGGGGGTGTTATCTCTTTTGTCGAAAATCAGCCGTTTTTGCTCGAACATTAAATGCATCCAAATGGTATTTAATTAACTTCCCGAGCCCCTGGAAGCATGAAAATCACTTTAAACATGCTAATTTTAGCTCTAACACTGATGATCCACCTACAAATGTGAACTGACGTTCAAAAATAAAACACTTGAAAACGGACCATTTTCCACATTTCTGAAGCATGACGTAATGGGGGGGTGTTATCTCTTTTGTCGAAAATCAGCCGTTTTTGCTCGAACATTAAATGCCTCCAAATGGTATTTATTTCACTTCCCGAGCCCCTGGAAGCATGAAAATCACTTTAAACATGCTAATTTTAGCTCTAACACTGATGATCCACCTACAAATGTGAACTGACGTTCAAAAATAAAACATTTGAAAACGGACCATTTTCCACATTTCTGAAGCATGACGTAATGGGGGGGTGTTATATCTTTTGTCGAAAATCAGCCGTTTTTGCTCGAACATTAAATGCCTCCAAATGGTATTTAATTAACTTCCCGAGCCCCTGGAAGCATGAAAATCACTTTAAACATGCTAATTTTAGCTCTAACACTGATGATCCACCTACAAATGTGAACTGACGTTCAAAAATAAAACATTTGAAAACGGACCATTTTCCACATTTCTGAAGCATGACGTAATGGGGGGGTGTTATCTCTTTTGTCAAAAATCAGCCGTTTTTGCTCGAACATTAAATGCCTCCAAATGGTATTTAATTAACTTCCCGAGCCCCTGGAAGCATGAAAATCACTTTAAACATGCTAATTTTAGCTCTAACACTGATGATCCACCTACAAATGTGAACTGACGTTCAAAAATAAAACATTTGAAAACGGACCATTTTCCACATTTCTGAAGCATGACGTAATGGGGGGGTGTTATCTCTTTTGTCGAAAATCAGCCGTTTTTGCTCGAACATTAAATGCCTCCAAATGGTATTTAATTAACTTCCCGAGCCCCTGGAAGCATGAAAATCACTTTAAACATGCTAATTTTAGCTCTAACACTGATGATCCACCTACAAATGTGAACTGACGTTCAAAAATAAAACATTTGAAAACGGTCCATTTTCCACATTTCTGAAGCATGACGTAATGGGGGGTGTTATCTCTTTTGTCGAAAATCAGCCGTTTTTGCTCGAACATTAAATGCCTCCAAATGGTATTTAATTAACTTCCCGGGGTGAAGAAACCCTTTTTGAGAACTCAGAGTGAGTAAATTGGCCATTTTCATGAACTTTTAACCATTCCATAAGTCTTGTGTTTTGGGCCCCTGGAAGCATGAAAATCACTTTAAACATGCTAATTTTAGCTCTAACACTGATGATCCACCTACAAATGTGAACTGACGTTCAAAAATAAAACATTTGAAAACGGACCATTTTCCACATTTCTGAAGCATGACGTAATGGGGGGGTGTTATCTCTTTTGTCGAAAATCAGCCGTTTTTGCTCGAACATTAAATGCCTCCAAATGGTATTTAATTAACTTCCCGAGCCCCTGGAAGCATGAAAATCACTTTAAACATGCTAATTTTAGCTCTAACACTGATGATCCACCTACAAATGTGAACTGACATTCAAAAATAAAACATTTGAAAACGGACCATTTTCCACATTTCTGAAGCATGACGTAATGGGGGGTGTTATCTCTTTTGTCGAAAATCAGCCGTTTTTGCTCGAACATTAAATGCCTCCAAATGGTATTTAATTAACTTCCCGGGGTGAAGAAACCCTTTTTGAGAACTCAGAGTGAGTAAATTGGCCATTTTCATGCACTTTTAACCATTCCATAAGTCTTGTGTTTTGGGCCCCTGGAAGCATGAAAATCACTTTAAACATGCTAATTTTAGCTCTAACACTGATGATCCACCTACAAATGTGAACTGACGTTCAAAAATAAAACATTTGAAAACGGACCATTTTCCACATTTCTGAAGCATGACGTAATGGGGGGGTGTTATCTCTTTTGTCGAAAATCAGCCGTTTTTGCTGGAACATTAAATGCCTCCAAATGGTATTTAATTAACTTCCCGGGGTGAAGAAACCCTTTTTGAGAACTCAGAGTGAGTAAATTGGCCATTTTCATGCACTTTTAACCATTCCATAAATCTTGTGTTTTGGGCCCCTGGAAGCATGAAAATCACTTTAAACATGCTAATTTTAGCTCTAACACTGATGATCCACCTACAAATGTGAACTGACGTTCAAAAATAAAACATTTGAAAACGGACCATTTTCCACATTTCTGAAGCATGACGTAATGGGGGGGTGTTATCTCTTTTGTCGAAAATCAGCCGTTTTTGCTCGAACATTAAATGCCTCCAAATGGTATTTAATTAACTTCCCGAGCCCCTGGAAGCATGAAAATCACTTTAAACATGCTAATTTTAGCTCTAACACTGATGATCCACCTACAAATGTGAACTGACGTTCAAAAATAAAACATTTGAAAACGGACCATTTTCCACATTTCTGAAGCATGACGTAATGGGGGGGTGTTATCTCTTTTGTCGAAAATCAGCCGTTTTTGCTCGAACATTAAATGCCTCCAAATGGTATTTAATTAACTTCCCGAGCCCCTGGAAGCATGAAAATCACTTTAAACATGCTAATTTTAGCTCTAACACTTATGATCCACCTACAAATGTGAACTGACGTTCAAAAATAAAACATTTGAAAACGGACCATTTTCCACATTTCTGAAGCATGACGTAATGGGGGGGTGTTATCTCTTTTGTCGAAAATCAGCCGTTTTTGCTCGAACATTAAATGCCTCCAAATGGTATTTAATTAACTTCCCGAGCCCCTGGAAGCATGAAAATCACTTTAAACATGCTAATTTTAGCTCTAACACTGATGATCCACCTACAAATGTGAACTGACGTTCAAAAATAAAACATTTGAAAACGGACCATTTTCCACATTTCTGAAGCATGACGTAATGGGGGGGTGTTATCTCGTTTGTCGAAAATCAGCCGTTTTTGCTCGAACATCAAATGCCTCCAAATGGTATTTAATTAACTTCCCGAGCCCCTGGAAGCATGAAAATCACTTTAAACATGCTAATTTTAGCTCTAACACTGATGATCCACCTACAAATGTGAACTGACGTTCAAAAATAAAACATTTGAAAACGGACCATTTTCCATATTTCTGAAGCATGACGTAATGGGGGGGTGTTATCTCTTTTGTCGAAAATCAGCCGTTTTTGCTCGAACATTAAATGCCTCCAAATGGTATTTAATTAACTTCCCGAGCCCCTGGAAGCATGAAAATCACTTTAAACATGCTAATTTTAGCTCTAACACTGATGATCCACCTACAAATGTGAACTGACGTTCAAAAATAAAACATTTGAAAACGGACCATTTTCCACATTTCTGAAGCATGACGTAATGGGGGGGTGTTATCTCTTTTGTCAAAAATCAGCCGTTTTTGCTTGAACATTAAATGCCTCCAAATGGTATTTAATTAACTTCCCGAGCCCCTGGAAGCATGAAAATCACTTTAAACATGCTAATTTTAGCTCTAACACTGATGATCCACCTACAAATGTGAACTGACGTTCAAAAATAAAACATTTGAAAACGGACCATTTTCCACATTTCTGAAGCATGACGTAATGGGGGGGTGTTATCTCTTTTGTCGAAAATCAGCCGTTTTTGCCCGAACATTAAATGCCTCCAAATGGTATTTAATTAACTTCCCGAGCCCCTGGAAGCATGAAAAACACTTTAAATATGCTAATTTTAGCTCTAACACTGATGATCCACCTACAAATGTGAACTACCGTTCAAAAATAAAACATTTGAAAACGGACCATTTTCCACATTTCTGAAGCATGACGTAATGGGGGGGTGTTATCTCTTTTGTCGAAAATCAGCCGTTTTTGCTCGAACATTAAATGCCTCCAAATGGTATTTAATTAACTTCCCGAGCCCCTGGAAGCATGAAAATCACTATAAACATGCTAATTTTAGCTCTAACACTGATGATCCACCTACAAATGTGAACTGACGTTCAAAAATAAAACATTTGAAAACGGACCATTTTCCACATTTCTGAAGCATGACGTAATGGGGGGGTGTTATCTCTTTTGTCGAAAATCAGCCGTTTTTGCTCGAACATTAAATGCCTCCAAATGGTATTTAATTAACTTCCCGAGCCCCTGGAAGCATGAAAATCACTTTAAACATGCTAATTTTAGCTCTAACACTGATGATCCACCTACAAATGTGAACTGACGTTCAAAAATAAAACATTTGAAAACGGACCATTTTCCACATTTCTGAAGCATGACGTAATGGGGGGGTGTTATCTCTTTTGTCGAAAATCAGCCGTTTTTGCTCGAACATTAAATGCCTCCAAATGGTATTTAATTAACTTCCCGAGCCCCTGGAAGCATGAAAATCACTTTAAACATGCTAATTTTAGCTCTAACACTGATGATCCACCTACAAATGTGAACTGACGTTCAAAAATAAAACATTTGAAAACGGACCATTTTCCACATTTCTGAAGCATGACGTAATGGGGGGGTGTTATCTCTTTTGTCGAAAATCAGCCGTTTTTGCTCGAACATTAAATGCCTCCAAATGGTATTTAATTAACTTCCCGAGCCCCTGGAAGCATGAAAATCACTTTAAACATGCTAATTTTAGCTCTAACACTGATGATCCACCTACAAATGTGAACTGACGTTCAAAAATAAAACATTTGAAAACGGACCATTTTCCATATTTCTGAAGCATGACGTAATGGGGGGGTGTTATCTCTTTTGTCGAAAATCAGCCGTTTTTGCTCGAACATTAAATGCCTCCAAATGGTATTTAATTAACTTCCCGAGCCCCTGGAAGCATGAAAATCACTTTAAACATGCTAATTTTAGCTCTAACACTGATGATCCACCTACAAATGTGAACTGACGTTCAAAAATAAAACATTTGAAAACGGACCATTTTCCACATTTCTGAAGCATGACGTAATGGGGGGGTGTTATCTCTTTTGTCAAAAATCAGCCGTTTTTGCTTGAACATTAAATGCCTCCAAATGGTATTTAATTAACTTCCCGAGCCCCTGGAAGCATGAAAATCACTTTAAACATGCTAATTTTAGCTCTAACACTGATGATCCACCTACAAATGTGAACTGACGTTCAAAAATAAAACATTTGAAAACGGACCATTTTCCACATTTCTGAAGCATGACGTAATGGGGGGGTGTTATCTCTTTTGTCGAAAATCAGCCGTTTTTGCTCGAACATTAAATGCCTCCAAATGGTATTTAATTAACTTCTCGAGCCCCTGGAAGCATGAAAATCACTTTAAACATGCTAATTTTAGCTCTAACACTGATGATCCACCTACAAATGTGAACTGACGTTCAAAAATAAAACATTTGAAAACGGACCATTTTCCACATTTCTGAAGCATGACGTAATGGGGGGGTGTTATCTCTTTTGTCGAAAATCAGCCGTTTTTGCTCGAACATTAAATGCCTCCAAATGGTATTTAATTAACTTCCCGGGGTGAAGAAACCCTTTTTGAGAACTCAGAGTGAGTAAATTGGCCATTTTCATGCACTTTTAACCATTCCATAAGTCTTGTGTTTTGGGCCCCTGGAAGCATGAAAATCACTTTAAACATGCTAATTTTAGCTCTAACACTGATGATCCACCTACAAATGTGAACTGACGTTCAAAAATAAAACATTTGAAAACGGACCATTTTCCACATTTCTGAAGCATGACGTAATGGGGGGGTGTTATCTCTTTTGTCGAAAATCAGCCGTTTTTGCTCGAACATTAAATGCCTCCAAATGGTATTTAATTACCTTCCCGAGCCCCTGGAAGCATGAAAATCACTTTAAACATGCTAATTTTAGCTCTAACACTGATGATCCACCTATAAATGTGAACTGACGTTCAAAAATAAAACATTTGAAAACGGACCATTTTCCACATTTCTGAAGCATGACGTAATGGGGGGGTGTTATCTCTTTTGTCGAAAATCAGCCGTTTTTGCTCGAACATTAAATGCCTCCAAATGGTATTTAATTAACTTCCCGGGGTGAAGAAACCCTTTTTGAGAACTCAGAGTGAGTAAATTGGCCATTTTCATGCACTTTTAACCATTCCATAAGTCTTGTGTTTTGGGCCCCTGGAAGCATGAAAATCACTTTAAACATGCTAATTTTAGCTCTAACACTGATGATCCACCTACAAATGTGAACTGACGTTCAAAAATAAAACATTTGAAAACGGACCATTTTCCACATTTCTGAAGCATGACGTAATGGGGGGGTGTTATCTCTTTTGTCGAAAATCAGCCGTTTTTGCTGGAACATTAAATGCCTCCAAATGGTATTTAATTAACTTCCCGGGGTGAAGAAACCCTTTTTGAGAACTCAGAGTGAGTAAATTGGCCATTTTCATGCACTTTTAACCATTCCATAAATCTTGTGTTTTGGGCCCCTGGAAGCATGAAAATCACTTTAAACATGCTAATTTTAGCTCTAACACTGATGATCCACCTACAAATGTGAACTGACGTTCAAAAATAAAACATTTGAAAACGGACCATTTTCCACATTTCTGAAGCATGACGTAATGGGGGGGTGTTATCTCTTTTGTCGAAAATCAGCCGTTTTTGCTCGAACATTAAATGCCTCCAAATGGTATTTAATTAACTTCCCAAGCCCCTGGAAGCATGAAAATCACTTTAAACATGCTAATTTTAGCTCTAACACTGATGATCCACCTACAAATGTGAACTGACGTTCAAAAATAAAACATTTGAAAACGGACCATTTTCCACATTTCTGAAGCATGACGTAATGGGGGGGGTGTTATCTCTTTTGTCGAAAATCAGCCGTTTTTGCTCGAACATTAAATGCCTCCAAATGGTATTTAATTAACTTCCCGAGCCCCTGGTAGCATGAAAATCACTTTAAACATGCTAATTTTAGCTCTAACACTGATGATCCACCTACAAATGTGAACTGACGTTCAAAAATAAAACATTTGAAAACGGACCATTTTCCACATTTCTGAAGCATGACGTAATGGGGGGGTGTTATCTCTTTTGTCGAAAATCTGCCGTTTTTGCTGGAACATTAAATGCCTCCAAATGGTATTTAATTAACTTCCCGGGGTGAAGAAACCCTTTTTGAGAACTCAGAGTGAGTAAATTGGCCATTTTCATGCACTTTTAACAATTCCATAAATCTTGTGTTTTGGGCCCCTGGAAGCATGAAAATATCTTTAAACATGCTAATTTTAGCTCTAACACTGATGATCCACCTACAAATGTGAACTGACGTTCAAAAATAAAACATTTAAAAACGGACCATTTTCCACATTTCTGAAGCATGACGTAATGGGGGGGTGTTATCTCTTTTGTCGAAAATCAGCCGTTTTTGCTCGAACATTAAATGCCTCCAAATGGTATTTAATTAACTTCCCGAGCCCCTGGAAGCATGAACATCACTTTAAACATGCTAATTTTAGCTCTAACACTGATGATCCACCTACAAATGTGAACTGACGTTCAAAAATAAAACATTTGAAAACGGACCATTTTCCACATTTCTGAAGCATGACGTAATGGGGGGGTGTTTTCTCTTTTGTCGAAAATCAGCCGTTTTTGCTCGAACATTAAATGCCTCCAAATGGTATTTAATTAACTTCCCGGGGTGAAGAAACCCTTTTTGAGAACTCAGAGTGAGTAAATTGGCCATTTTCATGCACTTTTAACCATTCCATAAATCTTGTGTTTTGGGCCCCTGGAAGCATGAAAATCACTTTAAACATGCTAATTTTAGCTCTAACACTGATGATCCACCTACAAATGTGAACTGACGTTCAAAAATAAAACATTTGAAGACGGACCATTTTCCACATTTCTGAAGCATGACGTAATGGGGGGGTGTTATCTCTTTTGTCGAAAATCAGCCGTTTTTGCTCGAACATTAAATGCCTCCAAATGGTATTTAATTAACTTCCCGAGCCCCTGGAAGCATGAAAATCACTTTAAACATGCTAATTTTAGCTCTAACACTGATGATCCACCTACAAATGTGAACTGACGTTCAAAAATAAAACATTTGAAAACGGACCATTTTCCACATTTCTGAAGCATGACGTAATGGGGGGGGTGTTATCTCTTTTGTCGAAAATCAGCCGTTTTTGCTCGAACATTAAATGCCTCCAAATGGTATTTAATTAACTTCCCGAGCCCCTGGAAGCATGAAAATCACTTTAAACATGCTAATTTTAGCTCTAACACTGATGATCCACCTACAAATGTGAACTGACGTTCAAAAATAAAACATTTGAAAACGGACCATTTTCCACATTTCTGAAGCATGACGTAATGGGGGGGTGTTATCTCTTTTGTCGAAAATCAGCCGTTTTTGCTCGAACATTAAATGCCTCCAAATGGTATTTATTTCACTTCCCGAGCCCCTGGAAGCATGAAAATCACTTTAAACATGCTAATTTTAGCTCTAACACTGATGATCCACCTACAAATGTGAACTGACGTTCAAAAATAAAACATTTGAAAACTGACCATTTTCCACATTTCTGAAGCATGACGTAATGGGGGGGTGTTATCTCTTTTGTCGAAAATCTGCCGTTTTTGCTCGAACATTAAATGCCTCCAAATGGTATTTAATTAACTTCCCAAGCCCCTGGAAGCATGAAAATCACTTTAAACATGCTAATTTTAGCTCTAACACTGATGATCCACCTACAAATGTGAACTGACGTTCAAAAATAAAACATTTGAAAACGGACCATTTTCCACATTTCTGAAGCATGACGTAATGGGGGGGTGTTATCTCTTTTGTCGAAAATCAGCCGTTTTTGCTCGAACATTAAATGCCTCCAAATGGTATTAAATTAACTTCCCGAGCCCCTGGAAGCATGAAAATCACTTTAAACATGCTAATTTTAGCTCTAACACTGATGATCCACCTACAAATGTGAACTGACGTTCAAAAATAAAACATTTGAAAACGGACCATTTTCCACATTTCTGAAGCATGACGTAATGGGGGGGTGTTATCTCTTTTGTCGAAAATCAGCCGTTTTTGCTCGAACATTAGATGCCTCCAAATGGTATTTAATTAACTTCCCGAGCCCCTGGAAGCATGAAAATCACTTTAAACATGCTAATTTTAGCTCTAAAACTGATGATCCACCTACAAATGTGAACTGACGTTCAAAAATAAAACATTTGAAAAGGGACCATTTTCCACATTTCTGAAGCATGACGTAATGGGGGGGTGTTATCTCTTTTGTCGAAAATCAGCCGTTTTTGCTCGAACATTAAATGCCTCCAAATGGTATTTAATTAACTTCCCGAGCCCCTGGAAGCATGAAAATCACTTTAAACATGCTAATTTTAGCTCTAACACTGATGATCCACCTACAAATGTGAACTGACGTTCAAAAATAAAACATTTGAAAACGGACCATTTTCCACATTTCTGAAGCATGACGTAATGGGGGGGTGTTATCTCTTTTGTCGAAAATCAGCCGTTTTTGCTCGAACATTAAATGCCTCCAAATGGTATTTAATTAACTTCCCGAGCCCCTGGAAGCATGAAAATCACTTTAAACATGCTAATTTTAGCTCTAACACTGATGATCCACCTACAAATGTGAACTGACGTTCAAAAATAAAACATTTGAAAACGGACCATTTTCCACATTTCTGAAGCATGACGTAATGGGGGGGGTGTTATCTCTTTTGTCGAAAATCAGCCGTTTTTGCTCGAACATTAAATGCCTCCAAATGGTATTTAATTAACTTCCCGAGCCCCTGGAAGCATGAAAATCACTTTAAACATGCTAATTTTAGCTCTAACACTGATGATCCACCTACAAATGTGAACTGACGTTCAAAAATAAAACATTTGAAAACGGACCATTTTCCATATTTCTGAAGCATGACGTAATGGGGGGGTGTTATCTCTTTTGTCGAAAATCAGCCGTTTTTGCTCGAACATTAAATGCCTCCAAATGGTATTTAATTAACTTCCCGAGCCCCTGGAAGCATGAAAATCACTTTAAACATGCTAATTTTAGCTCTAACACTGATGATCCACCTACAAATGTGAACTGACGTTCAAAAATAAAACATTTGAAAACGGACCATTTTCCACATTTCTGAAGCATGACGTAATGGGGGGGTGTTATCTCTTTTGTCAAAAATCAGCCGTTTTTGCTCGAACATTAAATGCCTCCAAATGGTATTTAATTAACTTCCCGAGCCCCTGGAAGCATGAAAATCACTTTAAACATGCTAATTTTAGCTCTAACACTGATGATCCACCTACAAATGTGAACTGACGTTCAAAAATAAAACATTTGAAAACGGACCATTTTCCACATTTCTGAAGCATGACGTAATGGGGGGGTGTTATCTCTTTTGTCGAAAATCAGCCGTTTTTGCTCGAACATTAAAAGCCTCTAAATGGTATTTAATTAACTTCCCGAGCCCCTGGAAGCATGAAAATCACTTTAAACATGCTAATTTTAGCTCTAACACTGATGATCCACCTACAAATGTGAACTGACGTTCAAAAATAAAACATTTGAAAACGGACCATTTTCCACATTTCTGAAGCATGACGTAATGGGGGGGTGTTATCTCTTTTGTCGAAAATCAGCCGTTTTTGCTCGAACATTAAATGCCTCCAAATGGTATTTAATTAACTTCCCGGGGTGAAGAAACCCTTTTTGAGAACTCAGAGTGAGTAAATTGGCCATTTTCATGCACTTTTAACCATTCCATAAATCTTGTGTTTTGGGCCCCTGGAAGCATGAAAATCACTTTAAACATGCTAATTTTAGCTCTAACACTGATGATCCACCTACAAATGTGAACTGACGTTCAAAAATAAAACATTTGAAAACGGACCATTTTCCACATTTCTGAAGCATGACGTAATGGGGGGGTGTTATCTCTTTTGTCGAAAATCAGCCGTTTTTGCTCGAACATTAAATGCCTTCAAATGGTATTTAATTAACTTCCCGAGCCCCTGGAAGCATGAAAATCACTTTAAACATGCTAATTTTAGCTCTAACACTGATGATCCACCTACAAATGTGAACTGACGTTCAAAAATAAAACATTTGAAAACGGACCATTTTCCACATTTCTGAAGCATGACGTAATGGGGGGGTGTTATCTCTTTTGTCGAAAATCAGCCATTTTTGCTCGAACATTCAATGCCTCCAAATGGTATTTAATTAACTTCCCAAGCCCCTGGAAGCATGAAAATCACTTTAAACATGCTAATTTTAGCTCTAACACTGATGATCCACCTACAAATGTGAACTGACGTTCAAAAATAAAACATTTGAAAACGGACCATTTTCCACATTTCTGAAGCATGACGTAATGGGGGGGTGTTATCTCTTTTGTCGAAAATCAGCCGTTTTTGCTCGAACATTAAATGCCTCCAAATGGTATTTAATTAACTTCCCGGGGTGAAGATACCCTTTTTGAGAACTCAGAGTGAGTAAATTGGCCATTTTCATGCACTTTTAACCATTCCATAAATCTTGTGTTTTGGGCCCCTGGAAGCATGAAAATCACTTTAAACATGCTAATTTTAGCTCTAACACTGATGATCCACCTACAAATGTGAACTGACGTTCAAAAATAAAACATTTGAAAACGGACCATTTTCCACATTTCTGAAGCATGACGTAATGGGGGGGTGTTATCTCTTTTGTCGAAAATCAGCCGTTTTTGCTCGAACATTAAATGCCTCCAAATGGTATTTAATTAACTTCCCGAGCCCCTGGAAGCATGAAAATCACTTTAAACATGCTAATTTTAGCTCTAACACTGATGATCCACCTACAAATGTGAACTGACGTTCAAAAATAAAACATTTGAAAACGGACCATTTTCCACATTTCTGAAGCATGACGTAATGGGGGGGTGTTATCTCTTTTGCCGAAAATCAGCCGTTTTTGCTCGAACATTAAATGCCTCCAAATGGTATTTAATTAACTTCCCGAGCCCCTGGAAGCATGAAAATCACTTTAAACATGCTAATTTTAGCTCTAACACTGATGATCCACCTACAAATGTGAACTGACGTTCAAAAATAAAACATTTGAAAACGGACCATTTTCCACATTTCTGAAGCATGACGTAATGGGGGGGTGTTATCTCTTTTGTCGAAAATCAGCCGTTTTTGCTCGAACATTAAATGCCTCCAAATGGTATTTAATTACCTTCCCGAGCCCCTGGAAGCATGAAAATCACTTTAAACATGCTACTTTTAGCTCTAACACTGATGATCCACCTACAAATGTGAACTGACGTTCAAAAATAAAACATTTGAAAACGGACCATTTTCCACATTTCTGAAGCATGACGTAATGGGGGGGTGTTATCTCTTTTGTCGAAAATCAGCCGTTTTTGCCCGAACATTAAATGCCTCCAAATGGTATTTAATTAACTTCCCGAGCCCCTGGAAGCATGAAAATCACTTTAAATATGCTAATTTTAGCTCTAACACTGATGATACACCTACAAATGTGAACTACCGTTCAAAAATAAAACATTTGAAAACGGACCATTTTCGACATTTCTGAAGCATGACGTAATGGGGGGGTGTTATCTCTTTTGTCGAAAATCAGCCGTTTTTGCTCGAACATTAAATGCCTCCAAATGGTATTTAATTAACTTCCCGAGCCCCTGGAAGCATGAAAATCACTTTAAACATGCTAATTTTAGCTCTAACACTGATGATCCACCTACAAATGTGAACTGACGTTCAAAAATAAAACATTTGAAAACGGACCATTTTCCACATTTCTGAAGCATGACGTAATGGGGGGGTGTTATCTCTTTTGTCGAAAATCAGCCGTTTTTGCTCGAACATTAAATGCATCCAAATGGTATTTAATTAACTTCCCGAGCCCCTGGAAGCATGAAAATCACTTTAAACATGCTAATTTTAGCTCTAACACTGATGATCCACCTACAAATGTGAACTGACGTTCAAAAATAAAACATTTGAAAACGGACCATTTTCCACATTTCTGAAGCATGACGTAATGGGGGGGTGTTATCTCTTTTGTCGAAAATCAGCCGTTTTTGCTCGAACATTAAATGATTCCAAATGGTATTTAATTAACTTCCCGAGCCCCTGGAAGCATGAAAATCACTTTAAACATGCTAATTTTAGCTCTAACACTGATGATCCACCTACAAATGTGAACTGACGTTCAAAAATAAAACATTTGAAAACGGACCATTTTCCATATTTCTGAAGCATGACGTAATGGGGGGGTGTTATCTCTTTTGTCAAAAATCAGCCGTTTTTGCTCGAACATTAAATGCCTCCAAATGGTATTTAATTAACTTCCCGAGCCCCTGGAAGCATGAAAATCACTTTAAACATGCTAATTTTAGCTCTAACACTGATGATCCACCTACAAATGTGAACTGACGTTCAAAAATAAAACATTTGAAAACGGACCATTTTCCACATTTCTGAAGCATGACGTAATGGGGGGGTGTTATCTCTTTTGTCAAAAATCAGCCGTTTTTGCTTGAACATTAAATGCCTCCAAATGGTATTTAATTAACTTCCCGAGCCCCTGGAAGCATGAAAATCACTTTAAACATGCTAATTTTAGCTCTAACACTGATGATCCACCTACAAATGTGAACTGACGTTCAAAAATAAAACATTTGAAAACGGACCATTTTCCACATTTCTGAAGCATGACGTAATGGGGGGGTGTTATCTCTTTTGTCGAAAATCAGCCGTTTTTGCTCGAACATTAAATGCCTCCAAATGGTATTTAATTAACTTCTCGAGCCCCTGGAAGCATGAAAATCACTTTAAACATGCTAATTTTAGCTCTAACACTGATGATCCACCTACAAATGTGAACTGACGTTCAAAAATAAAACATTTGAAAACGGACCATTTTCCACATTTCTGAAGCATGACGTAATGGGGGGGTGTTATCTCTTTTGTCGAAAATCAGCCGTTTTTGCTCGAACATTAAATGCCTCCAAATGGTATTTAATTAACTTCCCGGGGTGAAGAAACCCTTTTTGAGAACTCAGAGTGAGTAAATTGGCCATTTTCATGCACTTTTAACCATTCCATAAGTCTTGTGTTTTGGGCCCCTGGAAGCATGAAAATCACTTTAAACATGCTAATTTTAGCTCTAACACTGATGATCCACCTACAAATGTGAACTGACGTTCAAAAATAAAACATTTGAAAACGGACCATTTTCCACATTTCTGAAGCATGACGTAATGGGGGGGTGTTATCTCTTTTGTCGAAAATCAGCCGTTTTTGCTCGAACATTAAATGCCTCCAAATGGTATTTAATTACCTTCCCGAGCCCCTGGAAGCATGAAAATCACTTTAAACATGCTAATTTTAGCTCTAACACTGATGATCCACCTATAAATGTGAACTGACGTTCAAAAATAAAACATTTGAAAACGGACCATTTTCCACATTTCTGAAGCATGACGTAATGGGGGGGTGTTATCTCTTTTGTCGAAAATCAGCCGTTTTTGCTCGAACATTAAATGCCTCCAAATGGTATTTAATTAACTTCCCGGGGTGAAGAAACCCTTTTTGAGAACTCAGAGTGAGTAAATTGGCCATTTTCATGCACTTTTAACCATTCCATAAGTCTTGTGTTTTGGGCCCCTGGAAGCATGAAAATCACTTTAAACATGCTAATTTTAGCTCTAACACTGATGATCCACCTACAAATGTGAACTGACGTTCAAAAATAAAACATTTGAAAACGGACCATTTTCCACATTTCTGAAGCATGACGTAATGGGGGGGTGTTATCTCTTTTGTCGAAAATCAGCCGTTTTTGCTGGAACATTAAATGCCTCCAAATGGTATTTAATTAACTTCCCGGGGTGAAGAAACCCTTTTTGAGAACTCAGAGTGAGTAAATTGGCCATTTTCATGCACTTTTAACCATTCCATAAATCTTGTGTTTTGGGCCCCTGGAAGCATGAAAATCACTTTAAACATGCTAATTTTAGCTCTAACACTGATGATCCACCTACAAATGTGAACTGACGTTCAAAAATAAAACATTTGAAAACGGACCATTTTCCACATTTCTGAAGCATGACGTAATGGGGGGGTGTTATCTCTTTTGTCGAAAATCAGCCGTTTTTGCTCGAACATTAAATGCCTCCAAATGGTATTTAATTAACTTCCCAAGCCCCTGGAAGCATGAAAATCACTTTAAACATGCTAATTTTAGCTCTAACACTGATGATCCACCTACAAATGTGAACTGACGTTCAAAAATAAAACATTTGAAAACGGACCATTTTCCACATTTCTGAAGCATGACGTAATGGGGGGGGTGTTATCTCTTTTGTCGAAAATCAGCCGTTTTTGCTCGAACATTAAATGCCTCCAAATGGTATTTAATTAACTTCCCGAGCCCCTGGTAGCATGAAAATCACTTTAAACATGCTAATTTTAGCTCTAACACTGATGATCCACCTACAAATGTGAACTGACGTTCAAAAATAAAACATTTGAAAACGGACCATTTTCCACATTTCTGAAGCATGACGTAATGGGGGGGTGTTATCTCTTTTGTCGAAAATCAGCCGTTTTTGCTGGAACATTAAATGCCTCCAAATGGTATTTAATTAACTTCCCGGGGTGAAGAAACCCTTTTTGAGAACTCAGAGTGAGTAAATTGGCCATTTTCATGCACTTTTAACAATTCCATAAATCTTGTGTTTTGGGCCCCTGGAAGCATGAAAATATCTTTAAACATGCTAATTTTAGCTCTAACACTGATGATCCACCTACAAATGTGAACTGACGTTCAAAAATAAAACATTTAAAAACGGACCATTTTCCACATTTCTGAAGCATGACGTAATGGGGGGGTGTTATCTCTTTTGTCGAAAATCAGCCGTTTTTGCTCGAACATTAAATGCCTCCAAATGGTATTTAATTAACTTCCCGAGCCCCTGGAAGCATGAACATCACTTTAAACATGCTAATTTTAGCTCTAACACTGATGATCCACCTACAAATGTGAACTGACGTTCAAAAATAAAACATTTGAAAACGGACCATTTTCCACATTTCTGAAGCATGACGTAATGGGGGGGTGTTTTCTCTTTTGTCGAAAATCAGCCGTTTTTGCTCGAACATTAAATGCCTCCAAATGGTATTTAATTAACTTCCCGGGGTGAAGAAACCCTTTTTGAGAACTCAGAGTGAGTAAATTGGCCATTTTCATGCACTTTTAACCATTCCATAAATCTTGTGTTTTGGGCCCCTGGAAGCATGAAAATCACTTTAAACATGCTAATTTTAGCTCTAACACTGATGATCCACCTACAAATGTGAACTGACGTTCAAAAATAAAACATTTGAAGACGGACCATTTTCCACATTTCTGAAGCATGACGTAATGGGGGGGTGTTATCTCTTTTGTCGAAAATCAGCCGTTTTTGCTCGAACATTAAATGCCTCCAAATGGTATTTAATTAACTTCCCGAGCCCCTGGAAGCATGAAAATCACTTGAAACATGCTAATTTTAGCTCTAACACTGATGATCCACCTACAAATGTGAACTGACGTTCAAAAATAAAACATTTGAAAACGGACCATTTTCCACATTTCTGAAGCATGACGTAATGGGGGGGGTGTTATCTCTTTTGTCGAAAATCAGCCGTTTTTGCTCGAACATTAAATGCCTCCAAATGGTATTTAATTAACTTCCCGAGCCCCTGGAAGCATGAAAATCACTTTAAACATGCTAATTTTAGCTCTAACACTGATGATCCACCTACAAATGTGAACTGACGTTCAAAAATAAAACATTTGAAAACGGACCATTTTCCACATTTCTGAAGCATGACGTAATGGGGGGGTGTTATCTCTTTTGTCGAAAATCAGCCGTTTTTGCTCGAACATTAAATGCCTCCAAATGGTATTTATTTCACTTCCCGAGCCCCTGGAAGCATGAAAATCACTTTAAACATGCTAATTTTAGCTCTAACACTGATGATCCACCTACAAATGTGAACTGACGTTCAAAAATAAAACATTTGAAAACTGACCATTTTCCACATTTCTGAAGCATGACGTAATGGGGGGGTGTTATCTCTTTTGTCGAAAATCTGCCGTTTTTGCTCGAACATTAAATGCCTCCAAATGGTATTTAATTAACTTCCCAAGCCCCTGGAAGCATGAAAATCACTTTAAACATGCTAATTTTAGCTCTAACACTGATGATCCACCTACAAATGTGAACTGACGTTCAAAAATAAAACATTTGAAAACGGACCATTTTCCACATTTCTGAAGCATGACGTAATGGGGGGGTGTTATCTCTTTTGTCGAAAATCAGCCGTTTTTGCTCGAACATTAAATGCCTCCAAATGGTATTAAATTAACTTCCCGAGCCCCTGGAAGCATGAAAATCACTTTAAACATGCTAATTTTAGCTCTAACACTGATGATCCACCTACAAATGTGAACTGACGTTCAAAAATAAAACATTTGAAAACGGACCATTTTCCACATTTCTGAAGCATGACGTAATGGGGGGGTGTTATCTCTTTTGTCGAAAATCAGCCGTTTTTGCTCGAACATTAGATGCCTCCAAATGGTATTTAATTAACTTCCCGAGCCCCTGGAGCATGAAAATCACTTTAAACATGCTAATTTTAGCTCTAAAACTGATGATCCACCTACAAATGTGAACTGACGTTCAAAAATAAAACATTTGAAAACGGACCATTTTCCACATTTCTGAAGCATGACGTAATGGGGGGGTGTTATCTCTTTTGTCGAAAATCAGCCGTTTTTGCTCGAACATTAAATGCCTCCAAATGGTATTTAATTAACTTCCCGAGCCCCTGGAAGCATGAAAATCACTTTAAACATGCTAATTTTAGCTCTAACACTGATGATCCACCTACAAATGTGAACTGACGTTCAAAAATAAAACATTTGAAAACGGACCATTTTCCACATTTCTGAAGCATGACGTAATGGGGGGGTGTTATCTCTTTTGTCGAAAATCAGCCGTTTTTGCTCGAACATTAAATGCCTCCAAATGGTATTTAATTAACTTCCCGAGCCCCTGGAAGCATGAAAATCACTTTAAACATGCTAATTTTAGCTCTAACACTGATGATCCACCTACAAATGTGAACTGACGTTCAAAAATAAAACATTTGAAAACGGACCATTTTCCACATTTCTGAAGCATGACGTAATGGGGGGGGTGTTATCTCTTTTGTCGAAAATCAGCCGTTTTTGCTCGAACATTAAATGCCTCCAAATGGTATTTAATTAACTTCCCGAGCCCCTGGAAGCATGAAAATCACTTTAAACATGCTAATTTTAGCTCTAACACTGATGATCCACCTACAAATGTGAACTGACGTTCAAAAATAAAACATTTGAAAACGGACCATTTTCCATATTTCTGAAGCATGACGTAATGGGGGGGTGTTATCTCTTTTGTCGAAAATCAGCCGTTTTTGCTCGAACATTAAATGCCTCCAAATGGTATTTAATTAACTTCCCGAGCCCCTGGAAGCATGAAAATCACTTTAAACATGCTAATTTTAGCTCTAACACTGATGATCCACCTACAAATGTGAACTGACGTTCAAAAATAAAACATTTGAAAACGGACCATTTTCCACATTTCTGAAGCATGACGTAATGGGGGGGTGTTATCTCTTTTGTCAAAAATCAGCCGTTTTTGCTCGAACATTAAATGCCTCCAAATGGTATTTAATTAACTTCCCGAGCCCCTGGAAGCATGAAAATCACTTTAAACATGCTAATTTTAGCTCTAACACTGATGATCCACCTACAAATGTGAACTGACGTTCAAAAATAAAACATTTGAAAACGGACCATTTTCCACATTTCTGAAGCATGACGTAATGGGGGGGTGTTATCTCTTTTGTCGAAAATCAGCAGTTTTTGCTCGAACATTAAAAGCCTCTAAATGGTATTTAATTAACTTCCCGAGCCCCTGGAAGCATGAAAATCACTTTAAACATGCTAATTTTAGCTCTAACACTGATGATCCACCTACAAATGTGAACTGACGTTCAAAAATAAAACATTTGAAAACGGACCATTTTCCACATTTCTGAAGCATGACGTAATGGGGGGGTGTTATCTCTTTTGTCGAAAATCAGCCGTTTTTGCTCGAACATTAAATGCCTCCAAATGGTATTTAATTAACTTCCCGGGGTGAAGAAACCCTTTTTGAGAACTCAGAGTGAGTAAATTGGCCATTTTCATGCACTTTTAACCATTCCATAAATCTTGTGTTTTGGGCCCCTGGAAGCATGAAAATCACTTTAAACATGCTAATTTTAGCTCTAACACTGATGATCCACCTACAAATGTGAACTGACGTTCAAAAATAAAACATTTGAAAACGGACCATTTTCCACATTTCTGAAGCATGACGTAATGGGGGGGTGTTATCTCTTTTGTCGAAAATCAGCCGTTTTTGCTCGAACATTAAATGCCTTCAAATGGTATTTAATTAACTTCCCGAGCCCCTGGAAGCATGAAAATCACTTTAAACATGCTAATTTTAGCTCTAACACTGATGATCCACCTACAAATGTGAACTGACGTTCAAAAATAAAACATTTGAAAACGGACCATTTTCCACATTTCTGAAGCATGACGTAATGGGGGGGTGTTATCTCTTTTGTCGAAAATCAGCCATTTTTGCTCGAACATTCAATGCCTCCAAATGGTATTTAATTAACTTCCCAAGCCCCTGGAAGCATGAAAATCACTTTAAACATGCTAATTTTAGCTCTAACACTGATGATCCACCTACAAATGTGAACTGACGTTCAAAAATAAAACATTTGAAAACGGACCATTTTCCACATTTCTGAAGCATGACGTAATGGGGGGGTGTTATCTCTTTTGTCGAAAATCAGCCGTTTTTGCTCGAACATTAAATGCCTCCAAATGGTATTTAATTAACTTCCCGGGGTGAAGATACCCTTTTTGAGAACTCAGAGTGAGTAAATTGGCCATTTTCATGCACTTTTAACCATTCCATAAATCTTGTGTTTTGGGCCCCTGGAAGCATGAAAATCACTTTAAACATGCTAATTTTAGCTCTAACACTGATGATCCACCTACAAATGTGAACTGACGTTCAAAAATAAAACATTTGAAAACGGACCATTTTCCACATTTCTGAAGCATGACGTAATGGGGGGGTGTTATCTCTTTTGTCGAAAATCAGCCGTTTTTGCTCGAACATTAAATGCCTCCAAATGGTATTTAATTAACTTCCCGAGCCCCTGGAAGCATGAAAATCACTTTAAACATGCTAATTTTAGCTCTAACACTGATGATCCACCTACAAATGTGAACTGACGTTCAAAAATAAAACATTTGAAAACGGACCATTTTCCACATTTCTGAAGCATGACGTAATGGGGGGGTGTTATCTCTTTTGTCGAAAATCAGCCGTTTTTGCTCGAACATTAAATGCCTCCAAATGGTATTTAATTAACTTCCCGAGCCCCTGGAAGCATGAAAATCACTTTAAACATGCTAATTTTAGCTCTAACACTGATGATCCACCTACAAATGTGAACTGACGTTCAAAAATAAAACATTTGAAAACGGACCATTTTCCACATTTCTGAAGCATGACGTAATGGGGGGGTGTTATCTCTTTTGTCGAAAATCAGCCGTTTTTGCCCGAACATTAAATGCCTCCAAATGGTATTTAATTAACTTCCCGAGCCCCTGGAAGCATGAAAATCACTTTAAATATGCTAATTTTAGCTCTAACACTGATGATACACCTACAAATGTGAACTA
Source organism: Lissotriton vulgaris (assembly GCF_964263255.1). NCBI lineage: Eukaryota > Metazoa > Chordata > Amphibia > Caudata > Salamandridae > Lissotriton > Lissotriton vulgaris. The sequence goes on along the minus strand of NW_028245263.1, from coordinate 394,792 downwards.
CCGTTCAAAAATAAAACATTTGAAAACGGACCATTTTCGACATTTCTGAAGCATGACGTAATGGGGGGGTGTTATCTCTTTTGTCGAAAATCAGCCGTTTTTGCTCGAACATTAAATGCCTCCAAATGGTATTTAATTAACTTCCCGAGCCCCTGGAAGCATGAAAATCACTTTAAACATGCTAATTTTAGCTCTAACACTGATGATCCACCTACAAATGTGAACTGACGTTCAAAAATAAAACATTTGAAAACGGACCATTTTCCACATTTCTGAAGCATGACGTAATGGGGGGGTGTTATCTCTTTTGTCGAAAATCAGCCGTTTTTGCTCGAACATTAAATGCATCCAAATGGTATTTAATTAACTTCCCGAGCCCCTGGAAGCATGAAAATCACTTTAAACATGCTAATTTTAGCTCTAACACTGATGATCCACCTACAAATGTGAACTGACGTTCAAAAATAAAACATTTGAAAACGGACCATTTTCCACATTTCTGAAGCATGACGTAATGGGGGGGTGTTATCTCTTTTGTCGAAAATCAGCCGTTTTTGCTCGAACATTAAATGATTCCAAATGGTATTTAATTAACTTCCCGAGCCCCTGGAAGCATGAAAATCACTTTAAACATGCTAATTTTAGCTCTAACACTGATGATCCACCTACAAATGTGAACTGACGTTCAAAAATAAAACATTTGAAAACGGACCATTTTCCATATTTCTGAAGCATGACGTAATGGGGGGGTGTTATCTCTTTTGTCGAAAATCAGCCGTTTTTGCTCGAACATTAAATGCCTCCAAATGGTATTTAATTAACTTCCCAAGCCCCTGGAAGCATGAAAATCACTTTAAACATGCTAATTTTAGCTCTAACACTGATGATCCACCTACAAATGTGAACTGACGTTCAAAAATAAAACATTTGAAAACGGACCATTTTCCACATTTCTGAAGCATGACGTAATGGGGGGGTGTTATCTCTTTTGTCAAAAATCAGCCGTTTTTGCTTGAACATTAAATGCCTCCAAATGGTATTTAATTAACTTCCCGAGCCCCTGGAAGCATGAAAATCACTTTAAACATGCTAATTTTAGCTCTAACACTGATGATCCACCTACAAATGTGAACTGACGTTCAAAAATAAAACATTTGAAAACGGACCATTTTCCACATTTCTGAAGCATGACGTAATGGGGGGGTGTTATCTCTTTTGTCGAAAATCAGCCGTTTTTGCTCGAACATTAAATGCCTCCAAATGGTATTTAATTAACTTCCCGGGGTGAAGAAACCCTTTTTGAGAACTCAGAGTGAGTAAATTGGCCATTTTCATGCACTTTTAACCATTCCATAAGTCTTGTGTTTTGGGCCCCTGGAAGCATGAAAATCACTTTAAACATGCTAATTTTAGCTCTAACACTGATGATCCACCTACAAATGTGAACTGACGTTCAAAAATAAAACATTTGAAAACGGACCATTTTCCACATTTCTGAAGCATGACGTAATGGGGGGGTGTTATCTCTTTTGTCGAAAATCAGCCGTTTTTGCTCGAACATTAAATGCCTCCAAATGGTATTTAATTACCTTCCCGAGCCCCTGGAAGCATGAAAATCACTTTAAACATGCTAATTTTAGCTCTAACACTGATGATCCACCTATAAATGTGAACTGACGTTCAAAAATAAAACATTTGAAAACGGACCATTTTCCATATTTCTGAAGCATGACGTAATGGGGGGGTGTTATCTCTTTTGTCGAAAATCAGCCGTTTTTGCTCGAACATTAAATGCCTCCAAATGGTATTTAATTAACTTCCCGAGCCCCTGGAAGCATGAAAATCACTTTAAACATGCTAATTTTAGCTCTAACACTGATGATCCACCTACAAATGTGAACTGACGTTCAAAAATAAAACATTTGAAAACGGACCATTTTCCACATTTCTGAAGCATGACGTAATGGGGGGGTGTTATCTCTTTTGTCAAAAATCAGCCGTTTTTGCTTGAACATTAAATGCCTCCAAATGGTATTTAATTAACTTCCCGAGCCCCTGGAAGCATGAAAATCACTTTAAACATGCTAATTTTAGCTCTAACACTGATGATCCACCTACAAATGTGAACTGACGTTCAAAAATAAAACATTTGAAAACGGACCATTTTCCACATTTCTGAAGCATGACGTAATGGGGGGGTGTTATCTCTTTTGTCGAAAATCAGCCGTTTTTGCTCGAACATTAAATGCCTCCAAATGGTATTTAATTAACTTCCCGGGGTGAAGAAACCCTTTTTGAGAACTCAGAGTGAGTAAATTGGCCATTTTCATGCACTTTTAACCATTCCATAAGTCTTGTGTTTTGGGCCCCTGGAAGCATGAAAATCACTTTAAACATGCTAATTTTAGCTCTAACACTGATGATCCACCTACAAATGTGAACTGACGTTCAAAAATAAAACATTTGAAAACGGACCATTTTCCACATTTCTGAAGCATGACGTAATGGGGGGGTGTTATCTCTTTTGTCGAAAATCAGCCGTTTTTGCTCGAACATTAAATGCCCCCAAATGGTATTTAATTACCTTCCCGAGCCCCTGGAAGCATGAAAATCACTTTAAACATGCTAATTTTAGCTCTAACACTGATGATCCACCTATAAATGTGAACTGACGTTCAAAAATAAAACATTTGAAAACGGACCATTTTCCACATTTCTGAAGCATGACGTAATGGGGGGGTGTTATCTCTTTTGTCGAAAATCAGCCGTTTTTGCTCGAACATTAAATGCCTCCAAATGGTATTTAATTAACTTCCCGGGGTGAAGAAACCCTTTTTGAGAACTCAGAGTGAGTAAATTGGCCATTTTCATGCACTTTTAACCATTCCATAAGTCTTGTGTTTTGGGCCCCTGGAAGCATGAAAATCACTTTAAACATGCTAATTTTAGCTCTAACACTGATGATCCACCTACAAATGTGAACTGACGTTCAAAAATAAAACATTTGAAAACGGACCATTTTCCACATTTCTGAAGCATGACGTAATGGGGGGGTGTTATCTCTTTTGTCGAAAATCAGCCGTTTTTGCTGGAACATTAAATGCCTCCAAATGGTATTTAATTAACTTCCCGGGGTGAAGAAACCCTTTTTGAGAACTCAGAGTGAGTAAATTGGCCATTTTCATGCACTTTTAACCATTCCATAAATCTTGTGTTTTGGGCCCCTGGAAGCATGAAAATCACTTTAAACATGCTAATTTTAGCTCTAACACTGATGATCCACCTACAAATGTGAACTGACGTTCAAAAATAAAACATTTGAAAACGGACCATTTTCCACATTTCTGAAGCATGACGTAATGGGGGGGTGTTATCTCTTTTGTCGAAAATCAGCCGTTTTTGCTCGAACATTAAATGCCTCCAAATGGTATTTAATTAACTTCCCAAGCCCCTGGAAGCATGAAAATCACTTTAAACATGCTAATTTTAGCTCTAACACTGATGATCCACCTACAAATGTGAACTGACGTTCAAAAATAAAACATTTGAAAACGGACCATTTTCCACATTTCTGAAGCATGACGTAATGGGGGGGGTGTTATCTCTTTTGTCGAAAATCAGCCGTTTTTGCTCGAACATTAAATGCCTCCAAATGGTATTTAATTAACTTCCCGAGCCCCTGGTAGCATGAAAATCACTTTAAACATGCTAATTTTAGCTCTAACACTGATGATCCACCTACAAATGTGAACTGACGTTCAAAAATAAAACATTTGAAAACGGACCATTTTCCACATTTCTGAAGCATGACGTAATGGGGGGGTGTTATCTCTTTTGTCGAAAATCAGCCGTTTTTGCTGGAACATTAAATGCCTCCAAATGGTATTTAATTAACTTCCCGGGGTGAAGAAACCCTTTTTGAGAACTCAGAGTGAGTAAATTGGCCATTTTCATGCACTTTTAACAATTCCATAAATCTTGTGTTTTGGGCCCCTGGAAGCATGAAAATATCTTTAAACATGCTAATTTTAGCTCTAACACTGATGATCCACCTACAAATGTGAACTGACGTTCAAAAATAAAACATTTAAAAACGGACCATTTTCCACATTTCTGAAGCATGACGTAATGGGGGGGTGTTATCTCTTTTGTCGAAAATCAGCCGTTTTTGCTCGAACATTAAATGCCTCCAAATGGTATTTAATTAACTTCCCGAGCCCCTGGAAGCATGAACATCACTTTAAACATGCTAATTTTAGCTCTAACACTGATGATCCACCTACAAATGTGAACTGACGTTCAAAAATAAAACATTTGAAAACGGACCATTTTCCACATTTCTGAAGCATGACGTAATGGGGGGGTGTTTTCTCTTTTGTCGAAAATCAGCCGTTTTTGCTCGAACATTAAATGCCTCCAAATGGTATTTAATTAACTTCCCGGGGTGAAGAAACCCTTTTTGAGAACTCAGAGTGAGTAAATTGGCCATTTTCATGCACTTTTAACCATTCCATAAATCTTGTGTTTTGGGCCCCTGGAAGCATGAAAATCACTTTAAACATGCTAATTTTAGCTCTAACACTGATGATCCACCTACAAATGTGAACTGACGTTCAAAAATAAAACATTTGAAGACGGACCATTTTCCACATTTCTGAAGCATGACGTAATGGGGGGGTGTTATCTCTTTTGTCGAAAATCAGCCGTTTTTGCTCGAACATTAAATGCCTCCAAATGGTATTTAATTAACTTCCCGAGCCCCTGGAAGCATGAAAATCACTTTAAACATGCTAATTTTAGCTCTAACACTGATGATCCACCTACAAATGTGAACTGACGTTCAAAAATAAAACATTTGAAAACGGACCATTTTCCACATTTCTGAAGCATGACGTAATGGGGGGGGTGTTATCTCTTTTGTCGAAAATCAGCCGTTTTTGCTCGAACATTAAATGCCTCCAAATGGTATTTAATTAACTTCCCGAGCCCCTGGAAGCATGAAAATCACTTTAAACATGCTAATTTTAGCTCTAACACTGATGATCCACCTACAAATGTGAACTGACGTTCAAAAATAAAACATTTGAAAACGGACCATTTTCCACATTTCTGAAGCATGACGTAATGGGGGGGTGTTATCTCTTTTGTCGAAAATCAGCCGTTTTTGCTCGAACATTAAATGCCTCCAAATGGTATTTATTTCACTTCCCGAGCCCCTGGAAGCATGAAAATCACTTTAAACATGCTAATTTTAGCTCTAACACTGATGATCCACCTACAAATGTGAACTGACGTTCAAAAATAAAACATTTGAAAACTGACCATTTTCCACATTTCTGAAGCATGACGTAATGGGGGGGTGTTATCTCTTTTGTCGAAAATCTGCCGTTTTTGCTCGAACATTAAATGCCTCCAAATGGTATTTAATTAACTTCCCAAGCCCCTGGAAGCATGAAAATCACTTTAAACATGCTAATTTTAGCTCTAACACTGATGATCCACCTACAAATGTGAACTGACGTTCAAAAATAAAACATTTGAAAACGGACCATTTTCCACATTTCTGAAGCATGACGTAATGGGGGGGTGTTATCTCTTTTGTCGAAAATCAGCCGTTTTTGCTCGAACATTAAATGCCTCCAAATGGTATTAAATTAACTTCCCGAGCCCCTGGAAGCATGAAAATCACTTTAAACATGCTAATTTTAGCTCTAACACTGATGATCCACCTACAAATGTGAACTGACGTTCAAAAATAAAACATTTGAAAACGGACCATTTTCCACATTTCTGAAGCATGACGTAATGGGGGGGTGTTATCTCTTTTGTCGAAAATCAGCCGTTTTTGCTCGAACATTAGATGCCTCCAAATGGTATTTAATTAACTTCCCGAGCCCCTGGAGCATGAAAATCACTTTAAACATGCTAATTTTAGCTCTAAAACTGATGATCCACCTACAAATGTGAACTGACGTTCAAAAATAAAACATTTGAAAACGGACCATTTTCCACATTTCTGAAGCATGACGTAATGGGGGGGTGTTATCTCTTTTGTCGAAAATCAGCCGTTTTTGCTCGAACATTAAATGCCTCCAAATGGTATTTAATTAACTTCCCGAGCCCCTGGAAGCATGAAAATCACTTTAAACATGCTAATTTTAGCTCTAACACTGATGATCCACCTACAAATGTGAACTGACGTTCAAAAATAAAACATTTGAAAACGGACCATTTTCCACATTTCTGAAGCATGACGTAATGGGGGGGTGTTATCTCTTTTGTCGAAAATCAGCCGTTTTTGCTCGAACATTAAATGCCTCCAAATGGTATTTAATTAACTTCCCGAGCCCCTGGAAGCATGAAAATCACTTTAAACATGCTAATTTTAGCTCTAACACTGATGATCCACCTACAAATGTGAACTGACGTTCAAAAATAAAACATTTGAAAACGGACCATTTTCCACATTTCTGAAGCATGACGTAATGGGGGGGGTGTTATCTCTTTTGTCGAAAATCAGCCGTTTTTGCTCGAACATTAAATGCCTCCAAATGGTATTTAATTAACTTCCCGAGCCCCTGGAAGCATGAAAATCACTTTAAACATGCTAATTTTAGCTCTAACACTGATGATCCACCTACAAATGTGAACTGACGTTCAAAAATAAAACATTTGAAAACGGACCATTTTCCATATTTCTGAAGCATGACGTAATGGGGGGGTGTTATCTCTTTTGTCGAAAATCAGCCGTTTTTGCTCGAACATTAAATGCCTCCAAATGGTATTTAATTAACTTCCCGAGCCCCTGGAAGCATGAAAATCACTTTAAACATGCTAATTTTAGCTCTAACACTGATGATCCACCTACAAATGTGAACTGACGTTCAAAAATAAAACATTTGAAAACGGACCATTTTCCACATTTCTGAAGCATGACGTAATGGGGGGGTGTTATCTCTTTTGTCAAAAATCAGCCGTTTTTGCTCGAACATTAAATGCCTCCAAATGGTATTTAATTAACTTCCCGAGCCCCTGGAAGCATGAAAATCACTTTAAACATGCTAATTTTAGCTCTAACACTGATGATCCACCTACAAATGTGAACTGACGTTCAAAAATAAAACATTTGAAAACGGACCATTTTCCACATTTCTGAAGCATGACGTAATGGGGGGGTGTTATCTCTTTTGTCGAAAATCAGCCGTTTTTGCTCGAACATTAAAAGCCTCTAAATGGTATTTAATTAACTTCCCGAGCCCCTGGAAGCATGAAAATCACTTTAAACATGCTAATTTTAGCTCTAACACTGATGATCCACCTACAAATGTGAACTGACGTTCAAAAATAAAACATTTGAAAACGGACCATTTTCCACATTTCTGAAGCATGACGTAATGGGGGGGTGTTATCTCTTTTGTCGAAAATCAGCCGTTTTTGCTCGAACATTAAATGCCTCCAAATGGTATTTAATTAACTTCCCGGGGTGAAGAAACCCTTTTTGAGAACTCAGAGTGAGTAAATTGGCCATTTTCATGCACTTTTAACCATTCCATAAATCTTGTGTTTTGGGCCCCTGGAAGCATGAAAATCACTTTAAACATGCTAATTTTAGCTCTAACACTGATGATCCACCTACAAATGTGAACTGACGTTCAAAAATAAAACATTTGAAAACGGACCATTTTCCACATTTCTGAAGCATGACGTAATGGGGGGGTGTTATCTCTTTTGTCGAAAATCAGCCGTTTTTGCTCGAACATTAAATGCCTTCAAATGGTATTTAATTAACTTCCCGAGCCCCTGGAAGCATGAAAATCACTTTAAACATGCTAATTTTAGCTCTAACACTGATGATCCACCTACAAATGTGAACTGACGTTCAAAAATAAAACATTTGAAAACGGACCATTTTCCACATTTCTGAAGCATGACGTAATGGGGGGGTGTTATCTCTTTTGTCGAAAATCAGCCATTTTTGCTCGAACATTCAATGCCTCCAAATGGTATTTAATTAACTTCCCAAGCCCCTGGAAGCATGAAAATCACTTTAAACATGCTAATTTTAGCTCTAACACTGATGATCCACCTACAAATGTGAACTGACGTTCAAAAATAAAACATTTGAAAACGGACCATTTTCCACATTTCTGAAGCATGACGTAATGGGGGGGTGTTATCTCTTTTGTCGAAAATCAGCCGTTTTTGCTCGAACATTAAATGCCTCCAAATGGTATTTAATTAACTTCCCGGGGTGAAGATACCCTTTTTGAGAACTCAGAGTGAGTAAATTGGCCATTTTCATGCACTTTTAACCATTCCATAAATCTTGTGTTTTGGGCCCCTGGAAGCATGAAAATCACTTTAAACATGCTAATTTTAGCTCTAACACTGATGATCCACCTACAAATGTGAACTGACGTTCAAAAATAAAACATTTGAAAACGGACCATTTTCCACATTTCTGAAGCATGACGTAATGGGGGGGTGTTATCTCTTTTGTCGAAAATCAGCCGTTTTTGCTCGAACATTAAATGCCTCCAAATGGTATTTAATTAACTTCCCGAGCCCCTGGAAGCATGAAAATCACTTTAAACATGCTAATTTTAGCTCTAACACTGATGATCCACCTACAAATGTGAACTGACGTTCAAAAATAAAACATTTGAAAACGGACCATTTTCCACATTTCTGAAGCATGACGTAATGGGGGGGTGTTATCTCTTTTGTCGAAAATCAGCCGTTTTTGCTCGAACATTAAATGCCTCCAAATGGTATTTAATTAACTTCCCGAGCCCCTGGAAGCATGAAAATCACTTTAAACATGCTAATTTTAGCTCTAACACTGATGATCCACCTACAAATGTGAACTGACGTTCAAAAATAAAACATTTGAAAACGGACCATTTTCCACATTTCTGAAGCATGACGTAATGGGGGGGTGTTATCTCTTTTGTCGAAAATCAGCCGTTTTTGCTCGAACATTAAATGCCTCCAAATGGTATTTAATTACCTTCCCGAGCCCCTGGAAGCATGAAAATCACTTTAAACATGCTACTTTTAGCTCTAACACTGATGATCCACCTACAAATGTGAACTGACGTTCAAAAATAAAACATTTGAAAACGGACCATTTTCCACATTTCTGAAGCATGACGTAATGGGGGGTGTTATCTCTTTTGTCGAAAATCAGCCGTTTTTGCCCGAACATTAAATGCCTCCAAATGGTATTTAATTAACTTCCCGAGCCCCTGGAAGCATGAAAATCACTTTAAATATGCTAATTTTAGCTCTAACACTGATGATACACCTACAAATGTGAACTACCGTTCAAAAATAAAACATTTGAAAACGGACCATTTTCGACATTTCTGAAGCATGACGTAATGGGGGGGTGTTATCTCTTTTGTCGAAAATCAGCCGTTTTTGCTCGAACATTAAATGCCTCCAAATGGTATTTAATTAACTTCCCGAGCCCCTGGAAGCATGAAAATCACTTTAAACATGCTAATTTTAGCTCTAACACTGATGATCCACCTACAAATGTGAACTGACGTTCAAAAATAAAACATTTGAAAACGGACCATTTTCCACATTTCTGAAGCATGACGTAATGGGGGGGTGTTATCTCTTTTGTCGAAAATCAGCCGTTTTTGCTCGAACATTAAATGCATCCAAATGGTATTTAATTAACTTCCCGAGCCCCTGGAAGCATGAAAATCACTTTAAACATGCTAATTTTAGCTCTAACACTGATGATCCACCTACAAATGTGAACTGACGTTCAAAAATAAAACATTTGAAAACGGACCATTTTCCACATTTCTGAAGCATGACGTAATGGGGGGGTGTTATCTCTTTTGTCGAAAATCAGCCGTTTTTGCTCGAACATTAAATGCCTCCAAATGGTATTTATTTCACTTCCCGAGACCCTGGAAGCATGAAAATCACTTTAAACATGCTAATTTTAGCTCTAACACTGATGATCCACCTACAAATGTGAACTGACGTTCAAAAATAAAACATTTGAAAAGGGACCATTTTCCACATTTCTGAAGCATGACGTAATGGGGGGGTGTTATATCTTTTGTCGAAAATCAGCCGTTTTTGCTCGAACATTAAATGCCTCCAAATGGTATTTAATTAACTTCCCGAGCCCCTGGAAGCATGAAAATCACTTTAAACATGCTAATTTTAGCTCTAACACTGATGATCCACCTACAAATGTGAACTGACGTTCAAAAATAAAACATTTGAAAACGGACCATTTTCCACATTTCTGAAGCATGACGTAATGGGGGGGTGTTATCTCTTTTGTCAAAAATCAGCCGTTTTTGCTCGAACATTAAATGCCTCCAAATGGTATTTAATTAACTTCCCGAGCCCCTGGAAGCATGAAAATCACTTTAAACATGCTAATTTTAGCTCTAACACTGATGATCCACCTACAAATGTGAACTGACGTTCAAAAATAAAACATTTGAAAACGGACCATTTTCCACATTTCTGAAGCATGACGTAATGGGGGGGTGTTATCTCTTTTGTCGAAAATCAGCCGTTTTTGCTCGAACATTAAATGCCTCCAAATGGTATTTAATTAACTTCCCGAGCCCCTGGAAGCATGAAAATCACTTTAAACATGCTAATTTTAGCTCTAACACTGATGATCCACCTACAAATGTAAACTGACGTTCAAAAATAAAACATTTGAAAACGGTCCATTTTCCACATTTCTGAAGCATGACGTAATGGGGGGGTGTTATCTCTTTTGTCGAAAATCAGCCGTTTTTGCTCGAACATTAAATGCCTCCAAATGGTATTTAATTAACTTCCCGGGGTGAAGAAACCCTTTTTGAGAACTCAGAGTGAGTAAATTGGCCATTTTCATGAACTTTTAACCATTCCATAAGTCTTGTGTTTTGGGCCCCTGGAAGCATGAAAATCACTTTAAACATGCTAATTTTAGCTCTAACACTGATGATCCACCTACAAATGTGAACTGACGTTCAAAAATAAAACATTTGAAAACGGACCATTTTCCACATTTCTGAAGCATGACGTAATGGGGGGGTGTTATCTCTTTTGTCGAAAATCAGCCGTTTTTGCTCGAACATTAAATGCCTCCAAATGGTATTTAATTAACTTCCCGAGCCCCTGGAAGCATGAAAATCACTTTAAACATGCTAATTTTAGCTCTAACACTGATGATCCACCTACAAATGTGAACTGACATTCAAAAATAAAACATTTGAAAACGGACCATTTTCCACATTTCTGAAGCATGACGTAATGGGGGGTGTTATCTCTTTTGTCGAAAATCAGCCGTTTTTGCTCGAACATTAAATGCCTCCAAATGGTATTTAATTAACTTCCCGGGGTGAAGAAACCCTTTTTGAGAACTCAGAGTGAGTAAATTGGCCATTTTCATGCACTTTTAACCATTCCATAAGTCTTGTGTTTTGGGCCCCTGGAAGCATGAAAATCACTTTAAACATGCTAATTTTAGCTCTAACACTGATGATCCACCTACAAATGTGAACTGACGTTCAAAAATAAAACATTTGAAAACGGACCATTTTCCACATTTCTGAAGCATGACGTAATGGGGGGGTGTTATCTCTTTTGTCGAAAATCAGCCGTTTTTGCTGGAACATTAAATGCCTCCAAATGGTATTTAATTAACTTCCCGGGGTGAAGAAACCCTTTTTGAGAACTCAGAGTGAGTAAATTGGCCATTTTCATGCACTTTTAACCATTCCATAAATCTTGTGTTTTGGGCCCCTGGAAGCATGAAAATCACTTTAACATGCTAATTTTAGCTCTAACACTGATGATCCACCTACAAATGTGAACTGACGTTCAAAAATAAAACATTTGAAAACGGACCATTTTCCACATTTCTGAAGCATGACGTAATGGGGGGGTGTTATCTCTTTTGTCGAAAATCAGCCGTTTTTGCTCGAACATTAAATGCCTCCAAATGGTATTTAATTAACTTCCCGAGCCCCTGGAAGCATGAAAATCACTTTAAACATGCTAATTTTAGCTCTAACACTGATGATCCACCTACAAATGTGAACTGACGTTCAAAAATAAAACATTTGAAAACGGACCATTTTCCACATTTCTGAAGCATGACGTAATGGGGGGGTGTTATCTCTTTTGTCGAAAATCAGCCGTTTTTGCTCGAACATTAAATGCCTCCAAATGGTATTTAATTAACTTCCCGAGCCCCTGGAAGCATGAAAATCACTTTAAACATGCTAATTTTAGCTCTAACACTGATGATCCACCTACAAATGTGAACTGACGTTCAAAAATAAAACATTTGAAAACGGACCATTTTCCACATTTCTGAAGCATGACGTAATGGGGGGGTGTTATCTCTTTTGTCGAAAATCAGCCGTTTTTGCTCGAACATTAAATGCCTCCAAATGGTATTTAATTAACTTCCCGAGCCCCTGGAAGCATGAAAATCACTTTAAACATGCTAATTTTAGCTCTAACACTGATGATCCACCTACAAATGTGAACTGACGTTCAAAAATAAAACATTTGAAAACGGACCATTTTCCACATTTCTGAAGCATGACGTAATGGGGGGGTGTTATCTCTTTTGTCGAAAATCAGCCGTTTTTGCTCGAACATCAAATGCCTCCAAATGGTATTTAATTAACTTCCTGAGCCCCTGGAAGCATGAAAATCACTTTAAACATGCTAATTTTAGCTCTAACACTGATGATCCACCTACAAATGTGAACTGACGTTCAAAAATAAAACATTTGAAAACGGACCATTTTCCATATTTCTGAAGCATGACGTAATGGGGGGGTGTTATCTCTTTTGTCGAAAATCAGCCGTTTTTGCTCGAACATTAAATGCCTCCAAATGGTATTTAGTTAACTTCCCGAGCCCCTGGAAGCATGAAAATCACTTTAAACATGCTAATTTTAGCTCTAACACTGATGATCCACCTACAAATGTGAACTGACGTTCAAAAATAAAACATTTGAAAACGGACCATTTTCCACATTTCTGAAGCATGACGTAATGGGGGGTGTTATCTCTTTTGTCAAAAATCAGCCGTTTTTGCTTGAACATTAAATGCCTCCAAATGGTATTTAATTAACTTCCCGAGCCCCTGGAAGCATGAAAATCACTTTAAACATGCTAATTTTAGCTCTAACACTGATGATCCACCTACAAATGTGAACTGACGTTCAAAAATAAAACATTTGAAAACGGACCATTTTCCACATTTCTGAAGCATGACGTAATGGGGGGGTGTTATCTCTTTTGTCGAAAATCAGCCGTTTTTGCCCGAACATTAAATGCCTCCAAATGGTATTTAATTAACTTCCCGAGCCCCTGGAAGCATGAAAATCACTTTAAATATGCTAATTTTAGCTCTAACACTGATGATCCACCTACAAATGTGAACTACCGTTCAAAAATAAAACATTTGAAAACGGACCATTTTCCACATTTCTGAAGCATGACGTAATGGGGGGGTGTTATCTCTTTTGTCGAAAATCAGCCGTTTTTGCTCGAACATTAAATGCCTCCAAATGGTATTTAATTAACTTCCCGAGCCCCTGGAAGCATGAAAATCACTATAAACATGCTAATTTTAGCTCTAACACTGATGATCCACCTACAAATGTGAACTGACGTTCAAAAATAAAACATTTGAAAACGGACCATTTTCCACATTTCTGAAGCATGACGTAATGGGGGGGTGTTATCTCTTTTGTCGAAAATCAGCCGTTTTTGCTCGAACATTAAATGCCTCCAAATGGTATTTAATTAACTTCCCGAGCCCCTGGAAGCATGAAAATCACTTTAAACATGCTAATTTTAGCTCTAACACTGATGATCCACCTACAAATGTGAACTGACGTTCAAAAATAAAACATTTGAAAACGGACCATTTTCCACATTTCTGAAGCATGACGTAATGGGGGGGTGTTATCTCTTTTGTCGAAAATCAGCCGTTTTTGCTCGAACATTAAATGCCTCCAAATGGTATTTAATTAACTTCCCGAGCCCCTGGAAGCATGAAAATCACTTTAAACATGCTAATTTTAGCTCTAACACTGATGATCCACCTACAAATGTGAACTGACGTTCAAAAATAAAACATTTGAAAACGGACCATTTTCCACATTTCTGAAGCATGACGTAATGGGGGGGTGTTATCTCTTTTGTCGAAAATCAGCCGTTTTTGCTCGAACATTAAATGCCTCCAAATGGTATTTAATTAACTTCCCGAGCCCCTGGAAGCATGAAAATCACTTTAAACATGCTAATTTTAGCTCTAACACTGATGATCCACCTACAAATGTGAACTGACATTCAAAAATAAAACATTTGAAAACGGACCATTTTCCATATTTCTGAAGCATGACGTAATGGGGGGGTGTTATCTCTTTTGTCGAAAATCAGCCGTTTTTGCTCGAACATTAAATGCCTCCAAATGGTATTTAATTAACTTCCCGAGCCCCTGGAAGCATGAAAATCACTTTAAACATGCTAATTTTAGCTCTAACACTGATGATCCACCTACAAATGTGAACTGACGTTCAAAAATAAAACATTTGAAAACGGACCATTTTCCACATTTCTGAAGCATGACGTAATGGGGGGGTGTTATCTCTTTTGTCAAAAATCAGCCGTTTTTGCTTGAACATTAAATGCCTCCAAATGGTATTTAATTAACTTCCCGAGCCCCTGGAAGCATGAAAATCACTTTAAACATGCTAATTTTAGCTCTAACACTGATGATCCACCTACAAATGTGAACTGACGTTCAAAAATAAAACATTTGAAAACGGACCATTTTCCACATTTCTGAAGCATGACGTAATGGGGGGGTGTTATCTCTTTTGTCGAAAATCAGCCGTTTTTGCTCGAACATTAAATGCCTCCAAATGGTATTTAATTAACTTCTCGAGCCCCTGGAAGCATGAAAATCACTTTAAACATGCTAATTTTAGCTCTAACACTGATGATCCACCTACAAATGTGAACTGACGTTCAAAAATAAAACATTTGAAAACGGACCATTTTCCACATTTCTGAAGCATGACGTAATGGGGGGGTGTTATCTCTTTTGTCGAAAATCAGCCGTTTTTGCTCGAACATTAAATGCCTCCAAATGGTATTTAATTAACTTCCCGGGGTGAAGAAACCCTTTTTGAGAACTCAGAGTGAGTAAATTGGCCATTTTCATGCACTTTTAACCATTCCATAAGTCTTGTGTTTTGGGCCCCTGGAAGCATGAAAATCACTTTAAACATGCTAATTTTAGCTCTAATACTGATGATCCACCTACAAATGTAAACTGACGTTCAAAAATAAAACATTTGAAAACGGACCATTTTCCACATTTCTGAAGCATGACGTAATGGGGGGGTGTTATCTCTTTTGTCGAAAATCAGCCGTTTTTGCTCGAACATTAAATGCCTCCAAATGGTATTTAATTACCTTCCCGAGCCCCTGGAAGCATGAAAATCACTTTAAACATGCTAATTTTAGCTCTAACACTGATGATCCACCTATAAATGTGAACTGACGTTCAAAAATAAAACATTTGAAAACGGACCATTTTCCACATTTCTGAAGCATGACGTAATGGGGGGGTGTTATCTCTTTTGTCGAAAATCAGCCGTTTTTGCTCGAACATTAAATGCCTCCAAATGGTATTTAATTAACTTCCCGGGGTGAAGAAACCCTTTTTGAGAACTCAGAGTGAGTAAATTGGCCATTTTCATGCACTTTTAACCATTCCATAAGTCTTGTGTTTTGGGCCCCTGGAAGCATGAAAATCACTTTAAACATGCTAATTTTAGCTCTAACACTGATGATCCACCTACAAATGTGAACTGACGTTCAAAAATAAAACATTTGAAAACGGACCATTTTCCACATTTCTGAAGCATGACGTAATGGGGGGGTGTTATCTCTTTTGTCGAAAATCAGCCGTTTTTGCTGGAACATTAAATGCCTCCAAATGGTATTTAATTAACTTCCCGGGGTGAAGAAACCCTTTTTGAGAACTCAGAGTGAGTAAATTGGCCATTTTCATGCACTTTTAACCATTCCATAAATCTTGTGTTTTGGGCCCCTGGAAGCATGAAAATATCTTTAAACATGCTAATTTTAGCTCTAACACTGATGATCCACCTACAAATGTGAACTGACGTTCAAAAATAAAACATTTAAAAACGGACCATTTTCCACATTTCTGAAGCATGACGTAATGGGGGGGTGTTATCTCTTTTGTCGAAAATCAGCCGTTTTTGCTCGAACATTAAATGCCTCCAAATGGTATTTAATTAACTTCCCGAGCCCCTGGAAGCATGAACATCACTTTAAACATGCTAATTTTAGCTCTAACACTGATGATCCACCTACAAATGTGAACTGACGTTCAAAAATAAAACATTTGAAAACGGACCATTTTCCACATTTCTGAAGCATGACGTAATGGGGGGGTGTTTTCTCTTTTGTCGAAAATCAGCCGTTTTTGCTCGAACATTAAATGCCTCCAAATGGTATTTAATTAACTTCCCGGGGTGAAGAAACCCTTTTTGAGAACTCAGAGTGAGTAAATTGGCCATTTTCATGCACTTTTAACCATTCCATAAATCTTGTGTTTTGGGCCCCTGGAAGCATGAAAATCACTTTAAACATGCTAATTTTAGCTCTAACACTGATGATCCACCTACAAATGTGAACTGACGTTCAAAAATAAAACATTTGAAGACGGACCATTTTCCACATTTCTGAAGCATGACGTAATGGGGGGGGTGTTATCTCTTTTGTCGAAAATCAGCCGTTTTTGCTCGAACATTAAATGCCTCCAAATGGTATTTAATTAACTTCCCGAGCCCCTGGAAGCATGAAAATCACTTTAAACATGCTAATTTTAGCTCTAACACTGATGATCCACCTACAAATGTGAACTGACGTTCAAAAATAAAACATTTGAAAACGGACCATTTTCCACATTTCTGAAGCATGACGTAATGGGGGGGTGTTATCTCTTTTGTCGAAAATCAGCCGTTTTTGCTCGAACATTAAATGCCTCCAAATGGTATTTATTTCACTTCCCGAGCCCCTGGAAGCATGAAAATCACTTTAAACATGCTAATTTTAGCTCTAACACTGATGATCCACCTACAAATGTGAACTGACGTTCAAAAATAAAACATTTGAAAACTGACCATTTTCCACATTTCTGAAGCATGACGTAATGGGGGGGTGTTATCTCTTTTGTCGAAAATCTGCCGTTTTTGCTCGAACATTAAATGCCTCCAAATGGTATTTAATTAACTTCCCAAGCCCCTGGAAGCATGAAAATCACTTTAAACATGCTAATTTTAGCTCTAACACTGATGATCCACCTACAAATGTGAACTGACGTTCAAAAATAAAACATTTGAAAACGGACCATTTTCCACATTTCTGAAGCATGACGTAATGGGGGGGTGTTATCTCTTTTGTCGAAAATCAGCCGTTTTTGCTCGAACATTAAATGCCTCCAAATGGTATTAAATTAACTTCCCGAGCCCCTGGAAGCATGAAAATCACTTTAAACATGCTAATTTTAGCTCTAACACTGATGATCCACCTACAAATGTGAACTGACGTTCAAAAATAAAACATTTGAAAACGGACCATTTTCCACATTTCTGAAGCATGACGTAATGGGGGGGTGTTATCTCTTTTGTCGAAAATCAGCCGTTTTTGCTCGAACATTAGATGCCTCCAAATGGTATTTAATTAACTTCCCGAGCCCCTGGAAGCATGAAAATCACTTTAAACATGCTAATTTTAGCTCTAAAACTGATGATCCACCTACAAATGTGAACTGACGTTCAAAAATAAAACATTTGAAAACGGACCATTTTCCACATTTCTGAAGCATGACGTAATGGGGGGGTGTTATCTCTTTTGTCGAAAATCAGCCGTTTTTGCTCGAACATTAAATGCCTCCAAATGGTATTTAATTAACTTCCCGAGCCCCTGGAAGCATGAAAATCACTTTAAACATGCTACTTTTAGCTCTAACACTGATGATCCACCTACAAATGTGAACTGACGTTCAAAAATAAAACATTTGAAAACGGACCATTTTCCACATTTCTGAAGCATGACGTAATGGGGGGGTGTTATCTCTTTTGTCGAAAATCAGCCGTTTTTGCTCGAACATTAAATGCCTCCAAATGGTATTTAATTAACTTCCCGAGCCCCTGGAAGCATGAAAATCACTTTAAACATGCTAATTTTAGCTCTAACACTGATGATCCACCTACAAATGTGAACTGACGTTCAAAAATAAAACATTTGAAAACGGACCATTTTCCACATTTCTGAAGCATGACGTAATGGGGGGGGTGTTATCTCTTTTGTCGAAAATCAGCCGTTTTTGCTCGAACATTAAATGCCTCCAAATGGTATTTAATTAACTTCCCGAGCCCCTGGAAGCATGAAAATCACTTTAAACATGCTAATTTTAGCTCTAACACTGATGATCCACCTACAAATGTGAACTGACGTTCAAAAATAAAACATTTGAAAACGGACCATTTTCCATATTTCTGAAGCATGACGTAATGGGGGGGTGTTATCTCTTTTGTCGAAAATCAGCCGTTTTTGCTCGAACATTAAATGCCTCCAAATGGTATTTAATTAACTTCCCGAGCCCCTGGAAGCATGAAAATCACTTTAAACATGCTAATTTTAGCTCTAACACTGATGATCCACCTACAAATGTGAACTGACGTTCAAAAATAAAACATTTGAAAACGGACCATTTTCCACATTTCTGAAGCATGACGTAATGGGGGGGTGTTATCTCTTTTGTCAAAAATCAGCCGTTTTTGCTCGAACATTAAATGCCTCCAAATGGTATTTAATTAACTTCCCGAGCCCCTGGAAGCATGAAAATCACTTTAAACATGCTAATTTTAGCTCTAACACTGATGATCCACCTACAAATGTGAACTGACGTTCAAAAATAAAACATTTGAAAACGGACCATTTTCCACATTTCTGAAGCATGACGTAATGGGGGGGTGTTATCTCTTTTGTCGAAAATCAGCCGTTTTTGCTCGAACATTAAAAGCCTCCAAATGGTATTTAATTAACTTCCCGAGCCCCTGGAAGCATGAAAATCACTTTAAACATGCTAATTTTAGCTCTAACACTGATGATCCACCTACAAATGTGAACTGACGTTCAAAAATAAAACATTTGAAAACGGACCATTTTCCACATTTCTGAAGCATGACGTAATGGGGGGGTGTTATCTCTTTTGTCGAAAATCAGCCGTTTTTGCTCGAACATTAAATGCCTCCAAATGGTATTTAATTAACTTCCCGGGGTGAAGAAACCCTTTTTGAGAACTCAGAGTGAGTAAATTGGCCATTTTCATGCACTTTTAACCATTCCATAAGTCTTGTGTTTTGGGCCCCTAGAAGCATGAAAATCACTTTAAACATGCTAATTTTAGCTCTAACACTGATGATCCACCTACAAATGTGAACTGACGTTCAAAAATAAAACATTTGAAAACGGACCATTTTCCACATTTCTGAAGCATGACGTAATAGGGGGTGTTATCTCTTTTGTCGAAAATCAGCCGTTTTTGCTGGAACATTAAATGCCTCCAAATGGTATTTAATTAACTTCCCGGGGTGAAGAAACCCTTTTTGAGAACTCAGAGTGAGTAAATTGGCCATTTTCATGCACTTTTAACCATTCCATAAATCTTGTGTTTTGGGCCCCTGGAAGCATGAAAATCACTTTAAACATGCTAATTTTAGCTCTAACACTGATGATCCACCTACAAATGTGAACTGACGTTCAAAAATAAAACATTTGAAAACGGACCATTTTCCACATTTCTGAAGCATGACGTAATGGGGGGGTGTTATCTCTTTTGTCGAAAATCAGCCATTTTTGCTCGAACATTCAATGCCTCCAAATGGTATTTAATTAACTTCCCAAGCCCCTGGAAGCATGAAAATCACTTTAAACATGCTAATTTTAGCTCTAACACTGATGATCCACCTACAAATGTGAACTGACGTTCAAAAATAAAACATTTGAAAACGGACCATTTTCCACATTTCTGAAGCATGACGTAATGGGGGGGTGTTATCTCTTTTGTCGAAAATCAGCCGTTTTTGCTCGAACATTAAATGCCTCCAAATGGTATTTAATTAACTTCCCGGGGTGAAGATACCCTTTTTGAGAACTCAGAGTGAGTAAATTGGCCATTTTCATGCACTTTTAACCATTCCATAAATCTTGTGTTTTGGGCCCCTGGAAGCATGAAAATCACTTTAAACATGCTAATTTTAGCTCTAACACTGATGATCCACCTACAAATGTGAACTGACGTTCAAAAATAAAACATTTGAAAACGGACCATTTTCCACATTTCTGAAGCATGACGTAATGGGGGGGTGTTATCTCTTTTGTCGAAAATCAGCCGTTTTTGCTCGAACATTAAATGCCTCCAAATGGTATTTAATTAACTTCCCGAGCCCCTGGAAGCATGAAAATCACTTTAAACATGCTAATTTTAGCTCTAACACTGATGATCCACCTACAAATGTGAACTGACGTTCAAAAATAAAACATTTGAAAACGGACCATTTTCCACATTTCTGAAGCATGACGTAATGGGGGGGTGTTATCTCTTTTGTCGAAAATCAGCCGTTTTTGCTCGAACATTAAATGCCTCCAAATGGTATTTAATTAACTTCCCGAGCCCCTGGAAGCATGAAAATCACTTTAAACATGCTAATTTTAGCTCTAACACTGATGATCCACCTACAAATGTGAACTGACGTTCAAAAATAAAACATTTGAAAACGGACCATTTTCCACATTTCTGAAGCATGACGTAATGGGGGGGTGTTATCTCTTTTGTCGAAAATCAGCCGTTTTTGCTCGAACATTAAATGCCTCCAAATGGTATTTAATTAACTTCCCGAGCCCCTGGAAGCATGAAAATCACTTTAAACATGCTACTTTTAGCTCTAACACTGATGATCCACCTACAAATGTGAACTGACGTTCAAAAATAAAACATTTGAAAACGGACCATTTTCGACATTTCTGAAGCATGACGTAATGGGGGGGTGTTATCTCTTTTGTCGAAAATCAGCCGTTTTTGCTCGAACATTAAATGCCTACAAATGGTATTTAATTAACTTCCCGAGCCCGTGGAAGCATGAAAATCACTTTAAACATGCTAATTTTAGCTCTAACACTGATGATCCACCTACAAATGTGAACTGACGTTCAAAAATAAAACATTTGAAAACGGACCATTTTCCACATTTCTGAAGCATGACGTAATGGGGGGGTGTTATCTCTTTTGTCGAAAATCAGCCGTTTTTGCTCGAACATTAAATGCATCCAAATGGTATTTAATTAACTTCCCGAGCCCCTGGAAGCATGAAAATCACTTTAAACATGCTAATTTTAGCTCTAACACTGATGATCCACCTACAAATGTGAACTGACGTACAAAAATAAAACATTTGAAAACAGACCATTTTCCACATTTCTGAAGCATGACGTAATGGGGGGGTGTTATCTCTTTTGTCGAAAATCAGCCGTTTTTGCTCGAACATTAAATGCCTCCAAATGGTATTTATTTCACTTCCCGAGCCCCTGGAAGCATGAAAATCACTTTAAACATGCTAATTTTAGCTCTAACACTGATGATCCACCTACAAATGTGAACTGACGTTCAAAAATAAAACATTTGAAAACGGACCATTTTCCACATTTCTGAAGCATGACGTAATGGGGGGGTGTTATATCTTTTGTCGAAAATCAGCCGTTTTTGCTCGAACATTAAATGCCTCCAAATGGTATTTAATTAACTTCCCGAGCCCCTGGAAGCATGAAAATCACTTTAAACATGCTAATTTTAGCTCTAACACTGATGATCCACCTACAAATGTGAACTGACGTTCAAAAATAAAACATTTGAAAACGGACCATTTTCCACATTTCTGAAGCATGACGTAATGGGGGGGTGTTATCTCTTTTGTCAAAAATCAGCCGTTTTTGCTCGAACATTAAATGCCTCCAAATGGTATTTAATTAACTTCCCGAGCCCCTGGAAGCATGAAAATCACTTTAAACATGCTAATTTTAGCTCTAACACTGATGATCCACCTACAAATGTGAACTGACGTTCAAAAATAAAACATTTGAAAACGGACCATTTTCCACATTTCTGAAGCATGACGTAATGGGGGGGTGTTATCTCTTTTGTCGAAAATCAGCCGTTTTTGCTCGAACATTAAATGCCTCCAAATGGTATTTAATTAACTTCCCGAGCCCCTGGAAGCATGAAAATCACTTTAAACATGCTAATTTTAGCTCTAACACTGATGATCCACCTACAAATGTGAACTGACGTTCAAAAATAAAACATTTGAAAACGGACCATTTTCCACATTTCTGAAGCATGACGTAATGGGGGGGTGTTATCTCTTTTGTCGAAAATCAGCCGTTTTTGCTCGAACATTAAATGCCTCCAAATGGTATTTAATTAACTTCCCGAGCCCCTGGAAGCATGAAAATCACTTTAAACATGCTACTTTTAGCTCTAACACTGATGATCCACCTACAAATGTGAACTGACGTTCAAAAATAAAACATTTGAAAACGGACCATTTTCGACATTTCTGAAGCATGACGTAATGGGGGGGGTGTTATCTCTTTTGTCGAAAATCAGCCGTTTTTGCTCGAACATTAAATGCCTACAAATGGTATTTAATTAACTTCCCGAGCCCGTGGAAGCATGAAAATCACTTTAAACATGCTAATTTTAGCTCTAACACTGATGATCCACCTACAAATGTGAACTGACGTTCAAAAATAAAACATTTGAAAACGGACCATTTTCCACATTTCTGAAGCATGACGTAATGGGGGGGTGTTATCTCTTTTGTCGAAAATCAGCCGTTTTTGCTCGAACATTAAATGCATCCAAATGGTATTTAATTAACTTCCCGAGCCCCTGGAAGCATGAAAATCACTTTAAACATGCTAATTTTAGCTCTAACACTGATGATCCACCTACAAATGTGAACTGACGTTCAAAAATAAAACATTTGAAAACGGACCATTTTCCACATTTCTGAAGCATGACGTAATGGGGGGGTGTTATATCTTTTGTCGAAAATCAGCCGTTTTTGCTCGAACATTAAATGCCTCCAAATGGTATTTAATTAACTTCCCGAGCCCCTGGAAGCATGAAAATCACTTTAAACATGCTAATTTTAGCTCTAACACTGATGATCCACCTACAAATGTGAACTGACGTTCAAAAATAAAACATTTGAAAACGGACCATTTTCCACATTTCTGAAGCATGACGTAATGGGGGGGTGTTATCTCTTTTGTCAAAAATCAGCCGTTTTTGCTCGAACATTAAATGCCTCCAAATGGTATTTAATTAACTTCCCGAGCCCCTGGAAGCATGAAAATCACTTTAAACATGCTAATTTTAGCTCTAACACTGATGATCCACCTACAAATGTGAACTGACGTTCAAAAATAAAACATTTGAAAACGGACCATTTTCCACATTTCTGAAGCATGACGTAATGGGGGGGTGTTATCTCTTTTGTCGAAAATCAGCCGTTTTTGCTCGAACATTAAATGCCTCCAAATGGTATTTAATTAACTTCCCGAGCCCCTGGAAGCATGAAAATCACTTTAAACATGCTAATTTTAGCTCTAACACTGATGATCCACCTACAAATGTGAACTGACATTCAAAAATAAAACATTTGAAAACGGACCATTTTCCACATTTCTGAAGCATGACGTAATGGGGGGGTGTTATCTCTTTTGTCGAAAATCAGCCGTTTTTGCTCGAACATTAAATGCCTCCAAATGGTATTTAATTAACTTCCCGGGGTGAAGAAACCCTTTTTGAGAACTCAGAGTGAGTAAATTGGCCATTTTCATGCACTTTTAACCATTCCATAAGTCTTGTGTTTTGGGCCCCTGGAAGCATGAAAATCACTTTAAACATGCTAATTTTAGCTCTAACACTGATGATCCACCTACAAATGTGAACTGACGTTCAAAAATAAAACATTTGAAAACGGACCATTTTCCACATTTCTGAAGCATGACGTAATGGGGGGGTGTTATCTCTTTTGTCGAAAATCAGCCGTTTTTGCTGGAACATTAAATGCCTCCAAATGGTATTTAATTAACTTCCCGGGGTGAAGAAACCCTTTTTGAGAACTCAGAGTGAGTAAATTGGCCATTTTCATGCCCTTTTAACCATTCCATAAATCTGGTGTTTTGGGCCCCTGGAAGCATGAAAATCACTTTAAACATGCTAATTTTAGCTCTAACACTGATGATCCACCTACAAATGTGAACTGACGTTCAAAAATAAAACATTTGAAAACGGACCATTTTCCACATTTCTGAAGCATGACGTAATGGGGGGGTGTTATCTCTTTTGTCGAAAATCAGCCGTTTTTGCTCGAACATTAAATGCCTCCAAATGGTATTTAATTAACTTCCCAAGCCCCTGGAAGCATGAAAATCACTTTAAACATGCTAATTTTAGCTCTAACACTGATGATCCACCTACAAATGTGAACTGACGTTCAAAAATAAAACATTTGAAAACGGACCATTTTCCACATTTCTGAAGCATGACGTAATGGGGGGGTGTTATCTCTTTTGTCGAAAATCAGCCGTTTTTGCTCGAACATTAAATGCCTCCAAATGGTATTTAATTAACTTCCCGAGCCCCTGGTAGCATGAAAATCACTTTAAACATGCTAATTTTAGCTCTAACACTGATGATCCACCTACAAATGTGAACTGACGTTCAAAAATAAAACATTTGAAAACGGACCATTTTCCACATTTCTGAAGCATGACGTAATGGGGGGGTGTTATCTCTTTTGTCGAAAATCAGCCGTTTTTGCTGGAACATTAAATGCCTCCAAATGGTATTTAATTAACTTCCCGGGGTGAAGAAACCCTTTTTGAGAACTCAGAGTGAGTAAATTGGCCATTTTCATGCACTTTTAACAATTCCATAAATCTTGTGTTTTGGGCCCCTGGAAGCATGAAAATATCTTTAAACATGCTAATTTTAGCTCTAACACTGATGATCCACCTACAAATGTGAACTGACGTTCAAAAATAAAACATTTAAAAACGGACCATTTTCCACATTTCTGAAGCATGACGTAATGGGGGGGTGTTATCTCTTTTGTCGAAAATCAGCCGTTTTTGCTCGAACATTAAATGCCTCCAAATGGTATTTAATTAACTTCCCGAGCCCCTGGAAGCATGAACATCACTTTAAACATGCTAATTTTAGCTCTAACACTGATGATCCACCTACAAATGTGAACTGACGTTCAAAAATAAAACATTTGAAAACGGACCATTTTCCACATTTCTGAAGCATGACGTAATGGGGGGGTGTTTTCTCTTTTGTCGAAAATCAGCCGTTTTTGCTCGAACATTAAATGCCTCCAAATGGTATTTAATTAACTTCCCGGGGTGAAGAAACCCTTTTTGAGAACTCAGAGTGAGTAAATTGGCCATTTTCATGCACTTTTAACCATTCCATAAATCTTGTGTTTTGGGCCCCTGGAAGCATGAAAATCACTTTAAACATGCTAATTTTAGCTCTAACACTGATGATCCACCTACAAATGTGAACTGACGTTCAAAAATAAAACATTTGAAGACGGACCATTTTCCACATTTCTGAAGCATGACGTAATGGGGGGGTGTTATCTCTTTTGTCGAAAATCAGCCGTTTTTGCTCGAACATTAAATGCCTCCAAATGGTATTTAATTAACTTCCCGAGCCCCTGGAAGCATGAAAATCACTTTAAACATGCTAATTTTAGCTCTAACACTGATGATCCACCTACAAATGTGAACTGACGTTCAAAAATAAAACATTTGAAAACGGACCATTTTCCACATTTCTGAAGCATGACGTAATGGGGGGGGTGTTATCTCTTTTGTCGAAAATCAGCCGTTTTTGCTCGAACATTAAATGCCTCCAAATGGTATTTAATTAACTTCCCGAGCCCCTGGAAGCATGAAAATCACTTTAAACATGCTAATTTTAGCTCTAACACTGATGATCCACCTACAAATGTGAACTGACGTTCAAAAATAAAACATTTGAAAACGGACCATTTTCCACATTTCTGAAGCATGACGTAATGGGGGGGTGTTATCTCTTTTGTCGAAAATCAGCCGTTTTTGCTCGAACATTAAATGCCTCCAAATGGTATTTATTTCACTTCCCGAGCCCCTGGAAGCATGAAAATCACTTTAAACATGCTAATTTTAGCTCTAACACTGATGATCCACCTACAAATGTGAACTGACGTTCAAAAATAAAACATTTGAAAACTGACCATTTTCCACATTTCTGAAGCATGACGTAATGGGGGGGTGTTATCTCTTTTGTCGAAAATCTGCCGTTTTTGCTCGAACATTAAATGCCTCCAAATGGTATTTAATTAACTTCCCAAGCCCCTGGAAGCATGAAAATCACTTTAAACATGCTAATTTTAGCTCTAACACTGATGATCCACCTACAAATGTGAACTGACGTTCAAAAATAAAACATTTGAAAACGGACCATTTTCCACATTTCTGAAGCATGACGTAATGGGGGGGTGTTATCTCTTTTGTCGAAAATCAGCCGTTTTTGCTCGAACATTAAATGCCTCCAAATGGTATTAAATTAACTTCCCGAGCCCCTGGAAGCATGAAAATCACTTTAAACATGCTAATTTTAGCTCTAACACTGATGATCCACCTACAAATGTGAACTGACGTTCAAAAATAAAACATTTGAAAACGGACCATTTTCCACATTTCTGAAGCATGACGTAATGGGGGGGTGTTATCTCTTTTGTCGAAAATCAGCCGTTTTTGCTCGAACATTAGATGCCTCCAAATGGTATTTAATTAACTTCCCGAGCCCCTGGAAGCATGAAAATCACTTTAAACATGCTAATTTTAGCTCTAAAACTGATGATCCACCTACAAATGTGAACTGACGTTCAAAAATAAAACATTTGAAAACGGACCATTTTCCACATTTCTGAAGCATGACGTAATGGGGGGGTGTTATCTCTTTTGTCGAAAATCAGCCGTTTTTGCTCGAACATTAAATGCCTCCAAATGGTATTTAATTAACTTCCCGAGCCCCTGGAAGCATGAAAATCACTTTAAACATGCTAATTTTAGCTCTAACACTGATGATCCACCTACAAATGTGAACTGACGTTCAAAAATAAAACATTTGAAAACGGACCATTTTCCACATTTCTGAAGCATGACGTAATGGGGGGGTGTTATCTCTTTTGTCGAAAATCAGCCGTTTTTGCTCGAACATTAAATGCCTCCAAATGGTATTTAATTAACTTCCCGAGCCCCTGGAAGCATGAAAATCACTTTAAACATGCTAATTTTAGCTCTAACACTGATGATCCACCTACAAATGTGAACTGACGTTCAAAAATAAAACATTTGAAAACGGACCATTTTCCACATTTCTGAAGCATGACGTAATGGGGGGGGTGTTATCTCTTTTGTCGAAAATCAGCCGTTTTTGCTCGAACATTAAATGCCTCCAAATGGTATTTAATTAACTTCCCGAGCCCCTGGAAGCATGAAAATCACTTTAAACGTGCTAATTTTAGCTCTAACACTGATGATCCACCTACAAATGTGAACTGACGTTCAAAAATAAAACATTTGAAAACGGACCATTTTCCATATTTCTGAAGCATGACGTAATGGGGGGGTGTTATCTCTTTTGTCGAAAATCAGCCGTTTTTGCTCGAACATTAAATGCCTCCAAATGGTATTTAATTAACTTCCCGAGCCCCTGGAAGCATGAAAATCACTTTAAACATGCTAATTTTAGCTCTAACACTGATGATCCACCTACAAATGTGAACTGACGTTCAAAAATAAAACATTTGAAAACGGACCATTTTCCACATTTCTGAAGCATGACGTAATGGGGGGGTGTTATCTCTTTTGTCAAAAATCAGCCGTTTTTGCTCGAACATTAAATGCCTCCAAATGGTATTTAATTAACTTCCCGAGCCCCTGGAAGCATGAAAATCACTTTAAACATGCTAATTTTAGCTCTAACACTGATGATCCACCTACAAATGTGAACTGACGTTCAAAAATAAAACATTTGAAAACGGACCATTTTCCACATTTCTGAAGCATGACGTAATGGGGGGGTGTTATCTCTTTTGTCGAAAATCAGCCGTTTTTGCTCGAACATTAAAAGCCTCCAAATGGTATTTAATTAACTTCCCGAGCCCCTGGAAGCATGAAAATCACTTTAAACATGCTAATTTTAGCTCTAACACTGATGATCCACCTACAAATGTGAACTGACGTTCAAAAATAAAACATTTGAAAACGGACCATTTTCCACATTTCTGAAGCATGACGTAATGGGGGGGTGTTATCTCTTTTGTCGAAAATCAGCCGTTTTTGCTCGAACATTAAATGCCTCCAAATGGTATTTAATTAACTTCCCGGGGTGAAGAAACCCTTTTTGAGAACTCAGAGTGAGTAAATTGGCCATTTTCATGCACTTTTAACCATTCCATAAATCTTGTGTTTTGGGCCCCTGGAAGCATGAAAATCACTTTAAACATGCTAATTTTAGCTCTAACACTGATGATCCACCTACAAATGTGAACTGACGTTCAAAAATAAAACATTTGAAAACGGACCATTTTCCACATTTCTGAAGCATGACGTAATGGGGGGGTGTTATCTCTTTTGTCGAAAATCAGCCGTTTTTGCTCGAACATTAAATGCCTTCAAATGGTATTTAATTAACTTCCCGAGCCCCTGGAAGCATGAAAATCACTTTAAACATGCTAATTTTAGCTCTAACACTGATGATCCACCTACAAATGTGAACTGACGTTCAAAAATAAAACATTTGAAAACGGACCATTTTCCACATTTCTGAAGCATGACGTAATGGGGGGGTGTTATCTCTTTTGTCGAAAATCAGCCATTTTTGCTCGAACATTCAATGCCTCCAAATGGTATTTAATTAACTTCCCAAGCCCCTGGAAGCATGAAAATCACTTTAAACATGCTAATTTTAGCTCTAACACTGATGATCCACCTACAAATGTGAACTGACGTTCAAAAATAAAACATTTGAAAACGGACCATTTTCCACATTTCTGAAGCATGACGTAATGGGGGGGTGTTATCTCTTTTGTCGAAAATCAGCCGTTTTTGCTCGAACATTAAATGCCTCCAAATGGTATTTAATTAACTTCCCGGGGTGAAGATACCCTTTTTGAGAACTCAGAGTGAGTAAATTGGCCATTTTCATGCACTTTTAACCATTCCATAAATCTTGTGTTTTGGGCCCCTGGAAGCATGAAAATCACTTTAAACATGCTAATTTTAGCTCTAACACTGATGATCCACCTACAAATGTGAACTGACGTTCAAAAATAAAACATTTGAAAACGGACCATTTTCCACATTTCTGAAGCATGACGTAATGGGGGGGTGTTATCTCTTTTGTCGAAAATCAGCCGTTTTTGCTCGAACATTAAATGCCTCCAAATGGTATTTAATTAACTTCCCGAGCCCCTGGAAGCATGAAAATCACTTTAAACATGCTAATTTTAGCTCTAACACTGATGATCCACCTACAAATGTGAACTGACGTTCAAAAATAAAACATTTGAAAACGGACCATTTTCCACATTTCTGAAGCATGACGTAATGGGGGGGTGTTATCTCTTTTGTCGAAAATCAGCCGTTTTTGCTCGAACATTAAATGCCTCCAAATGGTATTTAATTAACTTCCCGAGCCCCTGGAAGCATGAAAATCACTTTAAACATGCTAATTTTAGCTCTAACACTGATGATCCACCTACAAATGTGAACTGACGTTCAAAAATAAAACATTTGAAAACGGACCATTTTCCACATTTCTGAAGCATGACGTAATGGGGGGGTGTTATCTCTTTTGTCGAAAATCAGCCGTTTTTGCTCGAACATTAAATGCCTCCAAATGGTATTTAATTACCTTCCCGAGCCCCTGGAAGCATGAAAATCACTTTAAACATGCTACTTTTAGCTCTAACACTGATGATCCACCTACAAATGTGAACTGACGTTCAAAAATAAAACATTTGAAAACGGACCATTTTCCACATTTCTGAAGCATGACGTAATGGGGGGGTGTTATCTCTTTTGTCGAAAATCAGCCGTTTTTGCCCGAACATTAAATGCCTCCAAATGGTATTTAATTAACTTCCCGAGCCCCTGGAAGCATGAAAATCACTTTAAATATGCTAATTTTAGCTCTAACACTGATGATACACCTACAAATGTGAACTACCGTTCAAAAATAAAACATTTGAAAACGGACCATTTTCGACATTTCTGAAGCATGACGTAATGGGGGGGTGTTATCTCTTTTGTCGAAAATCAGCCGTTTTTGCTCGAACATTAAATGCCTCCAAATGGTATTTAATTAACTTCCCGAGCCCCTGGAAGCATGAAAATCACTTTAAACATGCTAATTTTAGCTCTAACACTGATGATCCACCTACAAATGTGAACTGACGTTCAAAAATAAAACATTTGAAAACGGACCATTTTCCACATTTCTGAAGCATGACGTAATGGGGGGGTGTTATCTCTTTTGTCGAAAATCAGCCGTTTTTGCTCGAACATTAAATGCATCCAAATGGTATTTAATTAACTTCCCGAGCCCCTGGAAGCATGAAAATCACTTTAAACATGCTAATTTTAGCTCTAACACTGATGATCCACCTACAAATGTGAACTGACGTTCAAAAATAAAACATTTGAAAACGGACCATTTTCCACATTTCTGAAGCATGACGTAATGGGGGGGTGTTATCTCTTTTGTCGAAAATCAGCCGTTTTTGCTCGAACATTAAATGCCTCCAAATGGTATTTATTTCACTTCCCGAGCCCCTGGAAGCATGAAAATCACTTTAAACATGCTAATTTTAGCTCTAACACTGATGATCCACCTACAAATGTGAACTGACGTTCAAAAATAAAACATTTGAAAACGGACCATTTTCCACATTTCTGAAGCATGACGTAATGGGGGGGTGTTATATCTTTTGTCGAAAATCAGCCGTTTTTGCTCGAACATTAAATGCCTCCAAATGGTATTTAATTAACTTCCCGAGCCCCTGGAAGCATGAAAATCACTTTAAACATGCTAATTTTAGCTCTAACACTGATGATCCACCTACAAATGTGAACTGACGTTCAAAAATAAAACATTTGAAAACGGACCATTTTCCACATTTCTGAAGCATGACGTAATGGGGGGGTGTTATCTCTTTTGTCAAAAATCAGCCGTTTTTGCTCGAACATTAAATGCCTCCAAATGGTATTTAATTAACTTCCCGAGCCCCTGGAAGCATGAAAATCACTTTAAACATGCTAATTTTAGCTCTAACACTGATGATCCACCTACAAATGTGAACTGACGTTCAAAAATAAAACATTTGAAAACGGACCATTTTCCACATTTCTGAAGCATGACGTAATGGGGGGGTGTTATCTCTTTTGTCGAAAATCAGCCGTTTTTGCTCGAACATTAAATGCCTCCAAATGGTATTTAATTAACTTCCCGAGCCCCTGGAAGCATGAAAATCACTTTAAACATGCTAATTTTAGCTCTAACACTGATGATCCACCTACAAATGTAAACTGACGTTCAAAAATAAAACATTTGAAAACGGTCCATTTTCCACATTTCTGAAGCATGACGTAATGGGGGGGTGTTATCTCTTTTGTCGAAAATCAGCCGTTTTTGCTCGAACATTAAATGCCTCCAAATGGTATTTAATTAACTTCCCGGGGTGAAGAAACCCTTTTTGAGAACTCAGAGTGAGTAAATTGGCCATTTTCATGAACTTTTAACCATTCCATAAGTCTTGTGTTTTGGGCCCCTGGAAGCATGAAAATCACTTTAAACATGCTAATTTTAGCTCTAACACTGATGATCCACCTACAAATGTGAACTGACGTTCAAAAATAAAACATTTGAAAACGGACCATTTTCCACATTTCTGAAGCATGACGTAATGGGGGGGTGTTATCTCTTTTGTCGAAAATCAGCCGTTTTTGCTCGAACATTAAATGCCTCCAAATGGTATTTAATTAACTTCCCGAGCCCCTGGAAGCATGAAAATCACTTTAAACATGCTAATTTTAGCTCTAACACTGATGATCCACCTACAAATGTGAACTGACATTCAAAAATAAAACATTTGAAAACGGACCATTTTCCACATTTCTGAAGCATGACGTAATGGGGGGTGTTATCTCTTTTGTCGAAAATCAGCCGTTTTTGCTCGAACATTAAATGCCTCCAAATGGTATTTAATTAACTTCCCGGGGTGAAGAAACCCTTTTTGAGAACTCAGAGTGAGTAAATTGGCCATTTTCATGCACTTTTAACCATTCCATAAGTCTTGTGTTTTGGGCCCCTGGAAGCATGAAAATCACTTTAAACATGCTAATTTTAGCTCTAACACTGATGATCCACCTACAAATGTGAACTGACGTTCAAAAATAAAACATTTGAAAACGGACCATTTTCCACATTTCTGAAGCATGACGTAATGGGGGGGTGTTATCTCTTTTGTCGAAAATCAGCCGTTTTTGCTGGAACATTAAATGCCTCCAAATGGTATTTAATTAACTTCCCGGGGTTAAGAAACCCTTTTTGAGAACTCAGAGTGAGTAAATTGGCCATTTTCATGCACTTTTAACCATTCCATAAATCTTGTGTTTTGGGCCCCTGGAAGCATGAAAATCACTTTAAACATGCTAATTTTAGCTCTAACACTGATGATCCACCTACAAATGTGAACTGACGTTCAAAAATAAAACATTTGAAAACGGACCATTTTCCACATTTCTGAAGCATGACGTAATGGGGGGGTGTTATCTCTTTTGTCGAAAATCAGCCGTTTTTGCTCGAACATTAAATGCCTCCAAATGGTATTTAATTAACTTCCCGAGCCCCTGGAAGCATGAAAATCACTTTAAACATGCTAATTTTAGCTCTAACACTGATGATCCACCTACAAATGTGAACTGACGTTCAAAAATAAAACATTTGAAAACGGACCATTTTCCACATTTCTGAAGCATGACGTAATGGGGGGGTGTTATCTCTTTTGTCGAAAATCAGCCGTTTTTGCTCGAACATTAAATGCCTCCAAATGGTATTTAATTAACTTCCCGAGCCCCTGGAAGCATGAAAATCACTTTAAACATGCTAATTTTAGCTCTAACACTGATGATCCACCTACAAATGTGAACTGACGTTCAAAAATAAAACATTTGAAAACGGACCATTTTCCACATTTCTGAAGCATGACGTAATGGGGGGGTGTTATCTCTTTTGTCGAAAATCAGCCGTTTTTGCTCGAACATTAAATGCCTCCAAATGGTATTTAATTAACTTCCCGAGCCCCTGGAAGCATGAAAATCACTTTAAACATGCTAATTTTAGCTCTAACACTGATGATCCACCTACAAATGTGAACTGACGTTCAAAAATAAAACATTTGAAAACGGACCATTTTCCACATTTCTGAAGCATGACGTAATGGGGGGGTGTTATCTCTTTTGTCGAAAATCAGCCGTTTTTGCTCGAACATCAAATGCCTCCAAATGGTATTTAATTAACTTCCTGAGCCCCTGGAAGCATGAAAATCACTTTAAACATGCTAATTTTAGCTCTAACACTGATGATCCACCTACAAATGTGAACTGACGTTCAAAAATAAAACATTTGAAAACGGACCATTTTCCATATTTCTGAAGCATGACGTAATGGGGGGGTGTTATCTCTTTTGTCGAAAATCAGCCGTTTTTGCTCGAACATTAAATGCCTCCAAATGGTATTTAATTAACTTCCCGAGCCCCTGGAAGCATGAAAATCACTTTAAACATGCTAATTTTAGCTCTAACACTGATGATCCACCTACAAATGTGAACTGACGTTCAAAAATAAAACATTTGAAAACGGACCATTTTCCACATTTCTGAAGCATGACGTAATGGGGGGTGTTATCTCTTTTGTCAAAAATCAGCCGTTTTTGCTTGAACATTAAATGCCTCCAAATGGTATTTAATTAACTTCCCGAGCCCCTGGAAGCATGAAAATCACTTTAAACATGCTAATTTTAGCTCTAACACTGATGATCCACCTACAAATGTGAACTGACGTTCAAAAATAAAACATTTGAAAACGGACCATTTTCCACATTTCTGAAGCATGACGTAATGGGGGGGTGTTATCTCTTTTGTCGAAAATCAGCCGTTTTTGCCCGAACATTAAATGCCTCCAAATGGTATTTAATTAACTTCCCGAGCCCCTGGAAGCATGAAAATCACTTTAAATATGCTAATTTTAGCTCTAACACTGATGATCCACCTACAAATGTGAACTACCGTTCAAAAATAAAACATTTGAAAACGGACCATTTTCCACATTTCTGAAGCATGACGTAATGGGGGGGTGTTATCTCTTTTGTCGAAAATCAGCCGTTTTTGCTCGAACATTAAATGCCTCCAAATGGTATTTAATTAACTTCCCGAGCCCCTGGAAGCATGAAAATCACTATAAACATGCTAATTTTAGCTCTAACACTGATGATCCACCTACAAATGTGAACTGACGTTCAAAAATAAAACATTTGAAAACGGACCATTTTCCACATTTCTGAAGCATGACGTAATGGGGGGGTGTTATCTCTTTTGTCGAAAATCAGCCGTTTTTGCTCGAACATTAAATGCCTCCAAATGGTATTTAATTAACTTCCCGAGCCCCTGGAAGCATGAAAATCACTTTAAACATGCTAATTTTAGCTCTAACACTGATGATCCACCTACAAATGTGAACTGACGTTCAAAAATAAAACATTTGAAAACGGACCATTTTCCACATTTCTGAAGCATGACGTAATGGGGGGGTGTTATCTCTTTTGTCGAAAATCAGCCGTTTTTGCTCGAACATTAAATGCCTCCAAATGGTATTTAATTAACTTCCCGAGCCCCTGGAAGCATGAAAATCACTTTAAACATGCTAATTTTAGCTCTAACACTGATGATCCACCTACAAATGTGAACTGACGTTCAAAAATAAAACATTTGAAAACGGACCATTTTCCACATTTCTGAAGCATGACGTAATGGGGGGGTGTTATCTCTTTTGTCGAAAATCAGCCGTTTTTGCTCGAACATTAAATGCCTCCAAATGGTATTTAATTAACTTCCCGAGCCCCTGGAAGCATGAAAATCACTTTAAACATGCTAATTTTAGCTCTAACACTGATGATCCACCTACAAATGTGAACTGACGTTCAAAAATAAAACATTTGAAAACGGACCATTTTCCATATTTCTGAAGCATGACGTAATGGGGGGGTGTTATCTCTTTTGTCGAAAATCAGCCGTTTTTGCTCGAACATTAAATGCCTCCAAATGGTATTTAATTAACTTCCCGAGCCCCTGGAAGCATGAAAATCACTTTAAACATGCTAATTTTAGCTCTAACACTGATGATCCACCTACAAATGTGAACTGACGTTCAAAAATAAAACATTTGAAAACGGACCATTTTCCACATTTCTGAAGCATGACGTAATGGGTGGGTGTTATCTCTTTTGTCAAAAATCAGCCGTTTTTGCTTGAACATTAAATGCCTCCAAATGGTATTTAATTAACTTCCCGAGCCCCTGGAAGCATGAAAATCACTTTAAACATGCTAATTTTAGCTCTAACACTGATGATCCACCTACAAATGTGAACTGACGTTCAAAAATAAAACATTTGAAAACGGACCATTTTCCACATTTCTGAAGCATGACGTAATGGGGGGGTGTTATCTCTTTTGTCGAAAATCAGCCGTTTTTGCTCGAACATTAAATGCCTCCAAATGGTATTTAATTAACTTCTCGAGCCCCTGGAAGCA
This sequence comes from Lissotriton vulgaris, assembly GCF_964263255.1. Classification (NCBI taxonomy): domain Eukaryota; kingdom Metazoa; phylum Chordata; class Amphibia; order Caudata; family Salamandridae; genus Lissotriton; species Lissotriton vulgaris. The sequence continues at coordinate 358,686 of NW_028245263.1, read as the reverse complement.
TGAAAATCACTTTAAACATGCTAATTTTAGCTCTAACACTGATGATCCACCTACAAATGTGAACTGACGTTCAAAAATAAAACATTTGAAAACGGACCATTTTCCACATTTCTGAAGCATGACGTAATGGGGGGGTGTTATCTCTTTTGTCGAAAATCAGCCGTTTTTGCTCGAACATTAAATGCCTCCAAATGGTATTTAATTAACTTCCCGGGGTGAAGAAACCCTTTTTGAGAACTCAGAGTGAGTAAATTGGCCATTTTCATGCACTTTTAACCATTCCATAAGTCTTGTGTTTTGGGCCCCTGGAAGCATGAAAATCACTTTAAACATGCTAATTTTAGCTCTAATACTGATGATCCACCTACAAATGTGAACTGACGTTCAAAAATAAAACATTTGAAAACGGACCATTTTCCACATTTCTGAAGCATGACGTAATGGGGGGGTGTTATCTCTTTTGTCGAAAATCAGCCGTTTTTGCTCGAACATTAAATGCCTCCAAATGGTATTTAATTACCTTCCCGAGCCCCTGGAAGCATGAAAATCACTTTAAACATGCTAATTTTAGCTCTAACACTGATGATCCACCTATAAATGTGAACTGACGTTCAAAAATAAAACATTTGAAAACGGACCATTTTCCACATTTCTGAAGCATGACGTAATGGGGGGGTGTTATCTCTTTTGTCGAAAATCAGCCGTTTTTGCTCGAACATTAAATGCCTCCAAATGGTATTTAATTAACTTCCCGGGGTGAAGAAACCCTTTTTGAGAACTCAGAGTGAGTAAATTGGCCATTTTCATGCACTTTTAACCATTCCATAAGTCTTGTGTTTTGGGCCCCTGGAAGCATGAAAATCACTTTAAACATGCTAATTTTAGCTCTAACACTGATGATCCACCTACAAATGTGAACTGACGTTCAAAAATAAAACATTTGAAAACGGACCATTTTCCACATTTCTGAAGCATGACGTAATGGGGGGGTGTTATCTCTTTTGTCGAAAATCAGCCGTTTTTGCTGGAACATTAAATGCCTCCAAATGGTATTTAATTAACTTCCCGGGGTGAAGAAACCCTTTTTGAGAACTCAGAGTGAGTAAATTGGCCATTTTCATGCACTTTTAACCATTCCATAAATCTTGTGTTTTGGGCCCCTGGAAGCATGAAAATATCTTTAAACATGCTAATTTTAGCTCTAACACTGATGATCCACCTACAAATGTGAACTGACGTTCAAAAATAAAACATTTAAAAACGGACCATTTTCCACATTTCTGAAGCATGACGTAATGGGGGGGTGTTATCTCTTTTGTCGAAATCAGCCGTTTTTGCTCGAACATTAAATGCCTCCAAATGGTATTTAATTAACTTCCCGAGCCCCTGGAAGCATGAACATCACTTTAAACATGCTAATTTTAGCTCTAACACTGATGATCCACCTACAAATGTGAACTGACGTTCAAAAATAAAACATTTGAAAACGGACCATTTTCCACATTTCTGAAGCATGACGTAATGGGGGGTGTTTTCTCTTTTGTCGAAAATCAGCCGTTTTTGCTCGAACATTAAATGCCTCCAAATGGTATTTAATTAACTTCCCGGGGTGAAGAAACCCTTTTTGAGAACTCAGAGTGAGTAAATTGGCCATTTTCATGCACTTTTAACCATTCCATAAATCTTGTGTTTTGGGCCCCTGGAAGCATGAAAATCACTTTAAACATGCTAATTTTAGCTCTAACACTGATGATCCACCTACAAATGTGAACTGACGTTCAAAAATAAAACATTTGAAGACGGACCATTTTCCACATTTCTGAAGCATGACGTAATGGGGGGGGTGTTATCTCTTTTGTCGAAAATCAGCCGTTTTTGCTCGAACATTAAATGCCTCCAAATGGTATTTAATTAACTTCCCGAGCCCCTGGAAGCATGAAAATCACTTTAAACATGCTAATTTTAGCTCTAACACTGATGATCCACCTACAAATGTGAACTGACGTTCAAAAATAAAACATTTGAAAACGGACCATTTTCCACATTTCTGAAGCATGACGTAATGGGGGGGGTGTTATGTCTTTTGTCGAAAATCAGCCGTTTTTGCTCGAACATTAAATGCCTCCAAATGGTATTTAATTAACTTCCCGAGCCCCTGGAAGCATGAAAATCACTTTAAACATGCTAATTTTAGCTCTAACACTGATGATCCACCTACAAATGTGAACTGACGTTCAAAAATAAAACATTTGAAAACGGACCATTTTCCACATTTCTGAAGCATGACGTAATGGGGGGGTGTTATCTCTTTTGTCGAAAATCAGCCGTTTTTGCTCGAACATTAAATGCCTCCAAATGGTATTTATTTCACTTCCCGAGCCCCTGGAAGCATGAAAATCACTTTAAACATGCTAATTTTAGCTCTAACACTGATGATCCACCTACAAATGTGAACTGACGTTCAAAAATAAAACATTTGAAAACTGACCATTTTCCACATTTCTGAAGCATGACGTAATGGGGGGGTGTTATCTCTTTTGTCGAAAATCTGCCGTTTTTGCTCGAACATTAAATGCCTCCAAATGGTATTTAATTAACTTCCCAAGCCCCTGGAAGCATGAAAATCACTTTAAACATGCTAATTTTAGCTCTAACACTGATGATCCACCTACAAATGTGAACTGACGTTCAAAAATAAAACATTTGAAAACGGACCATTTTCCACATTTCTGAAGCATGACGTAATGGGGGGGTGTTATCTCTTTTGTCGAAAATCAGCCGTTTTTGCTCGAACATTAAATGCCTCCAAATGGTATTAAATTAACTTCCCGAGCCCCTGGAAGCATGAAAATCACTTTAAACATGCTAATTTTAGCTCTAACACTGATGATCCACCTACAAATGTGAACTGACGTTCAAAAATAAAACATTTGAAAACGGACCATTTTCCACATTTCTGAAGCATGACGTAATGGGGGGGTGTTATCTCTTTTGTCGAAAATCAGCCGTTTTTGCTCGAACATTAGATGCCTCCAAATGGTATTTAATTAACTTCCCGAGCCCCTGGAAGCATGAAAATCACTTTAAACATGCTAATTTTAGCTCTAAAACTGATGATCCACCTACAAATGTGAACTGACGTTCAAAAATAAAACATTTGAAAACGGACCATTTTCCACATTTCTGAAGCATGACGTAATGGGGGGGTGTTATCTCTTTTGTCGAAAATCAGCCGTTTTTGCTCGAACATTAAATGCCTCCAAATGGTATTTAATTAACTTCCCGAGCCCCTGGAAGCATGAAAATCACTTTAAACATGCTACTTTTAGCTCTAACACTGATGATCCACCTACAAATGTGAACTGACGTTCAAAAATAAAACATTTGAAAACGGACCATTTTCCACATTTCTGAAGCATGACGTAATGGGGGGGTGTTATCTCTTTTGTCGAAAATCAGCCGTTTTTGCTCGAACATTAAATGCCTCCAAATGGTATTTAATTAACTTCCCGAGCCCCTGGAAGCATGAAAATCACTTTAAACATGCTAATTTTAGCTCTAACACTGATGATCCACCTACAAATGTGAACTGACGTTCAAAAATAAAACATTTGAAAACGGACCATTTTCCACATTTCTGAAGCATGACGTAATGGGGGGGGTGTTATCTCTTTTGTCGAAAATCAGCCGTTTTTGCTCGAACATTAAATGCCTCCAAATGGTATTTAATTAACTTCCCGAGCCCCTGGAAGCATGAAAATCACTTTAAACATGCTAATTTTAGCTCTAACACTGATGATCCACCTACAAATGTGAACTGACGTTCAAAAATAAAACATTTGAAAACGGACCATTTTCCATATTTCTGAAGCATGACGTAATGGGGGGGTGTTATCTCTTTTGTCGAAAATCAGCCGTTTTTGCTCGAACATTAAATGCCTCCAAATGGTATTTAATTAACTTCCCGAGCCCCTGGAAGCATGAAAATCACTTTAAACATGCTAATTTTAGCTCTAGCACTGATGATCCACCTACAAATGTGAACTGACGTTCAAAAATAAAACATTTGAAAACGGACCATTTTCCACATTTCTGAAGCATGACGTAATGGGGGGGTGTTATCTCTTTTGTCAAAAATCAGCCGTTTTTGCTCGAACATTAAATGCCTCCAAATGGTATTTAATTAACTTCCCGAGCCCCTGGAAGCATGAAAATCACTTTAAACATGCTAATTTTAGCTCTAACACTGATGATCCACCTACAAATGTGAACTGACGTTCAAAAATAAAACATTTGAAAACGGACCATTTTCCACATTTCTGAAGCATGACGTAATGGGGGGGTGTTATCTCTTTTGTCGAAAATCAGCCGTTTTTGCTCGAACATTAAAAGCCTCCAAATGGTATTTAATTAACTTCCCGAGCCCCTGGAAGCATGAAAATCACTTTAAACATGCTAATTTTAGCTCTAACACTGATGATCCACCTACAAATGTGAACTGACGTTCAAAAATAAAACATTTGAAAACGGACCATTTTCCACATTTCTGAAGCATGACGTAATGGGGGGGTGTTATCTCTTTTGTCGAAAATCAGCCGTTTTTGCTCGAACATTAAATGCCTCCAAATGGTATTTAATTAACTTCCCGGGGTGAAGAAACCCTTTTTGAGAACTCAGAGTGAGTAAATTGGCCATTTTCATGCACTTTTAACCATTCCATAAGTCTTGTGTTTTGGGCCCCTAGAAGCATGAAAATCACTTTAAACATGCTAATTTTAGCTCTAACACTGATGATCCACCTACAAATGTGAACTGACGTTCAAAAATAAAACATTTGAAAACGGACCATTTTCCACATTTCTGAAGCATGACGTAATAGGGGGTGTTATCTCTTTTGTCGAAAATCAGCCGTTTTTGCTGGAACATTAAATGCCTCCAAATGGTATTTAATTAACTTCCCGGGGTGAAGAAACCCTTTTTGAGAACTCAGAGTGAGTAAATTGGCCATTTTCATGCACTTTTAACCATTCCATAAATCTTGTGTTTTGGGCCCCTGGAAGCATGAAAATCACTTTAAACATGCTAATTTTAGCTCTAACACTGATGATCCACCTACAAATGTGAACTGACGTTCAAAAATAAAACATTTGAAAACGGACCATTTTCCACATTTCTGAAGCATGACGTAATGGGGGGGTGTTATCTCTTTTGTCGAAAATCAGCCATTTTTGCTCGAACATTCAATGCCTCCAAATGGTATTTAATTAACTTCCCAAGCCCCTGGAAGCATGAAAATCACTTTAAACATGCTAATTTTAGCTCTAACACTGATGATCCACCTACAAATGTGAACTGACGTTCAAAAATAAAACATTTGAAAACGGACCATTTTCCACATTTCTGAAGCATGACGTAATGGGGGGGTGTTATCTCTTTTGTCGAAAATCAGCCGTTTTTGCTCGAACATTAAATGCCTCCAAATGGTATTTAATTAACTTCCCGGGGTGAAGATACCCTTTTTGAGAACTCAGAGTGAGTAAATTGGCCATTTTCATGCACTTTTAACCATTCCATAAATCTTGTGTTTTGGGCCCCTGGAAGCATGAAAATCACTTTAAACATGCTAATTTTAGCTCTAACACTGATGATCCACCTACAAATGTGAACTGACGTTCAAAAATAAAACATTTGAAAACGGACCATTTTCCACATTTCTGAAGCATGACGTAATGGGGGGGTGTTATCTCTTTTGTCGAAAATCAGCCGTTTTTGCTCGAACATTAAATGCCTCCAAATGGTATTTAATTAACTTCCCGAGCCCCTGGAAGCATGAAAATCACTTTAAACATGCTAATTTTAGCTCTAACACTGATGATCCACCTACAAATGTGAACTGACGTTCAAAAATAAAACATTTGAAAACGGACCATTTTCCACATTTCTGAAGCATGACGTAATGGGGGGGTGTTATCTCTTTTGTCGAAAATCAGCCGTTTTTGCTCGAACATTAAATGCCTCCAAATGGTATTTAATTAACTTCCCGAGCCCCTGGAAGCATGAAAATCACTTTAAACATGCTAATTTTAGCTCTAACACTGATGATCCACCTACAAATGTGAACTGACGTTCAAAAATAAAACATTTGAAAACGGACCATTTTCCACATTTCTGAAGCATGACGTAATGGGGGGTGTTATCTCTTTTGTCGAAAATCAGCCGTTTTTGCTCGAACATTAAATGCCTCCAAATGGTATTTAATTAACTTCCCGAGCCCCTGGAAGCATGAAAATCACTTTAAACATGCTACTTTTAGCTCTAACACTGATGATCCACCTACAAATGTGAACTGACGTTCAAAAATAAAACATTTGAAAACGGACCATTTTCGACATTTCTGAAGCATGACGTAATGGGGGGGTGTTATCTCTTTTGTCGAAAATCAGCCGTTTTTGCTCGAACATTAAATGCCTACAAATGGTATTTAATTAACTTCCCGAGCCCGTGGAAGCATGAAAATCACTTTAAACATGCTAATTTTAGCTCTAACACTGATGATCCACCTACAAATGTGAACTGACGTTCAAAAATAAAACATTTGAAAACGGACCATTTTCCACATTTCTGAAGCATGACGTAATGGGGGGGTGTTATCTCTTTTGTCGAAAATCAGCCGTTTTTGCTCGAACATTAAATGCATCCAAATGGTATTTAATTAACTTCCCGAGCCCCTGGAAGCATGAAAATCACTTTAAACATGCTAATTTTAGCTCTAACACTGATGATCCACCTACAAATGTGAACTGACGTTCAAAAATAAAACATTTGAAAACAGACCATTTTCCACATTTCTGAAGCATGACGTAATGGGGGGGTGTTATCTCTTTTGTCGAAAATCAGCCGTTTTTGCTCGAACATTAAATGCCTCCAAATGGTATTTATTTCACTTCCCGAGCCCCTGGAAGCATGAAAATCACTTTAAACATGCTAATTTTAGCTCTAACACTGATGATCCACCTACAAATGTGAACTGACGTTCAAAAATAAAACATTTGAAAACGGACCATTTTCCACATTTCTGAAGCATGACGTAATGGGGGGGTGTTATATCTTTTGTCGAAAATCAGCCGTTTTTGCTCGAACATTAAATGCCTCCAAATGGTATTTAATTAACTTCCCGAGCCCCTGGAAGCATGAAAATCACTTTAAACATGCTAATTTTAGCTCTAACACTGATGATCCACCTACAAATGTGAACTGACGTTCAAAAATAAAACATTTGAAAACGGACCATTTTCCACATTTCTGAAGCATGACGTAATGGGGGGGTGTTATCTCTTTTGTCAAAAATCAGCCGTTTTTGCTCGAACATTAAATGCCTCCAAATGGTATTTAATTAACTTCCCGAGCCCCTGGAAGCATGAAAATCACTTTAAACATGCTAATTTTAGCTCTAACACTGATGATCCACCTACAAATGTGAACTGACGTTCAAAAATAAAACATTTGAAAACGGACCATTTTCCACATTTCTGAAGCATGACGTAATGGGGGGGGGTGTTATCTCTTTTGTCGAAAATCAGCCGTTTTTGCTCGAACATTAAATGCCTCCAAATGGTATTTAATTAACTTCCCGAGCCCCTGGAAGCATGAAAATCACTTTAAACATGCTAATTTTAGCTCTAACACTGATGATCCACCTACAAATGTGAACTGACGTTCAAAAATAAAACATTTGAAAACGGACCATTTTCCATATTTCTGAAGCATGACGTAATGGGGGGGTGTTATCTCTTTTGTCGAAAATCAGCCGTTTTTGCTCGAACATTAAATGCCTCCAAATGGTATTTAATTAACTTCCCGAGCCCCTGGAAGCATGAAAATCACTTTAAACATGCTAATTTTAGCTCTAACACTGATGATCCACCTACAAATGTGAACTGACGTTCAAAAATAAAACATTTGAAAACGGACCATTTTCCACATTTCTGAAGCATGACGTAATGGGGGGGTGTTATCTCTTTTGTCAAAAATCAGCCGTTTTTGCTCGAACATTAAATGCCTCCAAATGGTATTTAATTAACTTCCCGAGCCCCTGGAAGCATGAAAATCACTTTAAACATGCTAATTTTAGCTCTAACACTGATGATCCACCTACAAATGTGAACTGACGTTCAAAAATAAAACATTTGAAAACGGACCATTTTCCACATTTCTGAAGCATGACGTAATGGGGGGGTGTTATCTCTTTTGTCGAAAATCAGCCGTTTTTGCTCGAACATTAAAAGCCTCCAAATGGTATTTAATTAACTTCCCGAGCCCCTGGAAGCATGAAAATCACTTTAAACATGCTAATTTTAGCTCTAACACTGATGATCCACCTACAAATGTGAACTGACGTTCAAAAATAAAACATTTGAAAACGGACCATTTTCCACATTTCTGAAGCATGACGTAATGGGGGGGTGTTATCTCTTTTGTCGAAAATCAGCCGTTTTTGCTCGAACATTAAATGCCTCCAAATGGTATTTAATTAACTTCCCGGGGTGAAGAAACCCTTTTTGAGAACTCAGAGTGAGTAAATTGGCCATTTTCATGCACTTTTAACCATTCCATAAGTCTTGTGTTTTGGGCCCCTAGAAGCATGAAAATCACTTTAAACATGCTAATTTTAGCTCTAACACTGATGATCCACCTACAAATGTGAACTGACGTTCAAAAATAAAACATTTGAAAACGGACCATTTTCCACATTTCTGAAGCATGACGTAATAGGGGGTGTTATCTCTTTTGTCGAAAATCAGCCGTTTTTGCTGGAACATTAAATGCCTCCAAATGGTATTTAATTAACTTCCCGGGGTGAAGAAACCCTTTTTGAGAACTCAGAGTGAGTAAATTGGCCATTTTCATGCACTTTTAACCATTCCATAAATCTTGTGTTTTGGGCCCCTGGAAGCATGAAAATCACTTTAAACATGCTAATTTTAGCTCTAACACTGATGATCCACCTACAAATGTGAACTGACGTTCAAAAATAAAACATTTGAAAACGGACCATTTTCCACATTTCTGAAGCATGACGTAATGGGGGGGTGTTATCTCTTTTGTCGAAAATCAGCCATTTTTGCTCGAACATTCAATGCCTCCAAATGGTATTTAATTAACTTCCCAAGCCCCTGGAAGCATGAAAATCACTTTAAACATGCTAATTTTAGCTCTAACACTGATGATCCACCTACAAATGTGAACTGACGTTCAAAAATAAAACATTTGAAAACGGACCATTTTCCACATTTCTGAAGCATGACGTAATGGGGGGGTGTTATCTCTTTTGTCGAAAATCAGCCGTTTTTGCTCGAACATTAAATGCCTCCAAATGGTATTTAATTAACTTCCCGAGCCCCTGGAAGCATGAAAATCACTTTAAACATGCTAATTTTAGCTCTAACACTGATGATCCACCTACAAATGTGAACTGACGTTCAAAAATAAAACATTTGAAAACGGACCATTTTCCACATTTCTGAAGCATGACGTAATGGGGGGGTGTTATCTCTTTTGTCGAAAATCAGCCGTTTTTGCTCGAACATTAAATGCCTCCAAATGGTATTTATTTCACTTCCCGAGCCCCTGGAAGCATGAAAATCACTTTAAACATGCTAATTTTAGCTCTAACACTGATGATCCACCTACAAATGTGAACTGACGTTCAAAAATAAAACATTTGAAAACTGACCATTTTCCACATTTCTGAAGCATGACGTAATGGGGGGGTGTTATCTCTTTTGTCGAAAATCTGCCGTTTTTGCTCGAACATTAAATGCCTCCAAATGGTATTTAATTAACTTCCCAAGCCCCTGGAAGCATGAAAATCACTTTAAACATGCTAATTTTAGCTCTAACACTGATGATCCACCTACAAATGTGAACTGACGTTCAAAAATAAAACATTTGAAAACGGACCATTTTCCACATTTCTGAAGCATGACGTAATGGGGGGGTGTTATCTCTTTTGTCGAAAATCAGCCGTTTTTGCTCGAACATTAAATGCCTCCAAATGGTATTAAATTAACTTCCCGAGCCCCTGGAAGCATGAAAATCACTTTAAACATGCTAATTTTAGCTCTAACACTGATGATCCACCTACAAATGTGAACTGACGTTCAAAAATAAAACATTTGAAAACGGACCATTTTCCACATTTCTGAAGCATGACGTAATGGGGGGGTGTTATCTCTTTTGTCGAAAATCAGCCGTTTTTGCTCGAACATTAGATGCCTCCAAATGGTATTTAATTAACTTCCCGAGCCCCTGGAAGCATGAAAATCACTTTAAACATGCTAATTTTAGCTCTAAAACTGATGATCCACCTACAAATGTGAACTGACGTTCAAAAATAAAACATTTGAAAACGGACCATTTTCCACATTTCTGAAGCATGACGTAATGGGGGGGTGTTATCTCTTTTGTCGAAAATCAGCCGTTTTTGCTCGAACATTAAATGCCTCCAAATGGTATTTAATTAACTTCCCGAGCCCCTGGAAGCATGAAAATCACTTTAAACATGCTACTTTTAGCTCTAACACTGATGATCCACCTACAAATGTGAACTGACGTTCAAAAATAAAACATTTGAAAACGGACCATTTTCCACATTTCTGAAGCATGACGTAATGGGGGGGTGTTATCTCTTTTGTCGAAAATCAGCCGTTTTTGCTCGAACATTAAATGCCTCCAAATGGTATTTAATTAACTTCCCGAGCCCCTGGAAGCATGAAAATCACTTTAAACATGCTAATTTTAGCTCTAACACTGATGATCCACCTACAAATGTGAACTGACGTTCAAAAATAAAACATTTGAAAACGGACCATTTTCCACATTTCTGAAGCATGACGTAATGGGGGGGGTGTTATCTCTTTTGTCGAAAATCAGCCGTTTTTGCTCGAACATTAAATGCCTCCAAATGGTATTTAATTAACTTCCCGAGCCCCTGGAAGCATGAAAATCACTTTAAACATGCTAATTTTAGCTCTAACACTGATGATCCACCTACAAATGTGAACTGACGTTCAAAAATAAAACATTTGAAAACGGACCATTTTCCATATTTCTGAAGCATGACGTAATGGGGGGGTGTTATCTCTTTTGTCGAAAATCAGCCGTTTTTGCTCGAACATTAAATGCCTCCAAATGGTATTTAATTAACTTCCCGAGCCCCTGGAAGCATGAAAATCACTTTAAACATGCTAATTTTAGCTCTAGCACTGATGATCCACCTACAAATGTGAACTGACGTTCAAAAATAAAACATTTGAAAACGGACCATTTTCCACATTTCTGAAGCATGACGTAATGGGGGGGTGTTATCTCTTTTGTCAAAAATCAGCCGTTTTTGCTCGAACATTAAATGCCTCCAAATGGTATTTAATTAACTTCCCGAGCCCCTGGAAGCATGAAAATCACTTTAAACATGCTAATTTTAGCTCTAACACTGATGATCCACCTACAAATGTGAACTGACGTTCAAAAATAAAACATTTGAAAACGGACCATTTTCCACATTTCTGAAGCATGACGTAATGGGGGGGTGTTATCTCTTTTGTCGAAAATCAGCCGTTTTTGCTCGAACATTAAAAGCCTCCAAATGGTATTTAATTAACTTCCCGAGCCCCTGGAAGCATGAAAATCACTTTAAACATGCTAATTTTAGCTCTAACACTGATGATCCACCTACAAATGTGAACTGACGTTCAAAAATAAAACATTTGAAAACGGACCATTTTCCACATTTCTGAAGCATGACGTAATGGGGGGGTGTTATCTCTTTTGTCGAAAATCAGCCGTTTTTGCTCGAACATTAAATGCCTCCAAATGGTATTTAATTAACTTCCCGGGGTGAAGAAACCCTTTTTGAGAACTCAGAGTGAGTAAATTGGCCATTTTCATGCACTTTTAACCATTCCATAAGTCTTGTGTTTTGGGCCCCTAGAAGCATGAAAATCACTTTAAACATGCTAATTTTAGCTCTAACACTGATGATCCACCTACAAATGTGAACTGACGTTCAAAAATAAAACATTTGAAAACGGACCATTTTCCACATTTCTGAAGCATGACGTAATAGGGGGTGTTATCTCTTTTGTCGAAAATCAGCCGTTTTTGCTGGAACATTAAATGCCTCCAAATGGTATTTAATTAACTTCCCGGGGTGAAGAAACCCTTTTTGAGAACTCAGAGTGAGTAAATTGGCCATTTTCATGCACTTTTAACCATTCCATAAATCTTGTGTTTTGGGCCCCTGGAAGCATGAAAATCACTTTAAACATGCTAATTTTAGCTCTAACACTGATGATCCACCTACAAATGTGAACTGACGTTCAAAAATAAAACATTTGAAAACGGACCATTTTCCACATTTCTGAAGCATGACGTAATGGGGGGGTGTTATCTCTTTTGTCGAAAATCAGCCATTTTTGCTCGAACATTCAATGCCTCCAAATGGTATTTAATTAACTTCCCAAGCCCCTGGAAGCATGAAAATCACTTTAAACATGCTAATTTTAGCTCTAACACTGATGATCCACCTACAAATGTGAACTGACGTTCAAAAATAAAACATTTGAAAACGGACCATTTTCCACATTTCTGAAGCATGACGTAATGGGGGGGTGTTATCTCTTTTGTCGAAAATCAGCCGTTTTTGCTCGAACATTAAATGCCTCCAAATGGTATTTAATTAACTTCCCGGGGTGAAGATACCCTTTTTGAGAACTCAGAGTGAGTAAATTGGCCATTTTCATGCACTTTTAACCATTCCATAAATCTTGTGTTTTGGGCCCCTGGAAGCATGAAAATCACTTTAAACATGCTAATTTTAGCTCTAACACTGATGATCCACCTACAAATGTGAACTGACGTTCAAAAATAAAACATTTGAAAACGGACCATTTTCCACATTTCTGAAGCATGACGTAATGGGGGGGTGTTATCTCTTTTGTCGAAAATCAGCCGTTTTTGCTCGAACATTAAATGCCTCCAAATGGTATTTAATTAACTTCCCGAGCCCCTGGAAGCATGAAAATCACTTTAAACATGCTAATTTTAGCTCTAACACTGATGATCCACCTACAAATGTGAACTGACGTTCAAAAATAAAACATTTGAAAACGGACCATTTTCCACATTTCTGAAGCATGACGTAATGGGGGGGTGTTATCTCTTTTGTCGAAAATCAGCCGTTTTTGCTCGAACATTAAATGCCTCCAAATGGTATTTAATTAACTTCCCGAGCCCCTGGAAGCATGAAAATCACTTTAAACATGCTAATTTTAGCTCTAACACTGATGATCCACCTACAAATGTGAACTGACGTTCAAAAATAAAACATTTGAAAACGGACCATTTTCCACATTTCTGAAGCATGACGTAATGGGGGGTGTTATCTCTTTTGTCGAAAATCAGCCGTTTTTGCTCGAACATTAAATGCCTCCAAATGGTATTTAATTAACTTCCCGAGCCCCTGGAAGCATGAAAATCACTTTAAACATGCTACTTTTAGCTCTAACACTGATGATCCACCTACAAATGTGAACTGACGTTCAAAAATAAAACATTTGAAAACGGACCATTTTCGACATTTCTGAAGCATGACGTAATGGGGGGGTGTTATCTCTTTTGTCGAAAATCAGCCGTTTTTGCTCGAACATTAAATGCCTACAAATGGTATTTAATTAACTTCCCGAGCCCGTGGAAGCATGAAAATCACTTTAAACATGCTAATTTTAGCTCTAACACTGATGATCCACCTACAAATGTGAACTGACGTTCAAAAATAAAACATTTGAAAACGGACCATTTTCCACATTTCTGAAGCATGACGTAATGGGGGGGTGTTATCTCTTTTGTCGAAAATCAGCCGTTTTTGCTCGAACATTAAATGCATCCAAATGGTATTTAATTAACTTCCCGAGCCCCTGGAAGCATGAAAATCACTTTAAACATGCTAATTTTAGCTCTAACACTGATGATCCACCTACAAATGTGAACTGACGTTCAAAAATAAAACATTTGAAAACAGACCATTTTCCACATTTCTGAAGCATGACGTAATGGGGGGGTGTTATCTCTTTTGTCGAAAATCAGCCGTTTTTGCTCGAACATTAAATGCCTCCAAATGGTATTTATTTCACTTCCCGAGCCCCTGGAAGCATGAAAATCACTTTAAACATGCTAATTTTAGCTCTAACACTGATGATCCACCTACAAATGTGAACTGACGTTCAAAAATAAAACATTTGAAAACGGACCATTTTCCACATTTCTGAAGCATGACGTAATGGGGGGGTGTTATATCTTTTGTCGAAAATCAGCCGTTTTTGCTCGAACATTAAATGCCTCCAAATGGTATTTAATTAACTTCCCGAGCCCCTGGAAGCATGAAAATCACTTTAAACATGCTAATTTTAGCTCTAACACTGATGATCCACCTACAAATGTGAACTGACGTTCAAAAATAAAACATTTGAAAACGGACCATTTTCCACATTTCTGAAGCATGACGTAATGGGGGGGTGTTATCTCTTTTGTCAAAAATCAGCCGTTTTTGCTCGAACATTAAATGCCTCCAAATGGTATTTAATTAACTTCCCGAGCCCCTGGAAGCATGAAAATCACTTTAAACATGCTAATTTTAGCTCTAACACTGATGATCCACCTACAAATGTGAACTGACGTTCAAAAATAAAACATTTGAAAACGGACCATTTTCCACATTTCTGAAGCATGACGTAATGGGGGGGGGTGTTATCTCTTTTGTCGAAAATCAGCCGTTTTTGCTCGAACATTAAATGCCTCCAAATGGTATTTAATTAACTTCCCGAGCCCCTGGAAGCATGAAAATCACTTTAAACATGCTAATTTTAGCTCTAACACTGATGATCCACCTACAAATGTGAACTGACGTTCAAAAATAAAACATTTGAAAACGGACCATTTTCCATATTTCTGAAGCATGACGTAATGGGGGGGTGTTATCTCTTTTGTCGAAAATCAGCCGTTTTTGCTCGAACATTAAATGCCTCCAAATGGTATTTAATTAACTTCCCGAGCCCCTGGAAGCATGAAAATCACTTTAAACATGCTAATTTTAGCTCTAACACTGATGATCCACCTACAAATGTGAACTGACGTTCAAAAATAAAACATTTGAAAACGGACCATTTTCCACATTTCTGAAGCATGACGTAATGGGGGGGTGTTATCTCTTTTGTCAAAAATCAGCCGTTTTTGCTCGAACATTAAATGCCTCCAAATGGTATTTAATTAACTTCCCGAGCCCCTGGAAGCATGAAAATCACTTTAAACATGCTAATTTTAGCTCTAACACTGATGATCCACCTACAAATGTGAACTGACGTTCAAAAATAAAACATTTGAAAACGGACCATTTTCCACATTTCTGAAGCATGACGTAATGGGGGGGTGTTATCTCTTTTGTCGAAAATCAGCCGTTTTTGCTCGAACATTAAAAGCCTCCAAATGGTATTTAATTAACTTCCCGAGCCCCTGGAAGCATGAAAATCACTTTAAACATGCTAATTTTAGCTCTAACACTGATGATCCACCTACAAATGTGAACTGACGTTCAAAAATAAAACATTTGAAAACGGACCATTTTCCACATTTCTGAAGCATGACGTAATGGGGGGGTGTTATCTCTTTTGTCGAAAATCAGCCGTTTTTGCTCGAACATTAAATGCCTCCAAATGGTATTTAATTAACTTCCCGGGGTGAAGAAACCCTTTTTGAGAACTCAGAGTGAGTAAATTGGCCATTTTCATGCACTTTTAACCATTCCATAAGTCTTGTGTTTTGGGCCCCTAGAAGCATGAAAATCACTTTAAACATGCTAATTTTAGCTCTAACACTGATGATCCACCTACAAATGTGAACTGACGTTCAAAAATAAAACATTTGAAAACGGACCATTTTCCACATTTCTGAAGCATGACGTAATAGGGGGTGTTATCTCTTTTGTCGAAAATCAGCCGTTTTTGCTGGAACATTAAATGCCTCCAAATGGTATTTAATTAACTTCCCGGGGTGAAGAAACCCTTTTTGAGAACTCAGAGTGAGTAAATTGGCCATTTTCATGCACTTTTAACCATTCCATAAATCTTGTGTTTTGGGCCCCTGGAAGCATGAAAATCACTTTAAACATGCTAATTTTAGCTCTAACACTGATGATCCACCTACAAATGTGAACTGACGTTCAAAAATAAAACATTTGAAAACGGACCATTTTCCACATTTCTGAAGCATGACGTAATGGGGGGGTGTTATCTCTTTTGTCGAAAATCAGCCATTTTTGCTCGAACATTCAATGCCTCCAAATGGTATTTAATTAACTTCCCAAGCCCCTGGAAGCATGAAAATCACTTTAAACATGCTAATTTTAGCTCTAACACTGATGATCCACCTACAAATGTGAACTGACGTTCAAAAATAAAACATTTGAAAACGGACCATTTTCCACATTTCTGAAGCATGACGTAATGGGGGGGTGTTATCTCTTTTGTCGAAAATCAGCCGTTTTTGCTCGAACATTAAATGCCTCCAAATGGTATTTAATTAACTTCCCGGGGTGAAGATACCCTTTTTGAGAACTCAGAGTGAGTAAATTGGCCATTTTCATGCACTTTTAACCATTCCATAAATCTTGTGTTTTGGGCCCCTGGAAGCATGAAAATCACTTTAAACATGCTAATTTTAGCTCTAACACTGATGATCCACCTACAAATGTGAACTGACGTTCAAAAATAAAACATTTGAAAACGGACCATTTTCCACATTTCTGAAGCATGACGTAATGGGGGGGTGTTATCTCTTTTGTCGAAAATCAGCCGTTTTTGCTCGAACATTAAATGCCTCCAAATGGTATTTAATTAACTTCCCGAGCCCCTGGAAGCATGAAAATCACTTTAAACATGCTAATTTTAGCTCTAACACTGATGATCCACCTACAAATGTGAACTGACGTTCAAAAATAAAACATTTGAAAACGGACCATTTTCCACATTTCTGAAGCATGACGTAATGGGGGGGTGTTATCTCTTTTGTCGAAAATCAGCCGTTTTTGCTCGAACATTAAATGCCTCCAAATGGTATTTAATTAACTTCCCGAGCCCCTGGAAGCATGAAAATCACTTTAAACATGCTAATTTTAGCTCTAACACTGATGATCCACCTACAAATGTGAACTGACGTTCAAAAATAAAACATTTGAAAACGGACCATTTTCCACATTTCTGAAGCATGACGTAATGGGGGGTGTTATCTCTTTTGTCGAAAATCAGCCGTTTTTGCTCGAACATTAAATGCCTCCAAATGGTATTTAATTAACTTCCCGAGCCCCTGGAAGCATGAAAATCACTTTAAACATGCTACTTTTAGCTCTAACACTGATGATCCACCTACAAATGTGAACTGACGTTCAAAAATAAAACATTTGAAAACGGACCATTTTCGACATTTCTGAAGCATGACGTAATGGGGGGGTGTTATCTCTTTTGTCGAAAATCAGCCGTTTTTGCTCGAACATTAAATGCCTACAAATGGTATTTAATTAACTTCCCGAGCCCGTGGAAGCATGAAAATCACTTTAAACATGCTAATTTTAGCTCTAACACTGATGATCCACCTACAAATGTGAACTGACGTTCAAAAATAAAACATTTGAAAACGGACCATTTTCCACATTTCTGAAGCATGACGTAATGGGGGGGTGTTATCTCTTTTGTCGAAAATCAGCCGTTTTTGCTCGAACATTAAATGCCTCCAAATGGTATTTAATTAACTTCCCGAGCCCCTGGAAGCATGAAAATCACTTTAAACATGCTAATTTTAGCTCTAACACTGATGATCCACCTACAAATGTGAACTGACGTTCAAAAATAAAACATTTGAAAACGGACCATTTTCCACATTTCTGAAGCATGACGTAATGGGGGGTGTTATCTCTTTTGTCGAAAATCAGCCGTTTTTGCTCGAACATTAAATGCCTCCAAATGGTATTTAATTAACTTCCCGAGCCCCTGGAAGCATGAAAATCACTTTAAACATGCTACTTTTAGCTCTAACACTGATGATCCACCTACAAATGTGAACTGACGTTCAAAAATAAAACATTTGAAAACGGACCATTTTCGACATTTCTGAAGCATGACGTAATGGGGGGGTGTTATCTCTTTTGTCGAAAATCAGCCGTTTTTGCTCGAACATTAAATGCCTACAAATGGTATTTAATTAACTTCCCGAGCCCGTGGAAGCATGAAAATCACTTTAAACATGCTAATTTTAGCTCTAACACTGATGATCCACCTACAAATGTGAACTGACGTTCAAAAATAAAACATTTGAAAACGGACCATTTTCCACATTTCTGAAGCATGACGTAATGGGGGGGTGTTATCTCTTTTGTCGAAAATCAGCCGTTTTTGCTCGAACATTAAATGCATCCAAATGGTATTTAATTAACTTCCCGAGCCCCTGGAAGCATGAAAATCACTTTAAACATGCTAATTTTAGCTCTAACACTGATGATCCACCTACAAATGTGAACTGACGTTCAAAAATAAAACATTTGAAAACAGACCATTTTCCACATTTCTGAAGCATGACGTAATGGGGGGGTGTTATCTCTTTTGTCGAAAATCAGCCGTTTTTGCTCGAACATTAAATGCCTCCAAATGGTATTTATTTCACTTCCCGAGCCCCTGGAAGCATGAAAATCACTTTAAACATGCTAATTTTAGCTCTAACACTGATGATCCACCTACAAATGTGAACTGACGTTCAAAAATAAAACATTTGAAAACGGACCATTTTCCACATTTCTGAAGCATGACGTAATGGGGGGGTGTTATATCTTTTGTCGAAAATCAGCCGTTTTTGCTCGAACATTAAATGCCTCCAAATGGTATTTAATTAACTTCCCGAGCCCCTGGAAGCATGAAAATCACTTTAAACATGCTAATTTTAGCTCTAACACTGATGATCCACCTACAAATGTGAACTGACGTTCAAAAATAAAACATTTGAAAACGGACCATTTTCCACATTTCTGAAGCATGACGTAATGGGGGGGTGTTATCTCTTTTGTCAAAAATCAGCCGTTTTTGCTCGAACATTAAATGCCTCCAAATGGTATTTAATTAACTTCCCGAGCCCCTGGAAGCATGAAAATCACTTTAAACATGCTAATTTTAGCTCTAACACTGATGATCCACCTACAAATGTGAACTGACGTTCAAAAATAAAACATTTGAAAACGGACCATTTTCCACATTTCTGAAGCATGACGTAATGGGGGGGTGTTATCTCTTTTGTCGAAAATCAGCCGTTTTTGCTCGAACATTAAATGCCTCCAAATGGTATTTAATTAACTTCCCGAGCCCCTGGAAGCATGAAAATCACTTTAAACATGCTAATTTTAGCTCTAACACTGATGATCCACCTACAAATGTGAACTGACGTTCAAAAATAAAACATTTGAAAACGGACCATTTTCCACATTTCTGAAGCATGACGTAATGGGGGGGTGTTATCTCTTTTGTCGAAAATCAGCCGTTTTTGCTCGAACATTAAATGCCTCCAAATGGTATTTAATTAACTTCCCGAGCCCCTGGAAGCATGAAAATCACTTTAAACATGCTACTTTTAGCTCTAACACTGATGATCCACCTACAAATGTGAACTGACGTTCAAAAATAAAACATTTGAAAACGGACCATTTTCGACATTTCTGAAGCATGACGTAATGGGGGGGTGTTATCTCTTTTGTCGAAAATCAGCCGTTTTTGCTCGAACATTAAATGCCTACAAATGGTATTTAATTAACTTCCCGAGCCCGTGGAAGCATGAAAATCACTTTAAACATGCTAATTTTAGCTCTAACACTGATGATCCACCTACAAATGTGAACTGACGTTCAAAAATAAAACATTTGAAAACGGACCATTTTCCACATTTCTGAAGCATGACGTAATGGGGGGGTGTTATCTCTTTTGTCGAAAATCAGCCGTTTTTGCTCGAACATTAAATGCATCCAAATGGTATTTAATTAACTTCCCGAGCCCCTGGAAGCATGAAAATCACTTTAAACATGCTAATTTTAGCTCTAACACTGATGATCCACCTACAAATGTGAACTGACGTTCAAAAATAAAACATTTGAAAACGGACCATTTTCCACATTTCTGAAGCATGACGTAATGGGGGGGTGTTATATCTTTTGTCGAAAATCAGCCGTTTTTGCTCGAACATTAAATGCCTCCAAATGGTATTTAATTAACTTCCCGAGCCCCTGGAAGCATGAAAATCACTTTAAACATGCTAATTTTAGCTCTAACACTGATGATCCACCTACAAATGTGAACTGACGTTCAAAAATAAAACATTTGAAAACGGACCATTTTCCACATTTCTGAAGCATGACGTAATGGGGGGGTGTTATCTCTTTTGTCAAAAATCAGCCGTTTTTGCTCGAACATTAAATGCCTCCAAATGGTATTTAATTAACTTCCCGAGCCCCTGGAAGCATGAAAATCACTTTAAACATGCTAATTTTAGCTCTAACACTGATGATCCACCTACAAATGTGAACTGACGTTCAAAAATAAAACATTTGAAAACGGACCATTTTCCACATTTCTGAAGCATGACGTAATGGGGGGGTGTTATCTCTTTTGTCGAAAATCAGCCGTTTTTGCTCGAACATTAAATGCCTCCAAATGGTATTTAATTAACTTCCCGAGCCCCTGGAAGCATGAAAATCACTTTAAACATGCTAATTTTAGCTCTAACACTGATGATCCACCTACAAATGTGAACTGACGTTCAAAAATAAAACATTTGAAAACGGTCCATTTTCCACATTTCTGAAGCATGACGTAATGGGGGGGTGTTATCTCTTTTGTCGAAAATCAGCCGTTTTTGCTCGAACATTAAATGCCTCCAAATGGTATTTAATTAACTTCCCGGGGTGAAGAAACCCTTTTTGAGAACTCAGAGTGAGTAAATTGGCCATTTTCATGAACTTTTAACCATTCCATAAGTCTTGTGTTTTGGGCCCCTGGAAGCATGAAAATCACTTTAAACATGCTAATTTTAGCTCTAACACTGATGATCCACCTACAAATGTGAACTGACGTTCAAAAATAAAACATTTGAAAACGGACCATTTTCCACATTTCTGAAGCATGACGTAATGGGGGGGTGTTATCTCTTTTGTCGAAAATCAGCCATTTTTGCTCGAACATTAAATGCCTCCAAATGGTATTCAATTAACTTCCCGAGCCCCTGGAAGCATGAAAATCACTTTAAACATGCTAATTTTAGCTCTAACACTGATGATCCACCTACAAATGTGAACTGACATTCAAAAATAAAACATTTGAAAACGGACCATTTTCCACATTTCTGAAGCATGACGTAATGGGGGGTGTTATCTCTTTTGTCGAAAATCAGCCGTTTTTGCTCGAACATTAAATGCCTCCAAATGGTATTTAATTAACTTCCCGGGGTGAAGAAACCCTTTTTGAGAACTCAGAGTGAGTAAATTGGCCATTTTCATGCACTTTTAACCATTCCATAAGTCTTGTGTTTTGGGCCCCTGGAAGCATGAAAATCACTTTAAACATGCTAATTTTAGCTCTAACACTGATGATCCACCTTCAAATGTGAACTGACGTTCAAAAATAAAACATTTGAAAACGGACCATTTTCCACATTTCTGAAGCATGACGTAATGGGGGGGTGTTATCTCTTTTGTCGAAAATCAGCCGTTTTTGCTGGAACATTAAATGCCTCCAAATGGTATTTAATTAACTTCCCGGGGTGAAGAAACCCTTTTTGAGAACTCAGAGTGAGTAAATTGGCCATTTTCATGCACTTTTAACCATTCCATAAATCTTGTGTTTTGGGCCCCTGGAAGCATGAAAATCACTTTAAACATGCTAATTTTAGCTCTAACACTGATGATCCACCTACAAATGTGAACTGACGTTCAAAAATAAAACATTTGAAAACGGACCATTTTCCACATTTCTGAAGCATGACGTAATGGGGGGGTGTTATCTCTTTTGTCGAAAATCAGCCGTTTTTGCTCGAACATTAAATGCCTCCAAATGGTATTTAATTAACTTCCCGAGCCCCTGGAAGCATGAAAATCACTTTAAACATGCTAATTTTAGCTCTAACACTGATGATCCACCTACAAATGTGAACTGACGTTCAAAAATAAAACATTTGAAAACGGACCATTTTCCACATTACTGAAGCATGACGTAATGGGGGGGTGTTATCTCTTTTGTCGAAAATCAGCCGTTTTTGCTCGAACATTAAATGCCTCCAAATGGTATTTAATTAACTTCCCGAGCCCCTGGAAGCATGAAAATCACTTTAAACATGCTAATTTTAGCTCTAACACTGATGATCCACCTACAAATGTGAACTGACGTTCAAAAATAAAACATTTGAAAACGGACCATTTTCCACATTTCTGAAGCATGACGTAATGGGGGGGTGTTATCTCTTTTGTCGAAAATCAGCCGTTTTTGCTCGAACATTAAATGCCTCCAAATGGTATTTAATTAACTTCCCGAGCCCCTGGAAGCATGAAAATCACTTTAAACATGCTAATTTTAGCTCTAACACTGATGATCCACCTACAAATGTGAACTGACGTTCAAAAATAAAACATTTGAAAACGGACCATTTTCCACATTTCTGAAGCATGACGTAATGGGGGGGTGTTATCTCTTTTGTCGAAAATCAGCCGTTTTTGCTCGAACATTAAATGCCTCCAAATGGTATTTAATTAACTTCCCGAGCCCCTGGAAGCATGAAAATCACTTTAAACATGCTAATTTTAGCTCTAACACTGATGATCCACCTACAAATGTGAACTGACGTTCAAAAATAAAACATTTGAAAACGGACCATTTTCCATATTTCTGAAGCATGACGTAATGGGGGGGTGTTATCTCTTTTGTCGAAAATCAGCCGTTTTTGCTCGAACATTAAATGCCTCCAAATGGTATTTAATTAACTTCCCGAGCCCCTGGAAGCATGAAAATCACTTTAAACATGCTAATTTTAGCTCTAACACTGATGATCCACCTACAAATGTGAACTGACGTTCAAAAATAAAACATTTGAAAACGGACCATTTTCCACATTTCTGAAGCATGACGTAATGGGGGGGTGTTATCTCTTTTGTCAAAAATCAGCCGTTTTTGCTCGAACATTAAATGCCTCCAAATGGTATTTAATTAACTTCCCGAGCCCCTGGAAGCATGAAAATCACTTTAAACATGCTAATTTTAGCTCTAACACTGATGATCCACCTACAAATGTGAACTGACGTTCAAAAATAAAACATTTGAAAACGGACCATTTTCCACATTTCTGAAGCATGACGTAATGGGGGGGTGTTATCTCTTTTGTCGAAAATCAGCCGTTTTTGCTCGAACATTAAAAGCCTCCAAATGGTATTTAATTAACTTCCCGAGCCCCTGGAAGCATGAAAATCACTTTAAACATGCTAATTTTAGCTCTAACACTGATGATCCACCTACAAATGTGAACTGACGTTCAAAAATAAAACATTTGAAAACGGACCATTTTCCACATTTCTGAAGCATGACGTAATGGGGGGGTGTTATCTCTTTTGTCGAAAATCAGCCGTTTTTGCTCGAACATTAAATGCCTCCAAATGGTATTTAATTAACTTCCCGGGGTGAAGAAACCCTTTTTGAGAACTCAGAGTGAGTAAATTGGCCATTTTCATGCACTTTTAACCATTCCATAAGTCTTGTGTTTTGGGCCCCTAGAAGCATGAAAATCACTTTAAACATGCTAATTTTAGCTCTAACACTGATGATCCACCTACAAATGTGAACTGACGTTCAAAAATAAAACATTTGAAAACGGACCATTTTCCACATTTCTGAAGCATGACGTAATAGGGGGTGTTATCTCTTTTGTCGAAAATCAGCCGTTTTTGCTGGAACATTAAATGCCTCCAAATGGTATTTAATTAACTTCCCGGGGTGAAGAAACCCTTTTTGAGAACTCAGAGTGAGTAAATTGGCCATTTTCATGCACTTTTAACCATTCCATAAATCTTGTGTTTTGGGCCCCTGGAAGCATGAAAATCACTTTAAACATGCTAATTTTAGCTCTAACACTGATGATCCACCTACAAATGTGAACTGACGTTCAAAAATAAAACATTTGAAAACGGACCATTTTCCACATTTCTGAAGCATGACGTAATGGGGGGGTGTTATCTCTTTTGTCGAAAATCAGCCATTTTTGCTCGAACATTCAATGCCTCCAAATGGTATTTAATTAACTTCCCAAGCCCCTGGAAGCATGAAAATCACTTTAAACATGCTAATTTTAGCTCTAACACTGATGATCCACCTACAAATGTGAACTGACGTTCAAAAATAAAACATTTGAAAACGGACCATTTTCCACATTTCTGAAGCATGACGTAATGGGGGGGTGTTATCTCTTTTGTCGAAAATCAGCCGTTTTTGCTCGAACATTAAATGCCTCCAAATGGTATTTAATTAACTTCCCGGGGTGAAGATACCCTTTTTGAGAACTCAGAGTGAGTAAATTGGCCATTTTCATGCACTTTTAACCATTCCATAAATCTTGTGTTTTGGGCCCCTGGAAGCATGAAAATCACTTTAAACATGCTAATTTTAGCTCTAACACTGATGATCCACCTACAAATGTGAACTGACGTTCAAAAATAAAACATTTGAAAACGGACCATTTTCCACATTTCTGAAGCATGACGTAATGGGGGGGTGTTATCTCTTTTGTCGAAAATCAGCCGTTTTTGCTCGAACATTAAATGCCTCCAAATGGTATTTAATTAACTTCCCGAGCCCCTGGAAGCATGAAAATCACTTTAAACATGCTAATTTTAGCTCTAACACTGATGATCCACCTACAAATGTGAACTGACGTTCAAAAATAAAACATTTGAAAACGGACCATTTTCCACATTTCTGAAGCATGACGTAATGGGGGGGTGTTATCTCTTTTGTCGAAAATCAGCCGTTTTTGCTCGAACATTAAATGCCTCCAAATGGTATTTAATTAACTTCCCGAGCCCCTGGAAGCATGAAAATCACTTTAAACATGCTAATTTTAGCTCTAACACTGATGATCCACCTACAAATGTGAACTGACGTTCAAAAATAAAACATTTGAAAACGGACCATTTTCCACATTTCTGAAGCATGACGTAATGGGGGGTGTTATCTCTTTTGTCGAAAATCAGCCGTTTTTGCTCGAACATTAAATGCCTCCAAATGGTATTTAATTAACTTCCCGAGCCCCTGGAAGCATGAAAATCACTTTAAACATGCTACTTTTAGCTCTAACACTGATGATCCACCTACAAATGTGAACTGACGTTCAAAAATAAAACATTTGAAAACGGACCATTTTCGACATTTCTGAAGCATGACGTAATGGGGGGGTGTTATCTCTTTTGTCGAAAATCAGCCGTTTTTGCTCGAACATTAAATGCCTACAAATGGTATTTAATTAACTTCCCGAGCCCGTGGAAGCATGAAAATCACTTTAAACATGCTAATTTTAGCTCTAACACTGATGATCCACCTACAAATGTGAACTGACGTTCAAAAATAAAACATTTGAAAACGGACCATTTTCCACATTTCTGAAGCATGACGTAATGGGGGGGTGTTATCTCTTTTGTCGAAAATCAGCCGTTTTTGCTCGAACATTAAATGCCTCCAAATGGTATTTAATTAACTTCCCGAGCCCCTGGAAGCATGAAAATCACTTTAAACATGCTAATTTTAGCTCTAACACTGATGATCCACCTACAAATGTGAACTGACGTTCAAAAATAAAACATTTGAAAACGGACCATTTTCCACATTTCTGAAGCATGACGTAATGGGGGGTGTTATCTCTTTTGTCGAAAATCAGCCGTTTTTGCTCGAACATTAAATGCCTCCAAATGGTATTTAATTAACTTCCCGAGCCCCTGGAAGCATGAAAATCACTTTAAACATGCTACTTTTAGCTCTAACACTGATGATCCACCTACAAATGTGAACTGACGTTCAAAAATAAAACATTTGAAAACGGACCATTTTCGACATTTCTGAAGCATGACGTAATGGGGGGGTGTTATCTCTTTTGTCGAAAATCAGCCGTTTTTGCTCGAACATTAAATGCCTACAAATGGTATTTAATTAACTTCCCGAGCCCGTGGAAGCATGAAAATCACTTTAAACATGCTAATTTTAGCTCTAACACTGATGATCCACCTACAAATGTGAACTGACGTTCAAAAATAAAACATTTGAAAACGGACCATTTTCCACATTTCTGAAGCATGACGTAATGGGGGGGTGTTATCTCTTTTGTCGAAAATCAGCCGTTTTTGCTCGAACATTAAATGCATCCAAATGGTATTTAATTAACTTCCCGAGCCCCTGGAAGCATGAAAATCACTTTAAACATGCTAATTTTAGCTCTAACACTGATGATCCACCTACAAATGTGAACTGACGTTCAAAAATAAAACATTTGAAAACAGACCATTTTCCACATTTCTGAAGCATGACGTAATGGGGGGGTGTTATCTCTTTTGTCGAAAATCAGCCGTTTTTGCTCGAACATTAAATGCCTCCAAATGGTATTTATTTCACTTCCCGAGCCCCTGGAAGCATGAAAATCACTTTAAACATGCTAATTTTAGCTCTAACACTGATGATCCACCTACAAATGTGAACTGACGTTCAAAAATAAAACATTTGAAAACGGACCATTTTCCACATTTCTGAAGCATGACGTAATGGGGGGGTGTTATATCTTTTGTCGAAAATCAGCCGTTTTTGCTCGAACATTAAATGCCTCCAAATGGTATTTAATTAACTTCCCGAGCCCCTGGAAGCATGAAAATCACTTTAAACATGCTAATTTTAGCTCTAACACTGATGATCCACCTACAAATGTGAACTGACGTT
This sequence comes from Lissotriton vulgaris, assembly GCF_964263255.1. NCBI lineage: Eukaryota > Metazoa > Chordata > Amphibia > Caudata > Salamandridae > Lissotriton > Lissotriton vulgaris. Next base: position 331,597 of record NW_028245263.1, on the reverse strand, counting down.
CAAAAATAAAACATTTGAAAACGGACCATTTTCCACATTTCTGAAGCATGACGTAATGGGGGGGTGTTATCTCTTTTGTCAAAAATCAGCCGTTTTTGCTCGAACATTAAATGCCTCCAAATGGTATTTAATTAACTTCCCGAGCCCCTGGAAGCATGAAAATCACTTTAAACATGCTAATTTTAGCTCTAACACTGATGATCCACCTACAAATGTGAACTGACGTTCAAAAATAAAACATTTGAAAACGGACCATTTTCCACATTTCTGAAGCATGACGTAATGGGGGGGTGTTATCTCTTTTGTCGAAAATCAGCCGTTTTTGCTCGAACATTAAATGCCTCCAAATGGTATTTAATTAACTTCCCGAGCCCCTGGAAGCATGAAAATCACTTTAAACATGCTAATTTTAGCTCTAACACTGATGATCCACCTACAAATGTGAACTGACGTTCAAAAATAAAACATTTGAAAACGGACCATTTTCCACATTTCTGAAGCATGACGTAATGGGGGGGTGTTATCTCTTTTGTCGAAAATCAGCCGTTTTTGCTCGAACATTAAATGCCTCCAAATGGTATTTAATTAACTTCCCGAGCCCCTGGAAGCATGAAAATCACTTTAAACATGCTACTTTTAGCTCTAACACTGATGATCCACCTACAAATGTGAACTGACGTTCAAAAATAAAACATTTGAAAACGGACCATTTTCGACATTTCTGAAGCATGACGTAATGGGGGGGTGTTATCTCTTTTGTCGAAAATCAGCCGTTTTTGCTCGAACATTAAATGCCTACAAATGGTATTTAATTAACTTCCCGAGCCCGTGGAAGCATGAAAATCACTTTAAACATGCTAATTTTAGCTCTAACACTGATGATCCACCTACAAATGTGAACTGACGTTCAAAAATAAAACATTTGAAAACGGACCATTTTCCACATTTCTGAAGCATGACGTAATGGGGGGGTGTTATCTCTTTTGTCGAAAATCAGCCGTTTTTGCTCGAACATTAAATGCATCCAAATGGTATTTAATTAACTTCCCGAGCCCCTGGAAGCATGAAAATCACTTTAAACATGCTAATTTTAGCTCTAACACTGATGATCCACCTACAAATGTGAACTGACGTTCAAAAATAAAACATTTGAAAACGGACCATTTTCCACATTTCTGAAGCATGACGTAATGGGGGGGTGTTATATCTTTTGTCGAAAATCAGCCGTTTTTGCTCGAACATTAAATGCCTCCAAATGGTATTTAATTAACTTCCCGAGCCCCTGGAAGCATGAAAATCACTTTAAACATGCTAATTTTAGCTCTAACACTGATGATCCACCTACAAATGTGAACTGACGTTCAAAAATAAAACATTTGAAAACGGACCATTTTCCACATTTCTGAAGCATGACGTAATGGGGGGGTGTTATCTCTTTTGTCAAAAATCAGCCGTTTTTGCTCGAACATTAAATGCCTCCAAATGGTATTTAATTAACTTCCCGAGCCCCTGGAAGCATGAAAATCACTTTAAACATGCTAATTTTAGCTCTAACACTGATGATCCACCTACAAATGTGAACTGACGTTCAAAAATAAAACATTTGAAAACGGACCATTTTCCACATTTCTGAAGCATGACGTAATGGGGGGGTGTTATCTCTTTTGTCGAAAATCAGCCGTTTTTGCTCGAACATTAAATGCCTCCAAATGGTATTTAATTAACTTCCCGAGCCCCTGGAAGCATGAAAATCACTTTAAACATGCTAATTTTAGCTCTAACACTGATGATCCACCTACAAATGTGAACTGACGTTCAAAAATAAAACATTTGAAAACGGTCCATTTTCCACATTTCTGAAGCATGACGTAATGGGGGGGTGTTATCTCTTTTGTCGAAAATCAGCCGTTTTTGCTCGAACATTAAATGCCTCCAAATGGTATTTAATTAACTTCCCGGGGTGAAGAAACCCTTTTTGAGAACTCAGAGTGAGTAAATTGGCCATTTTCATGAACTTTTAACCATTCCATAAGTCTTGTGTTTTGGGCCCCTGGAAGCATGAAAATCACTTTAAACATGCTAATTTTAGCTCTAACACTGATGATCCACCTACAAATGTGAACTGACGTTCAAAAATAAAACATTTGAAAACGGACCATTTTCCACATTTCTGAAGCATGACGTAATGGGGGGGTGTTATCTCTTTTGTCGAAAATCAGCCATTTTTGCTCGAACATTAAATGCCTCCAAATGGTATTCAATTAACTTCCCGAGCCCCTGGAAGCATGAAAATCACTTTAAACATGCTAATTTTAGCTCTAACACTGATGATCCACCTACAAATGTGAACTGACATTCAAAAATAAAACATTTGAAAACGGACCATTTTCCACATTTCTTAAGCATGACGTAATGGGGGGGTGTTATCTCTTTTGTCGAAAATCAGCCGTTTTTGCTCGAACATTAAATGCCTCCAAATGGTATTTAATTAACTTCCCGGGGTGAAGAAACCCTTTTTGAGAACTCAGAGTGAGTAAATTGGCCATTTTCATGCACTTTTAACCATTCCATAAGTCTTGTGTTTTGGGCCCCTGGAAGCATGAAAATCACTTTAAACATGCTAATTTTAGCTCTAACACTGATGATCCACCTTCAAATGTGAACTGACGTTCAAAAATAAAACATTTGAAAACGGACCATTTTCCACATTTCTGAAGCATGACGTAATGGGGGGGTGTTATCTCTTTTGTCGAAAATCAGCCGTTTTTGCTGGAACATTAAATGCCTCCAAATGGTATTTAATTAACTTCCCGGGGTGAAGAAACCCTTTTTGAGAACTCAGAGTGAGTAAATTGGCCATTTTCATGCACTTTTAACCATTCCATAAATCTTGTGTTTTGGGCCCCTGGAAGCATGAAAATCACTTTAAACATGCTAATTTTAGCTCTAACACTGATGATCCACCTACAAATGTGAACTGACGTTCAAAAATAAAACATTTGAAAACGGACCATTTTCCACATTTCTGAAGCATGACGTAATGGGGGGGTGTTATCTCTTTTGTCGAAAATCAGCCGTTTTTGCTCGAACATTAAATGCCTCCAAATGGTATTTAATTAACTTCCCGAGCCCCTGGAAGCATGAAAATCACTTTAAACATGCTAATTTTAGCTCTAACACTGATGATCCACCTACAAATGTGAACTGACGTTCAAAAATAAAACATTTGAAAACGGACCATTTTCCACATTACTGAAGCATGACGTAATGGGGGGGTGTTATCTCTTTTGTCGAAAATCAGCCGTTTTTGCTCGAACATTAAATGCCTCCAAATGGTATTTAATTAACTTCCCGAGCCCCTGGAAGCATGAAAATCACTTTAAACATGCTAATTTTAGCTCTAACACTGATGATCCACCTACAAATGTGAACTGACGTTCAAAAATAAAACATTTGAAAACGGACCATTTTCCACATTTCTGAAGCATGACGTAATGGGGGGGTGTTATCTCTTTTGTCGAAAATCAGCCGTTTTTGCTCGAACATTAAATGCCTCCAAATGGTATTTAATTAACTTCCCGAGCCCCTGGAAGCATGAAAATCACTTTAAACATGCTAATTTTAGCTCTAACACTGATGATCCACCTACAAATGTGAACTGACGTTCAAAAATAAAACATTTGAAAACGGACCATTTTCCACATTTCTGAAGCATGACGTAATGGGGGGGTGTTATCTCTTTTGTCGAAAATCAGCCGTTTTTGCTCGAACATTAAATGCCTCCAAATGGTATTTAATTAACTTCCCGAGCCCCTGGAAGCATGAAAATCACTTTAAACATGCTAATTTTAGCTCTAACACTGATGATCCACCTACAAATGTGAACTGACGTTCAAAAATAAAACATTTGAAAACGGACCATTTTCCATATTTCTGAAGCATGACGTAATGGGGGGGTGTTATCTCTTTTGTCGAAAATCAGCCGTTTTTGCTCGAACATTAAATGCCTCCAAATGGTATTTAATTAACTTCCCGAGCCCCTGGAAGCATGAAAATCACTTTAAACATGCTAATTTTAGCTCTAACACTGATGATCCACCTACAAATGTGAACTGACGTTCAAAAATAAAACATTTGAAAACGGACCATTTTCCACATTTCTGAAGCATGACGTAATGGGGGGGTGTTATCTCTTTTGTCAAAAATCAGCCGTTTTTGCTTGAACATTAAATGCCTCCAAATGGTATTTAATTAACTTCCCGAGCCCCTGGAAGCATGAAAATCACTTTAAACATGCTAATTTTAGCTCTAACACTGATGATCCACCTACAAATGTGAACTGACGTTCAAAAATAAAACATTTGAAAACGGACCATTTTCCACATTTCTGAAGCATGACGTAATGGGGGGGTGTTATCTCTTTTGTCGAAAATCAGCCGTTTTTGCCCGAACATTAAATGCCTCCAAATGGTATTTAATTAACTTCCCGAGCCCCTGGAAGCATGAAAATCACTTTAAATATGCTAATTTTAGCTCTAACACTGATGATCCACCTACAAATGTGAACTACCGTTCAAAAATAAAACATTTGAAAACGGACCATTTTCCACATTTCTGAAGCATGACGTAATGGGGGGGTGTTATCTCTTTTGTCGAAAATCAGCCGTTTTTGCTCGAACATTAAATGCCTCCAAATGGTATTTAATTAACTTCCCGAGCCCCTGGAAGCATGAAAATCACTATAAACATGCTAATTTTAGCTCTAACACTGATGATCCACCTACAAATGTGAACTGATGTTCAAAAATAAAACATTTGAAAACGGACCATTTTCCACATTTCTGAAGCATGACGTAATGGGGGGGTGTTATCTCTTTTGTCGAAAATCAGCCGTTTTTGCTCGAACATTAAATGCCTCCAAATGGTATTTAATTAACTTCCCGAGCCCCTGGAAGCATGAAAATCACTTTAAACATGCTAATTTTAGCTCTAACACTGATGATCCACCTACAAATGTGAACTGACGTTCAAAAATAAAACATTTGAAAACGGACCATTTTCCACATTTCTGAAGCATGACGTAATGGGGGGGTGTTATCTCTTTTGTCGAAAATCAGCCGTTTTTGCTCGAACATTAAATGCCTCCAAATGGTATTTAATTAACTTCCCGAGCCCCTGGAAGCATGAAAATCACTTTAAACATGCTAATTTTAGCTCTAACACTGATGATCCACCTACAAATGTGAACTGACGTTCAAAAATAAAACATTTGAAAACGGACCATTTTCCACATTTCTGAAGCATGACGTAATGGGGGGGTGTTATCTCTTTTGTCGAAAATCAGCCGTTTTTGCTCGAACATTAAATGCCTCCAAATGGTATTTAATTAACTTCCCGAGACCCTGGAAGCATGAAAATCACTTTAAACATGCTAATTTTAGCTCTAACACTGATGATCCACCTACAAATGTGAACTGACGTTCAAAAATAAAACATTTGAAAACGGACCATTTTCCATATTTCTGAAGCATGACGTAATGGGGGGGTGTTATCTCTTTTGTCGAAAATCAGCCGTTTTTGCTCGAACATTAAATGCCTCGAAATGGTATTTAATTAACTTCCCGAGCCCCTGGAAGCATGAAAATCACTTTAAACATGCTAATTTTAGCTCTAACACTGATGATCCACCTACAAATGTGAACTGACGTTCAAAAATAAAACATTTGAAAACGGACCATTTTCCACATTTCTGAAGCATGACGTAATGGGGGGGTGTTATCTCTTTTGTCAAAAATCAGCCGTTTTTGCTTGCTTTCCCCTTCAGCTGCCACGCCTGCAAGTTCACCTGCATCCGGACCTGCCTCGCACCAGCACCCACCAAGCCGAACACCAGCAGTACCCACCTCAAGTGCATCCTGCTCAACACCCGCTCCATCCACAGACATGCCATCGAACTCTGGAACCTCCTCGACACCACAGCTCCAGACGTTGCCTTCCTCACGGAGACCTGGATGAACGCCTCTTCAGCTCCCGACATCGCCATCGCCATCCCAGAGGGCTACAAGATCGTCCGGAGGGACCGAAACGCCAACCAGATGGGAGGAGGCATCGCCATCATCCACAGGAGCACCATCCGTCTCACGACCAGCACCGACAACTCCCTGACCACCGCCGAACACCTGCATTTCCAGATCCACACCAACCCGAACACCACCCTCAGAGGCACCCTGATCTACCGACCCCCTGGACCACGCACACAATTCAGCGAGGACATCGCCGACTTCGTCAGCCCACATGCCCTCCCCTCCGCTGACTACATCCTCCTGGGAGACCTCAACTTCCATCTGGAGAACAACAACGACCGCAACACCAGCACCCTGCTCGACAACCTCACCAACCTGGGACTCAAGCAACTGGTGTCCACCCCCACCCACCTCGCCGGACACACACTCGACGCTGTCTTCTCATCCAGCAAGGACATCAACTTCAGCCACACCACAGAGCTTCAATGGACGGACCACAGCTGCGTCCACTTCACCTTCAAGAAAACAACGACCCACCACCACCAGCAACAGACCGCCCGCAGAAGCTGGAACAAGATCACAGCAGACCAGCTCGCCACCTCCCTGAGCCAGCACCCTCCTGCCAGCTCAGCGAACCCCAGCCAGGCCGCCGACAACCTCACGAAGTGGATCAGCAACTGCGCGGACGAACTCGCCCCACTGAGGACCCCGCCCAGCAGACCCGGCAGCAAGAAAGCCCCATGGTTCACCGACGAACTCAAGAGCTCCAAGAAGAACTGCCGAGCCCTCGAGAAAGTCTGGAGAAGGGAACCGACACCGGACAACAGGACCTCCTTCAAACTTGCCACCCGGAAACACCACCAGCTGATCCGCGCCGCCAAGAAAACAGCATTCAAGGACCGGTTGGACAACAACGCACACAACTGCAAGGAACTCTTCAACATCGTCAAAGAGCTTTCCAACCCCAGCGCAGGAAACAACGACATCACCCCATCGCAAGACCTCTGCAACTCCCTGGCTTCATACTTCCACAACAAGATCGCGGACATACACAACAGCTTCAACAACCAACCAACGCACACCATGACCGAACAACCACCCCCCACCACCACCCTCCGCGCCTGGACCCCGATCAGCACCGAAGACACCATCCGCACGATGAACTCCATCCACTCCGGATCACCGACCGACCCCTGCCCTCACCACGTCTTCAACAAAGCCGACACTGTCATCGCACCCCACCTGCGAGACATCATCAACACATCCCTCGACACCACCATCTTCCCCGAGAGCTGGAAACACGCCGAACTCAGCGCCCTACTCAAGAAACCAACAGCGGACCCCACCGACCTCAAGAATTACCGCCCCATCTCGCTCCTCCCGTTTCCAGCCAAAGTCATCGAGAAGACCGTCAACAAGCAGATGGCCGCTTTCCTCGAGACGAACGGATCCCTCGACCCCTCACAGTCCGGCTTCCGAGCCAACCACAGCACCGAGACCGCCCTCATCGCCGCCACCGACGACATCCGAGCCCTGATGGACAATGGAGAAACAGCGGCCCTCATCCTCCTAGACCTCTCCGCGGCATTCGACACGGTCTGCCACCGCACCCTAGTACGGCGCCTCAGCAACGTCGGAATCCAGGACAAGGCGCTGGAGTGGATCACCTCCTTCCTCGACGGGAGAACACAGAGAGTCCGCCTACCACCGTACAAGTCAGAGGCCACCGAAGTCATCTGCGGCGTCCCCCAAGGATCATCTCTGAGCCCCACCCTCTTCAACGTCTACATGAGCCCCCTCGCGGCCATCGTACGCAAACACAACCTCAGCATAATCTCCTACGCCGACGACACCCAGCTGATCCTCTCCCTGACCAACGACCCCGCCGCCGCCAGAGCCAACCTGCACGAAGGGATGAAAGAGGTAGCCGAGTGGATGATGACCAGCCGCCTGAAACTGAACTCGGACAAGACGGAGGTCCTCATCCTGGGCTCCTCTCCCTCCGCCTGGGACGACTCCTGGTGGCCTCCCGCCCTGGGCACCGCACCCAAACCGACAGACCATGCACGCAACCTGGGCTTCATCCTGGACTCCTCCCTCTCCATGACCAGGCAAGTCAACAACGTCTCCTCGGCATGCTTCAACATCCTACGCATGCTACGGATGATCTTCTGGTGGATCCCCACCGAGACCAGGAAGACCGTCACCCAGGCCCTCGTCACCAGCCGACTGGACTACGGCAACGCCCTCTACGCCGGGACCACCGCCAAGCTCCAGAAGAGACTCCAGCGGATCCAGAACGCCTCAGCCAGACTCATCCTCGACATCCCACGAACCAGCCACATCTCCGGACATCTGCGAGACCTTCACTGGCTCCCCGTCAACAAAAGAATCACCTTCCGCCTCCTCACCCACGCACACAAAGCCCTACACGACCAAGGCCCGAGCTACCTCAACAGCCGAGTCAACTTCTACGCTCCCAAACGCCACCTCCGATCAGCCAACCACGCCCTCGCCGCCGTCCCCCGCATCCGAAGAGCGACTACAGGAGGAAGGTCCTTCTCCCACCTGGCCGCCAAGACCTGGAACTCCCTCCCGACCGACCTGCGCCTGACCCAAGACCACCTCTCCTTCAGGAAGAAGCTGAAGACCTGGCTGTTCGAGCAGTAGCGGCTCCCCCCCCCCCCAGCGCCTTGAGACCCCACGGGTATGTAGCGCGCTTTATAAGTGTCACTGATTGATTGATTGATTGATTGAACATTAAATGCCTCCAAATGGTATTTAATTAACTTCCCGAGCCCCTGGAAGCATGAAAATCACTTTAAACATGCTAATTTTAGCTCTAACACTGATGATCCACCTACAAATGTGAACTGACGTTCAAAAATAAAACATTTGAAAACGGACCATTTTCCACATTTCTGAAGCATGACGTAATGGGGGGGTGTTATCTCTTTTGTCGAAAATCAGCCGTTTTTGCTCGAACATTAAATGCCTCCAAATGGTATTTAATTAACTTCTCGAGCCCCTGGAAGCATGAAAATCACTTTAAACATGCTAATTTTAGCTCTAACACTGATGATCCACCTACAAATGTGAACTGACGTTCAAAAATAAAACATTTGAAAACGGACCATTTTCCACATTTCTGAAGCATGACGTAATGGGGGGGTGTTATCTCTTTTGTCGAAAATCAGCCGTTTTTGCTCGAACATTAAATGCCTCCAAATGGTATTTAATTAACTTCCCGGGGTGAAGAAACCCTTTTTGAGAACTCAGAGTGAGTAAATTGGCTATTTTCATGCACTTTTAACCATTCCATAAGTCTTGTGTTTTGGGCCCCTGGAAGCATGAAAATCACTTTAAACATGCTAATTTTAGCTCTAACACTGATGATCCACCTACAAATGTGAACTGACGTTCAAAAATAAAACATTTGAAAACGGACCATTTTCCACATTTCTGAAGCATGACGTAATGGGGGGGTGTTATCTCTTTTGTCGAAAATCAGCCGTTTTTGCTCGAACATTAAATGCCTCCAAATGGTATTTAATTACCTTCCCGAGCCCCTGGAAGCATGAAAATCACTTTAAACATGCTAATTTTAGCTCTAACACTGATGATCCACCTATAAATGTGAACTGACGTTCAAAAATAAAACATTTGAAAACGGACCATTTTCCACATTTCTGAAGCATGACGTAATGGGGGGGTGTTATCTCTTTTGTCGAAAATCAGCCGTTTTTGCTCGAACATTAAATGCCTCCAAATGGTATTTAATTAACTTCCCGGGGTGAAGAAACCCTTTTTGAGAACTCAGAGTGAGTAAATTGGCCATTTTCATGCACTTTTAACCATTCCATAAGTCTTGTGTTTTGGGCCCCTGGAAGCATGAAAATCACTTTAAACATGCTAATTTTAGCTCTAACACTGATGATCCACCTACAAATGTGAACTGACGTTCAAAAATAAAACATTTGAAAACGGACCATTTTCCACATTTCTGAAGCATGACGTAATGGGGGGGTGTTATCTCTTTTGTCGAAAATCAGCCGTTTTTGCTGGAACATTAAATGCCTCCAAATGGTATTTAATTAACTTCCCGGGGTGAAGAAACCCTTTTTGAGAACTCAGAGTGAGTAAATTGGCCATTTTCATGCACTTTTAACCATTCCATAAATCTTGTGTTTTGGGCCCCTGGAAGCATGAAAATCACTTTAAACATGCTAATTTTAGCTCTAACACTGATGATCCACCTACAAATGTGAACTGACGTTCAAAAATAAAACATTTGAAAACGGACCATTTTCCACATTTCTGAAGCATGACGTAATGGGGGGGTGTTATCTCTTTTGTCGAAAATCAGCCGTTTTTGCTCGAACATTAAATGCCTCCAAATGGTATTTAATTAACTTCCCGAGCCCCTGGAAGCATGAAAATCACTTTAAACATGCTAATTTTAGCTCTAACACTAATGATCCACCTACAAATGTGAACTGACGTTCAAAAATAAAACATTTGAAAACGGACCATTTTCCACATTTCTGAAGCATGACGTAATGGGGGGGTGTTATCTCTTTTGTCGAAAATCAGCCGTTTTTGCTCGAACTTTAAATGCCTCCAAATGGTATTTAATTAACCTACCGAGCCCCTGGAAGCATGAAAATCACTTAAAACATGCTAATTTTAGCTCCAACACTGATGATCCACCTACAAATGTGAACTGACGTTCAAAAATAAAACATTTGAAAACGGACCATTTTCCACATTTCTGAAGCATGACGTAATGGGGGGGTGTTATCTCTTTTGTCGAAAATCAGCCGTTTTTGCTCGAACATTAAATGCCTCCAAATGGTATTTAATTAACTTCCCGAGCCCCTGGAAGCATGAAAATCACTTTAAACATGCTAATTTTAGCTCTAACACTGATGATCCACCTACAAATGTGAACTGACATTCAAAAATAAAACATTTGAAAACGGACCATTTTCCACATTTCTGAAGCATGACGTAATGGGGGGGTGTTATCTCTTTTGTCGAAAATCAGCCGTTTTTGCTCGAACATTAAATGCCTCCAAATGGTATTTAATTAACTTCCCGGGGTGAAGAAACCCTTTTTGAGAACTCAGAGTGAGTAAATTGGCCATTTTCATGCACTTTTAACCATTCCATAAGTCTTGTGTTTTGGGCCCCTGGAAGCATGAAAATCACTTTAAACATGCTAATTTTAGCTCTAACACTGATGATCCACCTTCAAATGTGAACTGACGTTCAAAAATAAAACATTTGAAAACGGACCATTTTCCACATTTCTGAAGCATGACGTAATGGGGGGGTGTTATCTCTTTTGTCGAAAATCAGCCGTTTTTGCTGGAACATTAAATGCCTCCAAATGGTATTTAATTAACTTCCCGGGGTGAAGAAACCCTTTTTGAGAACTCAGAGTGAGTAAATTGGCCATTTTCATGCACTTTTAACCATTCCATAAATCTTGTGTTTTGGGCCCCTGGAAGCATGAAAATCACTTTAAACATGCTAATTTTAGCTCTAACACTGATGATCCACCTACAAATGTGAACTGACGTTCAAAAATAAAACATTTGAAAACGGACCATTTTCCACATTTCTGAAGCATGACGTAATGGGGGGGTGTTATCTCTTTTGTCGAAAATCAGCCGTTTTTGCTCGAACATTAAATGCCTCCAAATGGTATTTAATTAACTTCCCGAGCCCCTGGAAGCATGAAAATCACTTTAAACATGCTAATTTTAGCTCTAACACTGATGATCCACCTACAAATGTGAACCGACGTTCAAAAATAAAACATTTGAAAACGGACCATTTTCCACATTACTGAAGCATGACGTAATGGGGGGGTGTTATCTCTTTTGTCGAAAATCAGCCGTTTTTGCTCGAACATTAAATGCCTCCAAATGGTATTTAATTAACTTCCCGAGCCCCTGGAAGCATGAAAATCACTTTAAACATGCTAATTTTAGCTCTAACACTGATGATCCACCTACAAATGTGAACTGACGTTCAAAAATAAAACATTTGAAAACGGACCATTTTCCACATTTCTGAAGCATGACGTAATGGGGGGGTGTTATCTCTTTTGTCGAAAATCAGCCGTTTTTGCTCGAACATTAAATGCCTCCAAATGGTATTTAATTAACTTCCCGAGCCCCTGGAAGCATGAAAATCACTTTAAACATGCTAATTTTAGCTCTAACACTGATGATCCACCTACAAATGTGAACTGACGTTCAAAAATAAAACATTTGAAAACGGACCATTTTCCACATTTCTGACGCATGACGTAATGGGGGGGTGTTATCTCTTTTGTCGAAAATCAGCCGTTTTTGCTCGAACATTAAGTGCCTCCAAATGGTATTTAATTAACTTCCCGAGCCCCTGGAAGCATGAAAATCACTTTAAACATGCTAATTTTAGCTCTAACACTGATGATCCACCTACAAATGTGAACTGACGTTCAAAAATAAAACATTTGAAAACGGACCATTTTCCATATTTCTGAAGCATGACGTAATGGGGGGGTGTTATCTCTTTTGTCGAAAATCAGCCGTTTTTGCTCGAACATTAAATGCCTCCAAATGGTATTTAATTAACTTCCCGAGCCCCTGGAAGCATGAAAATCACTTTAAACATGCTAATTTTAGCTCTAACACTGATGATCCACCTACAAATGTGAACTGACGTTCAAAAATAAAACATTTGAAAACGGACCATTTTCCACATTTCTGAAGCATGACGTAATGGGGGGGTGTTATCTCTTTTGTCAAAAATCAGCCGTTTTTGCTTGAACATTAAATGCCTCCAAATGGTATTTAATTAACTTCCCGAGCCCCTGGAAGCATGAAAATCACTTTAAACATGCTAATTTTAGCTCTAACACTGATGATCCACCTACAAATGTGAACTGACGTTCAAAAATAAAACATTTGAAAACGGACCATTTTCCACATTTCTGAAGCATGACGTAATGGGGGGGTGTTATCTCTTTTGTCGAAAATCAGCCGTTTTTGCCCGAACATTAAATGCCTCCAAATGGTATTTAATTAACTTCCCGAGCCCCTGGAAGCATGAAAATCACTTTAAATATGCTAATTTTAGCTCTAACACTGATGATCCACCTACAAATGTGAACTACCGTTCAAAAATAAAACATTTGAAAACGGACCATTTTCCACATTTCTGAAGCATGACGTAATGGGGGGGTGTTATCTCTTTTGTCGAAAATCAGCCGTTTTTGCTCGAACATTAAATGCCTCCAAATGGTATTTAATTAACTTCCCGAGCCCCTGGAAGCATGAAAATCACTATAAACATGCTAATTTTAGCTCTAACACTGATGATCCACCTACAAATGTGAACTGACGTTCAAAAATAAAACATTTGAAAACGGACCATTTTCCACATTTCTGAAGCATGACGTAATGGGGGGGTGTTATCTCTTTTGTCGAAAATCAGCCGTTTTTGCTCGAACATTAAATGCCTCCAAATGGTATTTAATTAACTTCCCGAGCCCCTGGAAGCATGAAAATCACTTTAAACATGCTAATTTTAGCTCTAACACTGATGATCCACCTACAAATGTGAACTGACGTTCAAAAATAAAACATTTGAAAACGGACCATTTTCCACATTTCTGAAGCATGACGTAATGGGGGGGTGTTATCTCTTTTGTCGAAAATCAGCCGTTTTTGCTCGAACATTAAATGCCTCCAAATGGTATTTAATTAACTTCCCGAGCCCCTGGAAGCATGAAAATCACTTTAAACATGCTAATTTTAGCTCTAACACTGATGATCCACCTACAAATGTGAACTGACGTTCAAAAATAAAACATTTGAAAACGGACCATTTTCCACATTTCTGAAGCATGACGTAATGGGGGGGTGTTATCTCTTTTGTCGAAAATCAGCCGTTTTTGCTCGAACATTAAATGCCTCCAAATGGTATTTAATTAACTTCCCGAGACCCTGGAAGCATGAAAATCACTTTAAACATGCTAATTTTAGCTCTAACACTGATGATCCACCTACAAATGTGAACTGACGTTCAAAAATAAAACATTTGAAAACGGACCATTTTCCATATTTCTGAAGCATGACGTAATGGGGGGGTGTTATCTCTTTTGTCGAAAATCAGCCGTTTTTGCTCGAACATTAAATGCCTCGAAATGGTATTTAATTAACTTCCCGAGCCCCTGGAAGCATGAAAATCACTTTAAACATGCTAATTTTAGCTCTAACACTGATGATCCACCTACAAATGTGAACTGACGTTCAAAAATAAAACATTTGAAAACGGACCATTTTCCACATTTCTGAAGCATGACGTAATGGGGGGGTGTTATCTCTTTTGTCAAAAATCAGCCGTTTTTGCTTGCTTTCCCCTTCAGCTGCCACGCCTGCAAGTTCACCTGCATCCGGACCTGCCTCGCACCAGCACCCACCAAGCCGAACACCAGCAGTACCCACCTCAAGTGCATCCTGCTCAACACCCGCTCCATCCACAGACATGCCATCGAACTCTGGAACCTCCTCGACACCACAGCTCCAGACGTTGCCTTCCTCACGGAGACCTGGATGAACGCCTCTTCAGCTCCCGACATCGCCATCGCCATCCCAGAGGGCTACAAGATCGTCCGGAGGGACCGAAACGCCAACCAGATGGGAGGAGGCATCGCCATCATCCACAGGAGCACCATCCGTCTCACGACCAGCACCGACAACTCCCTGACCACCGCCGAACACCTGCATTTCCAGATCCACACCAACCCGAACACCACCCTCAGAGGCACCCTGATCTACCGACCCCCTGGACCACGCACACAATTCAGCGAGGACATCGCCGACTTCGTCAGCCCACATGCCCTCCCCTCCGCTGACTACATCCTCCTGGGAGACCTCAACTTCCATCTGGAGAACAACAACGACCGCAACACCAGCACCCTGCTCGACAACCTCACCAACCTGGGACTCAAGCAACTGGTGTCCACCCCCACCCACCTCGCCGGACACACACTCGACGCTGTCTTCTCATCCAGCAAGGACATCAACTTCAGCCACACCACAGAGCTTCAATGGACGGACCACAGCTGCGTCCACTTCACCTTCAAGAAAACAACGACCCACCACCACCAGCAACAGACCGCCCGCAGAAGCTGGAACAAGATCACAGCAGACCAGCTCGCCACCTCCCTGAGCCAGCACCCTCCTGCCAGCTCAGCGAACCCCAGCCAGGCCGCCGACAACCTCACGAAGTGGATCAGCAACTGCGCGGACGAACTCGCCCCACTGAGGACCCCGCCCAGCAGACCCGGCAGCAAGAAAGCCCCATGGTTCACCGACGAACTCAAGAGCTCCAAGAAGAACTGCCGAGCCCTCGAGAAAGTCTGGAGAAGGGAACCGACACCGGACAACAGGACCTCCTTCAAACTTGCCACCCGGAAACACCACCAGCTGATCCGCGCCGCCAAGAAAACAGCATTCAAGGACCGGTTGGACAACAACGCACACAACTGCAAGGAACTCTTCAACATCGTCAAAGAGCTTTCCAACCCCAGCGCAGGAAACAACGACATCACCCCATCGCAAGACCTCTGCAACTCCCTGGCTTCATACTTCCACAACAAGATCGCGGACATACACAACAGCTTCAACAACCAACCAACGCACACCATGACCGAACAACCACCCCCCACCACCACCCTCCGCGCCTGGACCCTGATCAGCACCGAAGACACCATCCGCACGATGAACTCCATCCACTCCGGATCACCGACCGACCCCTGCCCTCACCACGTCTTCAACAAAGCCGACACTGTCATCGCACCCCACCTGCGAGACATCATCAACACATCCCTCGACACCACCATCTTCCCCGAGAGCTGGAAACACGCCGAACTCAGCGCCCTACTCAAGAAACCAACAGCGGACCCCACCGACCTCAAGAATTACCGCCCCATCTCGCTCCTCCCGTTTCCAGCCAAAGTCATCGAGAAGACCGTCAACAAGCAGATGGCCGCTTTCCTCGAGACGAACGGATCCCTCGACCCCTCACAGTCCGGCTTCCGAGCCAACCACAGCACCGAGACCGCCCTCATCGCCGCCACCGACGACATCCGAGCCCTGATGGACAATGGAGAAACAGCGGCCCTCATCCTCCTAGACCTCTCCGCGGCATTCGACACGGTCTGCCACCGCACCCTAGTACGGCGCCTCAGCAACGTCGGAATCCAGGACAAGGCGCTGGAGTGGATCACCTCCTTCCTCGACGGGAGAACACAGAGAGTCCGCCTACCACCGTACAAGTCAGAGGCCACCGAAGTCATCTGCGGCGTCCCCCAAGGATCATCTCTGAGCCCCACCCTCTTCAACGTCTACATGAGCCCCCTCGCGGCCATCGTACGCAAACACAACCTCAGCATAATCTCCTACGCCGACGACACCCAGCTGATCCTCTCCCTGACCAACGACCCCGCCGCCGCCAGAGCCAACCTGCACGAAGGGATGAAAGAGGTAGCCGAGTGGATGACGACCAGCCGCCTGAAACTGAACTCGGACAAGACGGAGGTCCTCATCCTGGGCTCCTCTCCCTCCGCCTGGGACGACTCCTGGTGGCCTCCCGCCCTGGGCACCGCACCCAAACCGACAGACCATGCACGCAACCTGGGCTTCATCCTGGACTCCTCCCTCTCCATGACCAGGCAAGTCAACAACGTCTCCTCGGCATGCTTCAACATCCTACGCATGCTACGGATGATCTTCTGGTGGATCCCCACCGAGACCAGGAAGACCGTCACCCAGGCCCTCGTCACCAGCCGACTGGACTACGGCAACGCCCTCTACGCCGGGACCACCGCCAAGCTCCAGAAGAGACTCCAGCGGATCCAGAACGCCTCAGCCAGACTCATCCTCGACATCCCACGAACCAGCCACATCTCCGGACATCTGCGAGACCTTCACTGGCTCCCCGTCAACAAAAGAATCACCTTCCGCCTCCTCACCCACGCACACAAAGCCCTACACGACCAAGGCCCGAGCTACCTCAACAGCCGAGTCAACTTCTACGCTCCCAAACGCCACCTCCGATCAGCCAACCACGCCCTCGCCGCCGTCCCCCGCATCCGAAGAGCGACTACAGGAGGAAGGTCCTTCTCCCACCTGGCCGCCAAGACCTGGAACTCCCTCCCGACCGACCTGCGCCTGACCCAAGACCACCTCTCCTTCAGGAAGAAGCTGAAGACCTGGCTGTTCGAGCAGTAGCGGCTCCCCCCCCCAGCGCCTTGAGACCCCACGGGTATGTAGCGCGCTTTATAAGTGTCACTGATTGATTGATTGATTGATTGAACATTAAATGCCTCCAAATGGTATTTAATTAACTTCCCGAGCCCCTGGAAGCATGAAAATCACTTTAAACATGCTAATTTTAGCTCTAACACTGATGATCCACCTACAAATGTGAACTGACGTTCAAAAATAAAACATTTGAAAACGGACCATTTTCCACATTTCTGAAGCATGACGTAATGGGGGGGTGTTATCTCTTTTGTCGAAAATCAGCCGTTTTTGCTCGAACATTAAATGCCTCCAAATGGTATTTAATTAACTTCTCGAGCCCCTGGAAGCATGAAAATCACTTTAAACATGCTAATTTTAGCTCTAACACTGATGATCCACCTACAAATGTGAACTGACGTTCAAAAATAAAACATTTGAAAACGGACCATTTTCCACATTTCTGAAGCATGACGTAATGGGGGGGTGTTATCTCTTTTGTCGAAAATCAGCCGTTTTTGCTCGAACATTAAATGCCTCCAAATGGTATTTAATTAACTTCCCGGGGTGAAGAAACCCTTTTTGAGAACTCAGAGTGAGTAAATTGGCTATTTTCATGCACTTTTAACCATTCCATAAGTCTTGTGTTTTGGGCCCCTGGAAGCATGAAAATCACTTTAAACATGCTAATTTTAGCTCTAACACTGATGATCCACCTACAAATGTGAACTGACGTTCAAAAATAAAACATTTGAAAACGGACCATTTTCCACATTTCTGAAGCATGACGTAATGGGGGGGTGTTATCTCTTTTGTCGAAAATCAGCCGTTTTTGCTCGAACATTAAATGCCTCCAAATGGTATTTAATTACCTTCCCGAGCCCCTGGAAGCATGAAAATCACTTTAAACATGCTAATTTTAGCTCTAACACTGATGATCCACCTATAAATGTGAACTGACGTTCAAAAATAAAACATTTGAAAACGGACCATTTTCCACATTTCTGAAGCATGACGTAATGGGGGGGTGTTATCTCTTTTGTCGAAAATCAGCCGTTTTTGCTCGAACATTAAATGCCTCCAAATGGTATTTAATTAACTTCCCGGGGTGAAGAAACCCTTTTTGAGAACTCAGAGTGAGTAAATTGGCCATTTTCATGCACTTTTAACCATTCCATAAGTCTTGTGTTTTGGGCCCCTGGAAGCATGAAAATCACTTTAAACATGCTAATTTTAGCTCTAACACTGATGATCCACCTACAAATGTGAACTGACGTTCAAAAATAAAACATTTGAAAACGGACCATTTTCCACATTTCTGAAGCATGACGTAATGGGGGGGTGTTATCTCTTTTGTCGAAAATCAGCCGTTTTTGCTGGAACATTAAATGCCTCCAAATGGTATTTAATTAACTTCCCGGGGTGAAGAAACCCTTTTTGAGAACTCAGAGTGAGTAAATTGGCCATTTTCATGCACTTTTAACCATTCCATAAATCTTGTGTTTTGGGCCCCTGGAAGCATGAAAATCACTTTAAACATGCTAATTTTAGCTCTAACACTGATGATCCACCTACAAATGTGAACTGACGTTCAAAAATAAAACATTTGAAAACGGACCATTTTCCACATTTCTGAAGCATGACGTAATGGGGGGGTGTTATCTCTTTTGTCGAAAATCAGCCGTTTTTGCTCGAACATTAAATGCCTCCAAATGGTATTTAATTAACTTCCCAAGCCCCTGGAAGCATGAAAATCACTTTAAACATGCTAATTTTAGCTCTAACACTGATGATCCACCTACAAATGTGAACTGACGTTCAAAAATAAAACATTTGAAAACGGACCATTTTCCACATTTCTGAAGCATGACTTAATGGGGGGGGTGTTATCTCTTTTGTCGAAAATCAGCCGTTTTTGCTCGAACATTAAATGCCTCCAAATGGTATTTAATTAACTTCCCGGGGTGAAGATACCCTTTTTGAGAACTCAGAGTGAGTAAATTGGCCATTTTCATGCACTTTTAACCATTCCATAAATCTTGTGTTTTGGGCCCCTGGAAGCATGAAAATCACTTTAAACATGCTAATTTTAGCTCTAACACTGATGATCCACCTACAAATGTGAACTGACGTTCAAAAATAAAACATTTGAAAACGGACCATTTTCCACATTTCTGAAGCATGACGTAATGGGGGGGTGTTATCTCTTTTGTCGAAAATCAGCCGTTTTTGCTCGAACATTAAATGCCTCCAAATGGTATTTAATTAACTTCCCGAGCCCCTGGAAGCATGAAAATCACTTTAAACATGCTAATTTTAGCTCTAACACTGATGATCCACCTCCAAATGTGAACTGACGTTCAAAAATAAAACATTTGAAAACGGACCATTTTCCACATTTCTGAAGCATGACGTAATGGGGGGGTGTTATCTCTTTTGTCGAAAATCAGCCGTTTTTGCTCGAACATTAAATGCCTCCAAATGGTATTTAATTAACTTCCCGAGCCCCTGGAAGCATGAAAATCACTTTAAACATGTTAATTTTAGCTCTAACACTGATGATCCACCTACAAATGTGAACTGACGTTCAAAAATAAAACATTTGAAAACGGACCATTTTCCACATTTCTGAAGCATGACGTAATGGGGGGGTGTTATCTCTTTTGTCGAAAATCAGCCGTTTTTGCCCGAACATTAAATGCCTCCAAATGGTATTTAATTAACTTCCCGAGCCCCTGGAAGCATGAAATTCACTTTAAATATGCTAATTTTAGCTCTAACACTGATGATCCACCTACAAATGTGAACTACCGTTCAAAAATAAAACATTTGAAAACGGACCATTTTCCACATTTCTGAAGCATGACGTAATGGGGGGGTGTTATCTCTTTTGTCGAAAATCAGCCGTTTTTGCTCGAACATTAAATGCCTCCAAATGGTATTTAATTAACTTCCCGAGCCCCTGGAAGCATGAAAATCACTATAAACATGCTAATTTTAGCTCTAACACTGATGATCCACCTACAAATGTGAACTGACGTTCAAAAATAAAACATTTGAAAACGGACCATTTTCCACATTTCTGAAGCATGACGTAATGGGGGGGGTGTTATCTCTTTTGTCGAAAATCAGCCGTTTTTGCTCGAACATTAAATGCCTCCAAATGGTATTTAATTAACTTCCCGAGCCCCTGGAAGCATGAAAATCACTTTAAACATGCTAATTTTACCTCTAACACTGATGATCCACCTACAAATGTGAACTGACGTTCAAAAATAAAACATTTGAAAACGGACCATTTTCCACATTTCTGAAGCATGACGTAATGGGGGGGTGTTATCTCTTTTGTCGAAAATCAGCCGTTTTTGCTCGAACATTAAATGCCTCCAAATGGTATTTAATTAACTTCCCGAGCCCCTGGAAGCATGGAAATCACTTTAAACATGCTAATTTTAGCTCTAACACTGATGATCCACCTACAAATGTGAACTGACGTTCAAAAATAAAACATTTGAAAACGGACCATTTTCCACATTTCTGAAGCATGACGTAATGGGGGGGTGTTATCTCTTTTGTCGAAAATCAGCCGTTTTTGCTCGAACATTAAATGCCTCCAAATGGTATTTAATTAACTTCCCGAGCCCCTGGAAGCATGAAAATCACTTTAAACATGCTAATTTTAGCTCTAACACTGATGATCCACCTACAAATGTGAACTGACGTTCAAAAATAAAACATTTGAAAACGGACCATTTTCCACATTTCTGAAGCATGACGTAATGGGGGGATGTTATCTCTTTGGTCGAAAATCAGCCGTTTTTGCTCGAACATTAAATGCCTCCAAATGGTATTTAATTAACTTCCCGAGCCCCTGGAAGCATGAAAATCACTTTAAACATGCTAATTTTAGCTCTAACACTGATGATCCACCTACAAATGTGAACTGACGTTCAAAAATAAAACATTTGAAAACGGACCATTTTCCACATTTCTGAAGCATGACGTAATGGGGGGGTGTTATCTCTTTTGTCGAAAATCAGCCGTTTTTGCTCGAACATTAAATGCCTCCAAATGGTATTTAATTAACTTCCCGAGCCCCTGGAAGCATGAAAATCACTTTAAACATGCTAATTTTAGCTCTAACACTGATGATCCACCTACAAATGTGAACTGACGTTCAAAAATAAAACATTTGAAAACGGACCATTTTCCACATTTCTGAAGCATGACGTAATGGGGGGGGTGTTATCTCTTTTGTCGAAAATCAGCAGTTTTTGCTCGAACATTAAATGCCTCCAAATGGTATTTAATTAACTTCCCGAGCCCCTGGAAGCATGAAAATCACTTTAAACATGCTAATTTTAGCTCTAACACTGATGATCCACCTACAAATGTGAACTGACGTTCAAAAATAAAACATTTGAAAACGGACCATTTTCCACATTTCTGAAGCATGACGTAATGGGGGGGTGTTATCTCTTTTGTCGAAAATCAGCCCTTTTTGCTCGAACATTAAATGCCTCCAAATGGTATTTAATTAACTTCCCGAGCCCCTGGAAGCATGAAAATCACTTTAAACATGCTAATTTTAGCTCTAACACTGATGATCCACCTACAAATGTGAACTGACGTTCAAAAATAAAACATTTGAAAACGGACCATTTTCCACATTTCTGAAGCATGACGTAATGGGGCGTGTTATCTCTTTTGTCGAAAATCAGCAGTTTTTGCTCGAACATTAAATGCCTCCAAATGGTATTTAATTAATTTCCCGAGCCCCTGGAAGCATGAAAATCACTTTAAACATGCTAATTTTAGCTCTAACACTGATGATCCACCTACAAATGTGAACTGACGTTCAAAAATAAAACATTTGAAAATGGACCATTTTCCACATTTCTGAAGCATGACGTAATGGGGGGGTGTTATCTCTTTTGTCGAAAATCAGCCGTTTTTGCTCGAACATTAAATGCCTCCAAATGGTATTTATTTCACTTCCCGAGCCCCTGGAAGCATGAAAATCACTTTAAACATGCTAATTTTAGCTCTAACACTGATGATCCACCTACAAATGTGAACTGACGTTCAAAAATAAAACATTTGAAAACGGACCATTTTCCACATTTCTGAAGCATGACGTAATGGGGGGGTGTTATCTCTTTTGTCGAAAATCAGCCGTTTTTGCTCGAACATTAAATGCCTCCAAATGGTATTTAATTAACTTCCCGGGGTGAAGAAACCCTTTTTGAGAACTCAGAGTGAGTAAATTGGCCATTTTCATGCACTTTTAACCATTCCATAAATCTTGTGTTTTGGGCCCCTGGAAGCATGAAAATCACTTTAAACATGCTAATTTTAGCTCTAACACTGATGATCCACCTACAAATGTGAACTGACGTTCAAAAATAAAACATTTGAAAACGGACCATTTTCCACATTTCTGAAGCATGACGTAATGGGGGGGTGTTATCTCTTTTGTCGAAAATCAGCCGTTTTTGCTCGAACATTAAATGCCTCCAAATGGTATTTAATTAACTTCCCGAGCCCCTGGAAGCATGAAAATCACTTTAAACATGCTAATTTTAGCTCTAACACTGATGATCCACCTACAAATGTGAACTGACGTTCAAAAATAAAACATTTGAAAACGGTCCATTTTCCACATTTCTTAAGCATGACGTAATGGGGGGGTGTTATCTCTTTTGTCGAAAATCAGCCGTTTTTGCTCGAACATTAAATGCCTCCAAATGGTATTTAATTAACTTCCCGAGCCCCTGGAAGCATGAAAATCACTTTAAACATGCTAGTTTTAGCTCTAACACTGATGATCCACCTACAAATGTGAACTGACGTTCAAAAATAAAACATTTGAAAACGGACCATTTTCCACATTTCTGAAGCATGACGTAATGGGGGGTGTTATCTCTTTTGTCGAAAATCAGCCGTTTTTGCTCGAACATTAAATGCCTCCAAATGGTATTTAATTAACTTCCCGAGCCCCTGGAAGCATGAAAATCACTTTAAACATGCTAATTTTAGCTCTAACACTGATGATCCACCTACAAATGTGAACTGACGTTCAAAAATAAAACATTTGAAAACGGACCATTTACCACATTTCTGAAGCATGACGTAATGGGGGGTGTTATATCTTTTGTCGAAAATCAGCAGTTTTTGCTCGAACATTAAATGCCTCCAAATGGTATTTAATTAACTTCCCGGGGTGAAGAAACCCTTTTTGAGAACTCAGAGTGAGTAAATTGGCCATTTTCATGCACTTTTAACCATTCCATAAATCTTGTGTTTTGGGCCCCTGGAAGCATGAAAATCACTTTAAACATGCTAATTTTAGCTCTAACACTGATGATCCACCTACAAATGTGAACTGACGTTCAAAAATAAAACACTTGAAAACGGACCATTTTCCACATTTCTGAAGCATGACGTAATGGGGGGTGTTATCTCTTTTGTCGAAAATCAGCCGTTTTTGCTCGAACATTAAATGCCTCCAAATGGTATTTATTTCACTTCCCGAGCCCCTGGAAGCATGAAAATCACTTTAAACATGCTAATTTTAGCTCTAACACTGATGATCCACCTACAAATGTGAACTGACGTTCAAAAATAAAACATTTGAAAACGGACCATTTTCCACATTTCTGAAGCATGACGTAATGGGGGGGTGTTATCTCTTTTGTCGAAAATCAGCCGTTTTTGCTCGAACATTAAATGCCTCCAAATGGTATTTAATTAACTTCCCGAAACCCTGGAAGCATGAAAATCACTTTAAACATGCTAATTTTAGCTCTAACACTGATGATCCACCTACAAATGTGAACTGACGTTCAAAAATAAAACATTTGAAAACGGACCATTGTCCACATTTCTGAAGCATGACGTAATGGGGGGGTGTTATCTCTTTTGTCGAAAATCAGCCGTTTTTGCTCGAACATTAAATGCCTCCAAATGGTATTTAATTAACTTCCCGGGGTGAAGAAACCCTTTTTGAGAACTCAGAGTGAGTAAATTGGCCATTTTCATGCACTTTTAACCATTCCATAAATCTTGTGTTTTGGGCCCCTGGAAGCATGAAAATCACTTTAAACATGCTAATTTTAGCTCTAACACTGATGATCCACCTACAAATGTGAACTGACGTTCAAAAATAAAACATTTGAAAACGGACCATTTTCCACATTTCTGAAGCATGACGTAATGGGGGGGTGTTATCTCTTTCGTCGAAAATCAGCCGTTTTTGCTGGAACATTAAATGCCTCCAAATGGTATTTAATTAACTTCCCGAGCCCCTGGAAGCATGAAAATCACTTTAAACATGCTAATTTTAGCTCTAACACTGATGATCCACCTACAAATGTGAACTGACGTTCAAAAATAAAACATTTGAAAACGGACCATTTTCCACATTTCTGAAGCATGACGTAATGGGGGGGGGTGTTATCTCTTTTGTCGAAAATCAGCCGTTTTTGCTCGAACATTAAATGCCTCCAAATGGTATTTAATTAACTTCCCGAGCCCCTGGAAGCATGAAAATCACTTTAAACATGCTAATTTTAGCTCTAACACTGATGATCCACCTACAAATGTGAACTGACGTTCAAAAATAAAACATTTGAAAACGGACCATTTTCCACATTTCTGAAGCATGACGTAATGGGGGGGTGTTATCTCTTTTGTCGAAAATCAGCCGTTTTTGCTCGAACATTAAATGCCTCCAAATGGTATTTAATTAACTTCCCGAGCCCCTGGAAGCATGAAAATCACTTTAAACATGCTAATTTTAGCTCTAACACTGATGATCCACCTACAAATGTGAACTGACGTTCAAAAATAAAACATTTGAAAACGGACCATTTTCCACATTTCTGAAGCATGACGTAATGGGGGGGTGTTATCTCTTTTGTCGAAAATCAGCCGTTTTTGCTCGAACATTAAATGCCTCCAAATGGTATTTAATTAACTTCCCGAGCCCCTGGAAGCATGAAAATCACTTTAAACATGCTAATTTTAGCTCTAACACTAATGATCCACCTACAAATGTGAACTGACGTTCAAAAATAAAACATTTGAAAACGGACCATTTTCCACATTTCTGAAGCATGACGTAATGGGGGGGTGTTATCTCTTTTGTCGAAAATCAGCCGTTTTTGCTCGAACTTTAAATGCCTCCAAATGGTATTTAATTAACCTACCGAGCCCCTGGAAGCATGAAAATCACTTAAAACATGCTAATTTTAGCTCCAACACTGATGATCCACCTACAAATGTGAACTGACGTTCAAAAATAAAACATTTGAAAACGGACCATTTTCCACATTTCTGAAGCATGACGTAATGGGGGGGTGTTATCTCTTTTGTCGAAAATCAGCCCTTTTTGCTCGAACATTAAATGCCTCCAAATGGTATTTAATTAACTTCCCGAGCCCCTGGAAGCATGAAAATCACTTTAAACATGCTAATTTTAGCTCTAACACTGATGATCCACCTACAAATGTGAACTGACGTTCAAAAATAAAACATTTGAAAACGGACCATTTTCCACATTTCTGAAGCATGACGTAATGGGGGGGGTGTTATCTCTTTTGTCGAAAATCAGCAGTTTTTGCTCGAACATTAAATGCCTCCAAATGGTATTTAATTAACTTCCCGAGCCCCTGGAAGCATGAAAATCACTTTAAACATGCTAATTTTAGCTCTAACACTGATGATCCACCTACAAATGTGAAATGACGTTCAAAAATAAAACATTTGAAAACGGACCATTTTCCACTTTTCTGAAGCATGACTTAATGGGGGGGTGTTATCTCTTTTGTCGAAAATCAGCCGTTTTTGCTCGAACATTAAATGCCTCCAAATGATATTTATTTCACTTCCCGAGCCCCTGGAAGCATGAAAATCACTTTAAACATGCTAATTTTAGCTCTAACACTGATGATCCACCTACAAATGTGAACTGACGTTCAAAAATAAAACATTTGAAAACGGACCATTTTCCACATTTCTGAAGCATGACGTAATGGGGGGGTGTTATCTCTTTTGTCGAAAATCAGCCGTTTTTGCTCGAACATTAAATGCCTCCAAATGGTATTTAATTAACTTCCCAAGCCCCTGGAAGCATGAAAATCACTTTAAACATGCTAATTTTAGCTCTAACACTGATGATCCACCTACAAATGTGAACTGACGTTCAAAAATAAAACATTTGAAAACGGACCATTTTCCACATTTCTGAAGCATGACGTAATGGGGGGGGTGTTATCTCTTTTGTCGAAAATCAGCCGTTTTTGCTCGAACATTAAATGCCTCCAAATGGTATTTAATTAACTTCCCGGGGTGAAGATACCCTTTTTGAGAACTCAGAGTGAGTAAATTGGCCATTTTCATGCACTTTTAACCATTCCATAAATCTTGTGTTTTGGGCCCCTGGAAGCATGAAAATCACTTTAAACATGCTAATTTTAGCTCTAACACTGATGATCCACCTACAAATGTGAACTGACGTTCAAAAATAAAACATTTGAAAACGGACCATTTTCCACATTTCTGAAGCATGACGTAATGGGGGGGTGTTATCTCTTTTGTCGAAAATCAGCCGTTTTTGCTCGAACATTAAATGCCTCCAAATGGTATTTAATTAACTTCCTGAGCCCCTGGAAGCATGAAAATCACTTTAAACATGCTAATTTTAGCTCTAACACTGATGATCCACCTCCAAATGTGAACTGACGTTCAAAAATAAAACATTTGAAAACGGACCATTTTCCACATTTCTGAAGCATGACGTAATGGGGGGGTGTTATCTCTTTTGTCGAAAATCAGCCGTTTTTGCTCGAACATTAAATGCCTCCAAATGGTATTTAATTAACTTCCCGAGCCCCTGGAAGCATGAAAATCACTTTAAACATGCTAATTTTAGCTCTAACACTGATGATCCACCTACAAATGTGAACTGACGTTCAAAAATAAAACATTTGAAAACGGACCATTTTCCACATTTCTGAAGCATGACGTAATGGGGGGGTGTTATCTCTTTTGTCGAAAATCAGCCGTTTTTGCCCGAACATTAAATGCCTCCAAATGGTATTTAATTAACTTCCCGAGCCCCTGGAAGCATGAAATTCACTTTAAATATGCTAATTTTAGCTCTAACACTGATGATCCACCTACAAATGTGAACTACCGTTCAAAAATAAAACATTTGAAAACGGACCATTTTCCACATTTCTGAAGCATGACGTAATGGGGGGGTGTTATCTCTTTTGTCGAAAATCAGCCGTTTTTGCTTGAACATTAAATGCCTCCAAATGGTATTTAATTAACTTCCCGAGCCCCTGGAAGCATGAAAATCACTATAAACATGCTAATTTTAGCTCTAACACTGATGATCCACCTACAAATGTGAACTGACGTTCAAAAATAAAACATTTGAAAACGGACCATTTTCCACATTTCTGAAGCATGACGTAATGGGGGGGGTGTTATCTCTTTTGTCGAAAATCAGCCGTTTTTGCTCGAACATTAAATGCCTCCAAATGGTATTTAATTAACTTCCCGAGCCCCTGGAAGCATGAAAATCACTTTAAACATGCTAATTTTACCTCTAACACTGATGATCCACCTACAAATGTGAACTGACGTTCAAAAATAAAACATTTGAAAACGGACCATTTTCCACATTTCTGAAGCATGACGTAATGGGGGGGTGTTATCTCTTTTGTCGAAAATCAGCCGTTTTTGCTCGAACATTAAATGCCTCCAAATGGTATTTAATTAACTTCCCGAGCCCCTGGAAGCATGGAAATCACTTTAAACATGCTAATTTTAGCTCTAACACTGATGATCCACCTACAAATGTGAACTGACGTTCAAAAATAAAACATTTGAAAACGGACCATTTTCCACATTTCTGAAGCATGACGTAATGGGGGGGTGTTATCTCTTTTGTCGAAAATCAGCCGTTTTTGCTCGAACATTAAATGCCTCCAAATGGTATTTAATTAACTTCCCGAGCCCCTGGAAGCATGAAAATAACTTTAAACATGCTAATTTTAGCTCTAACACTGATGATCCACCTACAAATGTGAACTGACGTTCAAAAATAAAACATTTGAAAACGGACCATTTTCCACATTTCTGAAGCATGACGTAATGGGGGGATGTTATCTCTTTGGTCGAAAATCAGCCGTTTTTGCTCGAACATTAAATGCCTCCAAATGGTATTTAATTAACTTCCCGAGCCCCTGGAAGCATGAAAATCACTTTAAACATGCTAATTTTAGCTCTAACACTGATGATCCACCTACAAATGTGAACTGACGTTCAAAAATAAAACATTTGAAAACGGACCATTTTCCACATTTCTGAAGCATGACGTAATGGGGGGGTGTTATCTCTTTTGTCGAAAATCAGCCGTTTTTGCTCGAACATTAAATGCCTCCAAATGGTATTTAATTAACTTCCCGAGCCCCTGGAAGCATGAAAATCACTTTAAACATGCTAATTTTAGCTCTAACACTGATGATCCACCTACAAATGTGAACTGACGTTCAAAAATAAAACATTTGAAAACGGACCATTTTCCACATTTCTGAAGCATGACGTAATGGGGGGGGTGTTATCTCTTTTGTCGAAAATCAGCAGTTTTTGCTCGAACATTAAATGCCTCCAAATGGTATTTAATTAACTTCCCGAGCCCCTGGAAGCATGAAAATCACTTTAAACATGCTAATTTTAGCTCTAACACTGATGATCCACCTACAAATGTGAACTGACGTTCAAAAATAAAACATTTGAAAACGGACCATTTTCCACATTTCTGAAGCATGACGTAATGGGGGGGTGTTATCTCTTTTGTCGAAAATCAGCCCTTTTTGCTCGAACATTAAATGCCTCCAAATGGTATTTAATTAACTTCCCGAGCCCCTGGAAGCATGAAAATCACTTTAAACATGCTAATTTTAGCTCTAACACTGATGATCCACCTACAAATGTGAACTGACGTTCAAAAATAAAACATTTGAAAACGGACCATTTTCCACATTTCTGAAGCATGACGTAATGGGGCGTGTTATCTCTTTTGTCGAAAATCAGCAGTTTTTGCTCGAACATTAAATGCCTCCAAATGGTATTTATTTAACTTCCCGAGCCCCTGGAAGCATGAAAATCACTTTAAACATGCTAATTTTAGCTCTAACACTGATGATCCACCTACAAATGTGAACTGACGTTCAAAAATAAAACATTTGAAAATGGACCATTTTCCACATTTCTGAAGCATGACGTAATGGGGGGGTGTTATCTCTTTTGTCGAAAATCAGCCGTTTTTGCTCGAACATTAAATGCCTCCAAATGGTATTTATTTCACTTCCTGAGCCCCTGGAAGCATGAAAATCACT
Source organism: Lissotriton vulgaris (assembly GCF_964263255.1). NCBI lineage: Eukaryota > Metazoa > Chordata > Amphibia > Caudata > Salamandridae > Lissotriton > Lissotriton vulgaris. The sequence goes on along the minus strand of NW_028245263.1, from coordinate 301,855 downwards.
TTAAACATGCTAATTTTAGCTCTAACACTGATGATCCACCTACAAATGTGAACTGACGTTCAAAAATAAAACATTTGAAAACGGACCATTTTCCACATTTCTGAAGCATGACGTAATGGGGGGGTGTTATCTCTTTTGTCGAAAATCAGCCGTTTTTGCTCGAACATTAAATGCCTCCAAATGGTATTTAATTAACTTCCCGGGGTGAAGAAACCCTTTTTGAGAACTCAGAGTGAGTAAATTGGCCATTTTCATGCACTTTTAACCATTCCATAAATCTTGTGTTTTGGGCCCCTGGAAGCATGAAAATCACTTTAAACATGCTAATTTTAGCTCTAACACTGATGATCCACCTACAAATGTGAACTGACGTTCAAAAATAAAACATTTGAAAACGGACCATTTTCCACATTTCTGAAGCATGACGTAATGGGGGGGTGTTATCTCTTTTGTCGAAAATCAGCCGTTTTTGCTCGAACATTAAATGCCTCCAAATGGTATTTAATTAACTTCCCGAGCCCCTGGAAGCATGAAAATCACTTTAAACATGCTAATTTTAGCTCTAACACTGATGATCCACCTACAAATGTGAACTGACGTTCAAAAATAAAACATTTGAAAACGGTCCATTTTCCACATTTCTTAAGCATGACGTAATGGGGGGGTGTTATCTCTTTTGTCGAAAATCAGCCGTTTTTGCTCGAACATTAAATGCCTCCAAATGGTATTTAATTAACTTCCCGAGCCCCTGGAAGCATGAAAATCACTTTAAACATGCTAGTTTTAGCTCTAACACTGATGATCCACCTACAAATGTGAACTGACGTTCAAAAATAAAACATTTGAAAACGGACCATTTTCCACATTTCTGAAGCATGACGTAATGGGGGGGTGTTATCTCTTTTGTCGAAAATCAGCCGTTTTTGCTCGAACATTAAATGCCTCCAAATGGTATTTAATTAACTTCCCGAGCCCCTGGAAGCATGAAAATCACTTTAAACATGCTAATTTTAGCTCTAACACTGATGATCCACCTACAAATGTGAACTGACGTTCAAAAATAAAACATTTGAAAACGGACCATTTACCACATTTCTGAAGCATGACGTAATGGGGGGTGTTATATCTTTTGTCGAAAATCAGCAGTTTTTGCTCGAACATTAAATGCCTCCAAATGGTATTTAATTAACTTCCCGGGGTGAAGAAACCCTTTTTGAGAACTCAGAGTGAGTAAATTGGCCATTTTCATGCACTTTTAACCATTCCATAAATCTTGTGTTTTGGGCCCCTGGAAGCATGAAAATCACTTTAAACATGCTAATTTTAGCTCTAACACTGATGATCCACCTACAAATGTGAACTGACGTTCAAAAATAAAACACTTGAAAACGGACCATTTTCCACATTTCTGAAGCATGACGTAATGGGGGGTGTTATCTCTTTTGTCGAAAATCAGCCGTTTTTGCTCGAACATTAAATGCCTCCAAATGGTATTTATTTCACTTCCCGAGCCCCTGGAAGCATGAAAATCACTTTAAACATGCTAATTTTAGCTCTAACACTGATGATCCACCTACAAATGTGAACTGACGTTCAAAAATAAAACATTTGAAAACTGACCATTTTCCACATTTCTGAAGCATGACGTAATGGGGGGGTGTTATCTCTTTTGTCGAAAATCAGCCGTTTTTGCTCGAACATTAAATGCCTCCAAATGGTATTTAATTAACTTCCCGAAACCCTGGAAGCATGAAAATCACTTTAAACATGCTAATTTTAGCTCTAACACTGATGATCCACCTACAAATGTGAACTGACGTTCAAAAATAAAACATTTGAAAACGGACCATTGTCCACATTTCTGAAGCATGACGTAATGGGGGGGTGTTATCTCTTTTGTCGAAAATCAGCCGTTTTTGCTCGAACATTAAATGCCTCCAAATGGTATTTAATTAACTTCCCGGGGTGAAGAAACCCTTTTTGAGAACTCAGAGTGAGTAAATTGGCCATTTTCATGCACTTTTAACCATTCCATAAATCTTGTGTTTTGGGCCCCTGGAAGCATGAAAATCACTTTAAACATGCTAATTTTAGCTCTAACACTGATGATCCACCTACAAATGTGAACTGACGTTCAAAAATAAAACATTTGAAAACGGACCATTTTCCACATTTCTGAAGCATGACGTAATGGGGGGGTGTTATCTCTTTCGTCGAAAATCAGCCGTTTTTGCTGGAACATTAAATGCCTCCAAATGGTATTTAATTAACTTCCCGAGCCCCTGGAAGCATGAAAATCACTTTAAACATGCTAATTTTAGCTCTAACACTGATGATCCACCTACAAATGTGAACTGACGTTCAAAAATAAAACATTTGAAAACGGACCATTTTCCACATTTCTGAAGCATGACGTAATGGGGGGGGTGTTATCTCTTTTGTCGAAAATCAGCCGTTTTTGCTCGAACATTAAATGCCTCCAAATGGTATTTAATTAACTTCCCGAGCCCCTGGAAGCATGAAAATCACTTTAAACATGCTAATTTTAGCTCTAACACTGATGATCCACCTACAAATGTGAACTGACGTTCAAAAATAAAACATTTGAAAACGGACCATTTTCCACATTTCTGAAGCATGACGTAATGGGGGGGTGTTATCTCTTTTGTCGAAAATCAGCCGTTTTTGCTCGAACATTAAATGCCTCCAAATGGTATTTAATTAACTTCCCGAGCCCCTGGAAGCATGAAAATCACTTTAAACATGCTAATTTTAGCTCTAACACTGATGATCCACCTACAAATGTGAACTGACGTTCAAAAATAAAACATTTGAAAACGGACCATTTTCCACATTTCTGAAGCATGACGTAATGGGGGGGTGTTATCTCTTTTGTCGAAAATCAGCCGTTTTTGCTCGAACATTAAATGCCTCCAAATGGTATTTAATTAACTTCCCGAGCCCCTGGAAGCATGAAAATCACTTTAAACATGCTAATTTTAGCTCTAACACTAATGATCCACCTACAAATGTGAACTGACGTTCAAAAATAAAACATTTGAAAACGGACCATTTTCCACATTTCTGAAGCATGACGTAATGGGGGGGTGTTATCTCTTTTGTCGAAAATCAGCCGTTTTTGCTCGAACTTTAAATGCCTCCAAATGGTATTTAATTAACCTACCGAGCCCCTGGAAGCATGAAAATCACTTAAAACATGCTAATTTTAGCTCCAACACTGATGATCCACCTACAAATGTGAACTGACGTTCAAAAATAAAACATTTGAAAACGGACCATTTTCCACATTTCTGAAGCATGACGTAATGGGGGGGTGTTATCTCTTTTGTCGAAAATCAGCCCTTTTTGCTCGAACATTAAATGCCTCCAAATGGTATTTAATTAACTTCCCGAGCCCCTGGAAGCATGAAAATCACTTTAAACATGCTAATTTTAGCTCTAACACTGATGATCCACCTACAAATGTGAACTGACGTTCAAAAATAAAACATTTGAAAACGGACCATTTTCCACATTTCTGAAGCATGACGTAATGGGGGGGGTGTTATCTCTTTTGTCGAAAATCAGCAGTTTTTGCTCGAACATTAAATGCCTCCAAATGGTATTTAATTAACTTCCCGAGCCCCTGGAAGCATGAAAATCACTTTAAACATGCTAATTTTAGCTCTAACACTGATGATCCACCTACAAATGTGAAATGACGTTCAAAAATAAAACATTTGAAAACGGACCATTTTCCACTTTTCTGAAGCATGACGTAATGGGGGGGTGTTATCTCTTTTGTCGAAAATCAGCCGTTTTTGCTCGAACATTAAATGCCTCCAAATGATATTTATTTCACTTCCCGAGCCCCTGGAAGCATGAAAATCACTTTAAACATGCTAATTTTAGCTCTAACACTGATGATCCACCTACAAATGTGAACTGACGTTCAAAAATAAAACATTTGAAAACGGACCATTTTCCACATTTCTGAAGCATGACGTAATGGGGGGGTGTTATCTCTTTTGTCGAAAATCAGCCGTTTTTGCTCGAACATTAAATGCCTCCAAATGGTATTTAATTAACTTCCCGGGGTGAAGAAACCCTTTTTGAGAACTCAGAGTGAGTAAATTGGCCATTTTCATGCACTTTTAACCATTCCATAAATCTTGTGTTTTGGGCCCCTGGAAGCATGAAAATCACTTTAAACATGCTAATTTTAGCTCTAACACTGATGATCCACCTACAAATGTGAACTGACGTTCAAAAATAAAACATTTGAAAACTGACCATTTTCCACATTTCTGAAGCATGACGTAATGGGGGGGTGTTATCTCTTTTGTCGAAAATCAGCCGTTTTTGCTCGAACTTTAAATGCCTCCAAATGGTATTTAATTAACTTCCCGAGCCCCTGGAAGCATGAAAATCACTTAAAACATGCTAATTTTAGCTCTAACACTGATGATCCACCTACAAATGTGAACTGACGTTCAAAAATAAAACATTTGAAAACGGACCATTTTCCACATTTCTGAAGCATGACGTAATGGGGGGGTGTTATCTCTTTTGTCGAAAATCAGCCCTTTTTGCTCGAACATTAAATGCCTCCAAATGGTATTTAATTAACTTCCCGAGCCCCTGGAAGCATGAAAATCACTTTAAACATGCTAATTTTAGCTCTAACACTGATGATCCACCTACAAATGTGAACTGACGTTCAAAAATAAAACATTTGAAAACGGACCATTTTCCACATTTCTGAAGCATGACGTAATGGGGGCGTGTTATCTCTTTTGTCGAAAATCAGCCGTTTTTGCTCGAACATTAAATGCCTCCAAATGGTATTTAATTAACTTCCCGAGCCCCTGGAAGCATGAAAATCACTTTAAACATGCTAATTTTAGCTCTAACACTGATGATCCACCTACAAATGTGAACTGACGTTCAAAAATAAAACATTTGAAAACGGACCATTTTCCACATTTCTGAAGCATGACGTAATGGGGGGGTGTTATCTCTTTTGTCGAAAATCAGCCGTTTTTGCTCGAACATTAAATGCCTCCAAATGGTATTTATTTCACTTCCCGAGCCCCTGGAAGCATGAAAATCACTTTAAACATGCTAATTTTAGCTCTAACACTGATGATCCACCTACAAATGTGAACTGACGTTCAAAAATAGAACATTTGAAAACGGACCATTTTCCACATTTCTGAAGCATGACGTAATGGGGGGGTGTTATCTCTTTTGTCGAAAATCAGCCGTTTTTGCTCGAACATTAAATGCCTCCAAATGGTATTTAATTAACTTCCCGGGGTGAAGAAACCCTTTTTGAGAACTCAGAGTGAGTAAATTGGCCATTTTCATGCACTTTTAACCATTCCATAAATCTTGTGTTTTGGGCCCCTGGAAGCATGAAAATCACTTTAAACATGCTAATTTTAGCTCTAACACTGATGATCCATCTACAAATGTGAACTGACGTTCAAAAATAAAACATTTGAAAACTGACCATTTTCCACATTTCTGAAGCATGACGTAATGGGGGGGTGTTATCTCTTTTGTCGAAAATCAGCCCTTTTTGCTCGAACATTAAATGCCTCCAAATGGTATTTAATTAACTTCCCGAGCCCCTGGAAGCATGAAAATCACTTTAAACATGCTAATTTTAGCTCTAACACTGATGATCCACCTACAAATGTGAACTGACGTTCAAAAATAAAACATTTGAAAACGGACCATTTTCCACATTTCTGAAGCATGACGTAATGGGGGGGGTGTTATCTCTTTTGTCGAAAATCAGCAGTTTTTGCTCGAACATTAAATGCCTCCAAATGGTATTTAATTAACTTCCCGAGCCCCTGGAAGCATGAAAATCACTTTAAACATGCTAATTTTAGCTCTAACACTGATGATCCACCTACAAATGTGAAATGACGTTCAAAAATAAAACATTTGAAAACGGACCATTTTCCACTTTTCTGAAGCATGACGTAATGGGGGGGTGTTATCTCTTTTGTCGAAAATCAGCCGTTTTTGCTCGAACATTAAATGCCTCCAAATGATATTTATTTCACTTCCCGAGCCCCTGGAAGCATGAAAATCACTTTAAACATGCTAATTTTAGCTCTAACACTGATGATCCACCTACAAATGTGAATTGACGTTCAAAAATAAAACATTTGAAAACGGACCATTTTCCACATTTCTGAAGCATGACGTAATGGGGGGGTGTTATCTCTTTTGTCGAAAATCAGCCGTTTTTGCTCGAACATTAAATGCCTCCAAATGGTATTTAATTAACTTCCCGGGGTGAAGAAACCCTTTTTGAGAACTCAGAGTGAGTAAATTGGCCATTTTCATGCACTTTTAACCATTCCATAAATCTTGTGTTTTGGGCCCCTGGAAGCATGAAAATCACTTTAAACATGCTAATTTTAGCTCTAACACTGATGATCCACCTACAAATGTGAACTGACGTTCAAAAATAAAACATTTGAAAACTGACCATTTTCCACATTTCTGAAGCATGACGTAATGGGGGGGTGTTATCTCTTTTGTCGAAAATCAGCCGTTTTTGCTCGAACTTTAAATGCCTCCAAATGGTATTTAATTAACTTCCCGAGCCCCTGGAAGCATGAAAATCACTTAAAACATGCTAATTTTAGCTCTAACACTGATGATCCACCTACAAATGTGAACTGACGTTCAAAAATAAAACATTTGAAAACGGACCATTTTCCACATTTCTGAAGCATGACGTAATGGGGGGGTGTTATCTCTTTTGTCGAAAATCAGCCCTTTTTGCTCGAACATTAAATGCCTCCAAATGGTATTTAATTAACTTCCCTAGCCCCTGGAAGCATGAAAATCACTTTAAACATGCTAATTTTAGCTCTAACACTGATGATCCACCTACAAATGTGAACTGACGTTCAAAAATAAAACATTTGAAAACGGACCATTTTCCACATTTCTGAAGCATGACGTAATGGGGGCGTGTTATCTCTTTTGTCGAAAATCAGCCGTTTTTGCTCGAACATTAAATGCCTCCAAATGGTATTTAATTAACTTCCCGAGCCCCTGGAAGCATGAAAATCACTTTAAACATGCTAATTTTAGCTCTAACACTGATGATCCACCTACAAATGTGAACTGACGTTCAAAAATAAAACATTTGAAAACGGACCATTTTCCACATTTCTGAAGCATGACGTAATGGGGGGGTGTTATCTCTTTTGTCGAAAATCAGCCGTTTTTGCTCGAACATTAAATGCCTCCAAATGGTATTTATTTCACTTCCCGAGCCCCTGGAAGCATGAAAATCACTTTAAACATGCTAATTTTAGCTCTAACACTGATGATCCACCTACAAATGTGAACTGACGTTCAAAAATAGAACATTTGAAAACGGACCATTTTCCACATTTCTGAAGCATGACGTAATGGGGGGGTGTTATCTCTTTTGTCGAAAATCAGCCGTTTTTGCTCGAACATTAAATGCCTCCAAATGGTATTTAATTAACTTCCCGGGGTGAAGAAACCCTTTTTGAGAACTCAGAGTGAGTAAATTGGCCATTTTCATGCACTTTTAACCATTCCATAAATCTTGTGTTTTGGGCCCCTGGAAGCATGAAAATCACTTTAAACATGCTAATTTTAGCTCTAACACTGATGATCCATCTACAAATGTGAACTGACGTTCAAAAATAAAACATTTGAAAACGGACCATTTTCCACATTTCTGAAGCATGACGTAATGGGGGGGTGTTATCTCTTTTGTCGAAAATCAGCCGTTTTTGCTCGAACATTAAATGCCTCCAAATGGTATTTAATTAACTTCCCGAGCCCCTGGAAGCATGAAAATCACTTTAAACATGCTAATTTTAGCTCTAACACTGATGATCCACCTACAAATGTGAACTGACGTTCAAAAATAAAACATTTGAAAACGGTCCATTTTCCACATTTCTTAAGCATGACGTAATGGGGGGGTGTTATCTCTTTTGTCGAAAATCAGCCGTTTTTGCTCGAACATTAAATGCCTCCAAATTGTATTTAATTAACTTCCCGAGCCCCTGGAAGCATGAAAATCACTTTAAACATGCTAATTTTAGCTCTAACACTGATGATCCACCTACAAATGTGAACTGACGTTCAAAAATAAAACATTTGAAAACGGACCATTTTCCACATTTCTGAAGCATGACGTAATGGGGGGGTGTTATCTCTTTTGTCGAAAATCAGCCGTTTTTGCTCGAACATTAAATGCCTCCAAATGGTATTTAATTAACTTCCCGAAACCCTGGAAGCATGAAAATCACTTTAAACATGCTAATTTTAGCTCTAACACTGATGATCCACCTACAAATGTGAACTGACGTTCAAAAATAAAACATTTGAAAACGGACCATTGTCCACATTTCTGAAGCATGACGTAATGGGGGGGTGTTATCTCTTTTGTCGAAAATCAGCCGTTTTTGCTCGAACATTAAATGCCTCCAAATGGTATTTAATTAACTTCCCGGGGTGAAGAAACCCTTTTTGAGAACTCAGAGTGAGTAAATTGGCCATTTTCATGCACTTTTAACCATTCCATAAATCTTGTGTTTTGGGCCCCTGGAAGCATGAAAATCACTTTAAACATGCTAATTTTAGCTCTAACACTGATGATCCACCTACAAATGTGAACTGACGTTCAAAAATAAAACATTTGAAAACGGACCATTTTCCACATTTCTGAAGCATGACGTAATGGGGGGGTGTTATCTCTTTCGTCGAAAATCAGCCGTTTTTGCTGGAACATTAAATGCCTCCAAATGGTATTTAATTAACTTCCCGAGCCCCTGGAAGCATGAAAATCACTTTAAACATGCTAATTTTAGCTCTAACACTGATGATCCACCTACAAATGTGAACTGACGTTCAAAAATAAAACATTTGAAAACGGACCATTTTCCACATTTCTGAAGCATGACGTAATGGGGGGGGGTGTTATCTCTTTTGTCGAAAATCAGCCGTTTTTGCTCGAACATTAAATGCCTCCAAATGGTATTTAATTAACTTCCCGAGCCCCTGGAAGCATGAAAATCACTTTAAACATGCTAATTTTAGCTCTAACACTGATGATCCACCTACAAATGTGAACTGACGTTCAAAAATAAAACATTTGAAAACGGACCATTTTCCACATTTCTGAAGCATGACGTAATGGGGGGGTGTTATCTCTTTTGTCGAAAATCAGCCGTTTTTGCTCGAACATTAAATGCCTCCAAATGGTATTTAATTAACTTCCCGAGCCCCTGGAAGCATGAAAATCACTTTAAACATGCTAATTTTAGCTCTAACACTGATGATCCACCTACAAATGTGAACTGACGTTCAAAAATAAAACATTTGAAAACGGACCATTTTCCACATTTCTGAAGCATGACGTAATGGGGGGGTGTTATCTCTTTTGTCGAAAATCAGCCGTTTTTGCTCGAACATTAAATGCCTCCAAATGGTATTTAATTAACTTCCCGAGCCCCTGGAAGCATGAAAATCACTTTAAACATGCTAATTTTAGCTCTAACACTAATGATCCACCTACAAATGTGAACTGACGTTCAAAAATAAAACATTTGAAAACGGACCATTTTCCACATTTCTGAAGCATGACGTAATGGGGGGGTGTTATCTCTTTTGTCGAAAATCAGCCGTTTTTGCTCGAACTTTAAATGCCTCCAAATGGTATTTAATTAACCTACCGAGCCCCTGGAAGCATGAAAATCACTTAAAACATGCTAATTTTAGCTCCAACACTGATGATCCACCTACAAATGTGAACTGACGTTCAAAAATAAAACATTTGAAAACGGACCATTTTCCACATTTCTGAAGCATGACGTAATGGGGGGGTGTTATCTCTTTTGTCGAAAATCAGCCCTTTTTGCTCGAACATTAAATGCCTCCAAATGGTATTTAATTAACTTCCCGAGCCCCTGGAAGCATGAAAATCACTTTAAACATGCTAATTTTAGCTCTAACACTGATGATCCACCTACAAATGTGAACTGACGTTCAAAAATAAAACATTTGAAAACGGACCATTTTCCACATTTCTGAAGCATGACGTAATGGGGGGGGTGTTATCTCTTTTGTCGAAAATCAGCAGTTTTTGCTCGAACATTAAATGCCTCCAAATGGTATTTAATTAACTTCCCGAGCCCCTGGAAGCATGAAAATCACTTTAAACATGCTAATTTTAGCTCTAACACTGATGATCCACCTACAAATGTGAAATGACGCTCAAAAATAAAACATTTGAAAACGGACCATTTTCCACTTTTCTGAAGCATGACGTAATGGGGGGGTGTTATCTCTTTTGTCGAAAATCAGCCGTTTTTGCTCGAACATTAAATGCCTCCAAATGATATTTATTTCACTTCCCGAGCCCCTGGAAGCATGAAAATCACTTTAAACATGCTAATTTTAGCTCTAACACTGATGATCCACCTACAAATGTGAACTGACGTTCAAAAATAAAACATTTGAAAACGGACCATTTTCCACATTTCTGAAGCATGACGTAATGGGGGGGTGTTATCTCTTTTGTCGAAAATCAGCCGTTTTTGCTCGAACATTAAATGCCTCCAAATGGTATTTAATTAACTTCCCGGGGTGAAGAAACCCTTTTTGAGAACTCAGAGTGAGTAAATTGGCCATTTTCATGCACTTTTAACCATTCCATAAATCTTGTGTTTTGGGCCCCTGGAAGCATGAAAATCACTTTAAACATGCTAATTTTAGCTCTAACACTGATGATCCACCTACAAATGTGAACTGACGTTCAAAAATAAAACATTTGAAAACTGACCATTTTCCACATTTCTGAAGCATGACGTAATGGGGGGGTGTTATCTCTTTTGTCGAAAATCAGCCGTTTTTGCTCGAACTTTAAATGCCTCCAAATGGTATTTAATTAACTTCCCGAGCCCCTGGAAGCATGAAAATCACTTAAAACATGCTAATTTTAGCTCTAACACTGATGATCCACCTACAAATGTGAACTGACGTTCAAAAATAAAACATTTGAAAACGGACCATTTTCCACATTTCTGAAGCATGACGTAATGGGGGGGTGTTATCTCTTTTGTCGAAAATCAGCCCTTTTTGCTCGAACATTAAATGCCTCCAAATGGTATTTAATTAACTTCCCGAGCCCCTGGAAGCATGAAAATCACTTTAAACATGCTAATTTTAGCTCTAACACTGATGATCCACCTACAAATGTGAACTGACGTTCAAAAATAAAACATTTGAAAACGGACCATTTTCCACATTTCTGAAGCATGACGTAATGGGGGCGTGTTATCTCTTTTGTCGAAAATCAGCCGTTTTTGCTCGAACATTAAATGCCTCCAAATGGTATTTAATTAACTTCCCGAGCCCCTGGAAGCATGAAAATCACTTTAAACATGCTAATTTTAGCTCTAACACTGATGATCCACCTACAAATGTGAACTGACGTTCAAAAATAAAACATTTGAAAACGGACCATTTTCCACATTTCTGAAGCATGACGTAATGGGGGGGTGTTATCTCTTTTGTCGAAAATCAGCCGTTTTTGCTCGAACATTAAATGCCTCCAAATGGTATTTATTTCACTTCCCGAGCCCCTGGAAGCATGAAAATCACTTTAAACATGCTAATTTTAGCTCTAACACTGATGATCCACCTACAAATGTGAACTGACGTTCAAAAATAGAACATTTGAAAACGGACCATTTTCCACATTTCTGAAGCATGACGTAATGGGGGGGTGTTATCTCTTTTGTCGAAAATCAGCCGTTTTTGCTCGAACATTAAATGCCTCCAAATGGTATTTAATTAACTTCCCGGGGTGAAGAAACCCTTTTTGAGAACTCAGAGTGAGTAAATTGGCCATTTTCATGCACTTTTAACCATTCCATAAATCTTGTGTTTTGGGCCCCTGGAAGCATGAAAATCACTTTAAACATGCTAATTTTAGCTCTAACACTGATGATCCATCTACAAATGTGAACTGACGTTCAAAAATAAAACATTTGAAAACTGACCATTTTCCACATTTCTGAAGCATGACGTAATGGGGGGGTGTTATCTCTTTTGTCGAAAATCAGCCCTTTTTGCTCGAACATTAAATGCCTCCAAATGGTATTTAATTAACTTCCCGAGCCCCTGGAAGCATGAAAATCACTTTAAACATGCTAATTTTAGCTCTAACACTGATGATCCACCTACAAATGTGAACTGACGTTCAAAAATAAAACATTTGAAAACGGACCATTTTCCACATTTCTGAAGCATGACGTAATGGGGGGGGTGTTATCTCTTTTGTCGAAAATCAGCAGTTTTTGCTCGAACATTAAATGCCTCCAAATGGTATTTAATTAACTTCCCGAGCCCCTGGAAGCATGAAAATCACTTTAAACATGCTAATTTTAGCTCTAACACTGATGATCCACCTACAAATGTGAAATGACGTTCAAAAATAAAACATTTGAAAACGGACCATTTTCCACTTTTCTGAAGCATGACGTAATGGGGGGGTGTTATCTCTTTTGTCGAAAATCAGCCGTTTTTGCTCGAACATTAAATGCCTCCAAATGATATTTATTTCACTTCCCGAGCCCCTGGAAGCATGAAAATCACTTTAAACATGCTAATTTTAGCTCTAACACTGATGATCCACCTACAAATGTGAACTGACGTTCAAAAATAAAACATTTGAAAACGGACCATTTTCCACATTTCTGAAGCATGACGTAATGGGGGGGTGTTATCTCTTTTGTCGAAAATCAGCCGTTTTTGCTCGAACATTAAATGCCTCCAAATGGTATTTAATTAACTTCCCGGGGTGAAGAAACCCTTTTTGAGAACTCAGAGTGAGTAAATTGGCCATTTTCATGCACTTTTAACCATTCCATAAATCTTGTGTTTTGGGCCCCTGGAAGCATGAAAATCACTTTAAACATGCTAATTTTAGCTCTAACACTGATGATCCACCTACAAATGTGAACTGACGTTCAAAAATAAAACATTTGAAAACTGACCATTTTCCACATTTCTGAAGCATGACGTAATGGGGGGGTGTTATCTCTTTTGTCGAAAATCAGCCGTTTTTGCTCGAACTTTAAATGCCTCCAAATGGTATTTAATTAACTTCCCGAGCCCCTGGAAGCATGAAAATCACTTAAAACATGCTAATTTTAGCTCTAACACTGATGATCCACCTACAAATGTGAACTGACGTTCAAAAATAAAACATTTGAAAACGGACCATTTTCCACATTTCTGAAGCATGACGTAATGGGGGGGTGTTATCTCTTTTGTCGAAAATCAGCCCTTTTTGCTCGAACATTAAATGCCTCCAAATGGTATTTAATTAACTTCCCGAGCCCCTGGAAGCATGAAAATCACTTTAAACATGCTAATTTTAGCTCTAACACTGATGATCCACCTACAAATGTGAACTGACGTTCAAAAATAAAACATTTGAAAACGGACCATTTTCCACATTTCTGAAGCATGACGTAATGGGGGCGTGTTATCTCTTTTGTCGAAAATCAGCCGTTTTTGCTCGAACATTAAATGCCTCCAAATGGTATTTAATTAACTTCCCGAGCCCCTGGAAGCATGAAAATCACTTTAAACATGCTAATTTTAGCTCTAACACTGATGATCCACCTACAAATGTGAACTGACGTTCAAAAATAAAACATTTGAAAACGGACCATTTTCCACATTTCTGAAGCATGACGTAATGGGGGGGTGTTATCTCTTTTGTCGAAAATCAGCCGTTTTTGCTCGAACATTAAATGCCTCCAAATGGTATTTATTTCACTTCCCGAGCCCCTGGAAGCATGAAAATCACTTTAAACATGCTAATTTTAGCTTTAACACTGATGATCCACCTACAAATGTGAACTGACGTTCAAAAATAGAACATTTGAAAACGGACCATTTTCCACATTTCTGAAGCATGACGTAATGGGGGGGTGTTATCTCTTTTGTCGAAAATCAGCCGTTTTTGCTCGAACATTAAATGCCTCCAAATGGTATTTAATTAACTTCCCGGGGTGAAGAAACCCTTTTTGAGAACTCAGAGTGAGTAAATTGGCCATTTTCATGCACTTTTAACCATTCCATAAATCTTGTGTTTTGGGCCCCTGGAAGCATGAAAATCACTTTAAACATGCTAATTTTAGCTCTAACACTGATGATCCATCTACAAATGTGAACTGACGTTCAAAAATAAAACATTTGAAAACGGACCATTTTCCACATTTCTGAAGCATGACGTAATGGGGGGGTGTTATCTCTTTTGTCGAAAATCAGCCGTTTTTGCTCGAACATTAAATGCCTCCAAATGGTATTTAATTAACTTCCCGAGCCCCTGGAAGCATGAAAATCACTTTAAACATGCTAATTTTAGCTCTAACACTGATGATCCACCTACAAATGTGAACTGACGTTCAAAAATAAAACATTTGAAAACGGTCCATTTTCCACATTTCTTAAGCATGACGTAATGGGGGGGTGTTATCTCTTTTGTCGAAAATCAGCCGTTTTTGCTCGAACATTAAATGCCTCCAAATTGTATTTAATTAACTTCCCGAGCCCCTGGAAGCATGAAAATCACTTTAAACATGCTAATTTTAGCTCTAACACTGATGATCCACCTACAAATGTGAACTGACGTTCAAAAATAAAACATTTGAAAACGGACCATTTTCCACATTTCTGAAGCATGACGTAATGGGGGGGTGTTATCTCTTTTGTCGAAAATCAGCCGTTTTTGCTCGAACATTAAATGCCTCCAAATGGTATTTAATTAACTTCCCGAGCCCCTGGAAGCATGAAAATCACTTTAAACATGCTAATTTTAGCTCTAACACTGATGATCCACCTACAAATGTGAACTGACGTTCAAAAATAAAACATTTGAAAACGGACCATTTACCACATTTCTGAAGCATGACGTAATGGGGGGGTGTTATATCTTTTGTCGAAAATCAGCAGTTTTTGCTCGAACATTAAATGCCTCCAAATGGTATTTAATTAACTTCCCGGGGTGAAGAAACCCTTTTTGAGAACTCAGAGTGAGTAAATTGGCCATTTTCATGCACTTTTAACCATTCCATAAATCTTGTGTTTTGGGCCCCTGGAAGCATGAAAATCACTTTAAACATGCTAATTTTAGCTCTAACACTGATGATCCACCTACAAATGTGAACTGACGTTCAAAAATAAAACATTTGAAAACGGACCATTTTCCACATTTCTGAAGCATGACGTAATGGGGGGGTGTTATCTCTTTTGTCGAAAATCAGCCGTTTTTGCTCGAACATTAAATGCCTCCAAATGGTATTTAATTAACTTCCCGAGCCCCTGGAAGCATGAAAATCACTTTAAACATGCTAGTTTTAGCTCTAACACTGATGATCCACCTACAAATGTGAACTGACGTTCAAAAATAAAACATTTGAAAACGGACCATTTTCCACATTTCTGAAGCATGACGTAATGGGGGGGTGTTATCTCTTTTGTCGAAAATCAGCCGTTTTTGCTCGAACATTAAATGCCTCCAAATGGTATTTAATTAACTTCACGAGCCCCTGGAAGCATGAAAATCACTTTAAACATGCTAATTTTAGCTCTAACACTGATGATCCACCTACAAATGTGAACTGACGTTCAAAAATAAAACATTTGAAAACGGACCATTTACCACATTTCTGAAGCATGACGTAATGGGGGGTGTTATATCTTTTGTCGAAAATCAGCAGTTTTTGCTCGAACATTAAATGCCTCCAAATGGTATTTAATTAACTTCCCGGGGTGAAGAAACCCTTTTTGAGAACTCAGAGTGAGTAAATTGGCCATTTTCATGCACTTTTAACCATTCCATAAATCTTGTGTTTTGGGCCCCTGGAAGCATGAAAATCACTTTAAACATGCTAATTTTAGCTCTAACACTGATGATCCACCTACAAATGTGAACTGACGTTCAAAAATAAAACATTTGAAAACGGACCATTTTCCACATTTCTGAAGCATGACGTAATGGGGGGGTGTTATCTCTTTTGTCAAAAATCAGCCGTTTTTGCTCGAACATTAAATGCCTCCAAACGGTATTTAATTAACTTCCCGGGGTGAAGAAACCCTTTTTGAGAACTCAGAGTGAGTAAATTGGCCATTTTCATGCACTTTTAACCATTCCATAAATCTTGTGTTTTGGGCCCCTGGAAGCATGAAAATCACTTTAAACATGCTAATTTTAGCTCTAACACTGATGATCCACCTACAAATGTGAACTGACGTTCAAAAATAAAACACTTGAAAACGGACCATTTTCCACATTTCTGAAGCATGACGTAATGGGGGGTGTTATCTCTTTTGTCGAAAATCAGCCGTTTTTGCTCGAACATTAAATGCCTCCAAATGGTATTTATTTCACTTCCCGAGCCCCTGGAAGCATGAAAATCACTTTAAACATGCTAATTTTAGCTCTAACACTGATGATCCACCTACAAATGTGAACTGACGTTCAAAAATAGAACATTTGAAAACGGACCATTTTCCACATTTCTGAAGCATGACGTAATGGGGGGGTGTTATCTCTTTTGTCGAAAATCAGCCGTTTTTGCTCGAACATTAAATGCCTCCAAATGGTATTTAATTAACTTCCCGGGGTGAAGAAACCCTTTTTGAGAACTCAGAGTGAGTAAATTGGCCATTTTCATGCACTTTTAACCATTCCATAAATCTTGTGTTTTGGGCCCCTGGAAGCATGAAAATCACTTTAAACATGCTAATTTTAGCTCTAACACTGATGATCCATCTACAAATGTGAACTGACGTTCAAAAATAAAACATTTGAAAACGGACCATTTTCCACATTTCTGAAGCATGACGTAATGGGGGGGTGTTATCTCTTTTGTCGAAAATCAGCCGTTTTTGCTCGAACATTAAATGCCTCCAAATGGTATTTAATTAACTTCCCGAGCCCCTGGAAGCATGAAAATCACTTTAAACATGCTAATTTTAGCTCTAACACTGATGATCCACCTACAAATGTGAACTGACGTTCAAAAATAAAACATTTGAAAACGGTCCATTTTCCACATTTCTTAAGCATGACGTAATGGGGGGGTGTTATCTCTTTTGTCGAAAATCAGCCGTTTTTGCTCGAACATTAAATGCCTCCAAATTGTATTTAATTAACTTCCCGAGCCCCTGGAAGCATGAAAATCACTTTAAACATGCTAATTTTAGCTCTAACACTGATGATCCACCTACAAATGTGAACTGACGTTCAAAAATAAAACATTTGAAAACGGACCATTTTCCACATTTCTGAAGCATGACGTAATGGGGGGGTGTTATCTCTTTTGTCGAAAATCAGCCGTTTTTGCTCGAACATTAAATGCCTCCAAATGGTATTTAATTAACTTCCCGAAACCCTGGAAGCATGAAAATCACTTTAAACATGCTAATTTTAGCTCTAACACTGATGATCCACCTACAAATGTGAACTGACGTTCAAAAATAAAACATTTGAAAACGGACCATTGTCCACATTTCTGAAGCATGACGTAATGGGGGGGTGTTATCTCTTTTGTCGAAAATCAGCCGTTTTTGCTCGAACATTAAATGCCTCCAAATGGTATTTAATTAACTTCCCGGGGTGAAGAAACCCTTTTTGAGAACTCAGAGTGAGTAAATTGGCCATTTTCATGCACTTTTAACCATTCCATAAATCTTGTGTTTTGGGCCCCTGGAAGCATGAAAATCACTTTAAACATGCTAATTTTAGCTCTAACACTGATGATCCACCTACAAATGTGAACTGACGTTCAAAAATAAAACATTTGAAAACGGACCATTTTCCACATTTCTGAAGCATGACGTAATGGGGGGGTGTTATCTCTTTCGTCGAAAATCAGCCGTTTTTGCTGGAACATTAAATGCCTCCAAATGGTATTTAATTAACTTCCCGAGCCCCTGGAAGCATGAAAATCACTTTAAACATGCTAATTTTAGCTCTAACACTGATGATCCACCTACAGATGTGAACTGACGTTCAAAAATAAAACATTTGAAAACGGACCATTTTCCACATTTCTGAAGCATGACGTAATGGGGGGGGGTGTTATCTCTTTTGTCGAAAATCAGCCGTTTTTGCTCGAACATTAAATGCCTCCAAATGGTATTTAATTAACTTCCCGAGCCCCTGGAAGCATGAAAATCACTTTAAACATGCTAATTTTAGCTCTAACACTGATGATCCACCTACAAATGTGAACTGACGTTCAAAAATAAAACATTTGAAAACGGACCATTTTCCACATTTCTGAAGCATGACGTAATGGGGGGGTGTTATCTCTTTTGTCGAAAATCAGCCGTTTTTGCTCGAACATTAAATGCCTCCAAATGGTATTTAATTAACTTCCCGAGCCCCTGGAAGCATGAAAATCACTTTAAACATGCTAATTTTAGCTCTAACACTGATGATCCACCTACAAATGTGAACTGACGTTCAAAAATAAAACATTTGAAAACGGACCATTTTCCACATTTCTGAAGCATGACGTAATGGGGGGGTGTTATCTCTTTTGTCGAAAATCAGCCGTTTTTGCTCGAACATTAAATGCCTCCAAATGGTATTTAATTAACTTCCCGAGCCCCTGGAAGCATGAAAATCACTTTAAACATGCTAATTTTAGCTCTAACACTAATGATCCACCTACAAATGTGAACTGACGTTCAAAAATAAAACATTTGAAAACGGACCATTTTCCACATTTCTGAAGCATGACGTAATGGGGGGGTGTTATCTCTTTTGTCGAAAATCAGCCGTTTTTGCTCGAACTTTAAATGCCTCCAAATGGTATTTAATTAACCTACCGAGCCCCTGGAAGCATGAAAATCACTTAAAACATGCTAATTTTAGCTCCAACACTGATGATCCACCTACAAATGTGAACTGACGTTCAAAAATAAAACATTTGAAAACGGACCATTTTCCACATTTCTGAAGCATGACGTAATGGGGGGGTGTTATCTCTTTTGTCGAAAATCAGCCCTTTTTGCTCGAACATTAAATGCCTCCAAATGGTATTTAATTAACTTCCCGAGCCCCTGGAAGCATGAAAATCACTTTAAACATGCTAATTTTAGCTCTAACACTGATGATCCACCTACAAATGTGAACTGACGTTCAAAAATAAAACATTTGAAAACGGACCATTTTCCACATTTCTGAAGCATGACGTAATGGGGGGGGTGTTATCTCTTTTGTCGAAAATCAGCAGTTTTTGCTCGAACATTAAATGCCTCCAAATGGTATTTAATTAACTTCCCGAGCCCCTGGAAGCATGAAAATCACTTTAAACATGCTAATTTTAGCTCTAACACTGATGATCCACCTACAAATGTGAAATGACGTTCAAAAATAAAACATTTGAAAACGGACCATTTTCCACTTTTCTGAAGCATGACGTAATGGGGGGGTGTTATCTCTTTTGTCGAAAATCAGCCGTTTTTGCTCGAACATTAAATGCCTCCAAATGATATTTATTTCACTTCCCGAGCCCCTGGAAGCATGAAAATCACTTTAAACATGCTAATTTTAGCTCTAACACTGATGATTCACCTACAAATGTGAACTGACGTTCAAAAATAAAACATTTGAAAACGGACCATTTTCCACATTTCTGAAGCATGACGTAATGGGGGGGTGTTATCTCTTTTGTCGAAAATCAGCCGTTTTTGCTCGAACATTAAATGCCTCCAAATGGTATTTAATTAACTTCCCGGGGTGAAGAAACCCTTTTTGAGAACTCAGAGTGAGTAAATTGGCCATTTTCATGCACTTTTAACCATTCCATAAATCTTGTGTTTTGGGCCCCTGGAAGCATGAAAATCACTTTAAACATGCTAATTTTAGCTCTAACACTGATGATCCACCTACAAATGTGAACTGACGTTCAAAAATAAAACATTTGAAAACTGACCATTTTCCACATTTCTGAAGCATGACGTAATGGGGGGGTGTTATCTCTTTTGTCGAAAATCAGCCGTTTTTGCTCGAACTTTAAATGCCTCCAAATGGTATTTAATTAACTTCCCGAGCCCCTGGAAGCATGAAAATCACTTAAAACATGCTAATTTTAGCTCTAACACTGATGATCCACCTACAAATGTGAACTGACGTTCAAAAATAAAACATTTGAAAACGGACCATTTTCCACATTTCTGAAGCATGACGTAATGGGGGGGTGTTATCTCTTTTGTCGAAAATCAGCCCTTTTTGCTCGAACATTAAATGCCTCCAAATGGTATTTAATTAACTTCCCGAGCCCCTGGAAGCATGAAAATCACTTTAAACATGCTAATTTTAGCTCTAACACTGATGATCCACCTACAAATGTGAACTGACGTTCAAAAATAAAACATTTGAAAACGGACCATTTTCCACATTTCTGAAGCATGACGTAATGGGGGCGTGTTATCTCTTTTGTCGAAAATCAGCCGTTTTTGCTCGAACATTAAATGCCTCCAAATGGTATTTAATTAACTTCCCGAGCCCCTGGAAGCATGAAAATCACTTTAAACATGCTAATTTTAGCTCTAACACTGATGATCCACCTACAAATGTGAACTGACGTTCAAAAATAAAACATTTGAAAACGGACCATTTTCCACATTTCTGAAGCATGACGTAATGGGGGGGTGTTATCTCTTTTGTCGAAAATCAGCCGTTTTTGCTCGAACATTAAATGCCTCCAAATGGTATTTATTTCACTTCCCGAGCCCCTGGAAGCATGAAAATCACTTTAAACATGCTAATTTTAGCTCTAACACTGATGATCCACCTACAAATGTGAACTGACGTTCAAAAATAGAACATTTGAAAACGGACCATTTTCCACATTTCTGAAGCATGACGTAATGGGGGGGTGTTATCTCTTTTGTCGAAAATCAGCCGTTTTTGCTCGAACATTAAATGCCTCCAAATGGTATTTAATTAACTTCCCGGGGTGAAGAAACCCTTTTTGAGAACTCAGAGTGAGTAAATTGGCCATTTTCATGCACTTTTAACCATTCCATAAATCTTGTGTTTTGGGCCCCTGGAAGCATGAAAATCACTTTAAACATGCTAATTTTAGCTCTAACACTGATGATCCATCTACAAATGTGAACTGACGTTCAAAAATAAAACATTTGAAAACTGACCATTTTCCACATTTCTGAAGCATGACGTAATGGGGGGGTGTTATCTCTTTTGTCGAAAATCAGCCCTTTTTGCTCGAACATTAAATGCCTCCAAATGGTATTTAATTAACTTCCCGAGCCCCTGGAAGCATGAAAATCACTTTAAACATGCTAATTTTAGCTCTAACACTGATGATCCACCTACAAATGTGAACTGACGTTCAAAAATAAAACATTTGAAAACGGACCATTTTCCACATTTCTGAAGCATGACGTAATGGGGGGGGTGTTATCTCTTTTGTCGAAAATCAGCAGTTTTTGCTCGAACATTAAATGCCTCCAAATGGTATTTAATTAACTTCCCGAGCCCCTGGAAGCATGAAAATCACTTTAAACATGCTAATTTTAGCTCTAACACTGATGATCCACCTACAAATGTGAAATGACGTTCAAAAATAAAACATTTGAAAACGGACCATTTTCCACTTTTCTGAAGCATGACGTAATGGGGGGGTGTTATCTCTTTTGTCAAAAATCAGCCGTTTTTGCTCGAACATTAAATGCCTCCAAATGATATTTATTTCACTTCCCGAGCCCCTGGAAGCATGAAAATCACTTTAAACATGCTAATTTTAGCTCTAACACTGATGATCCACCTACAAATGTGAACTGACGTTCAAAAATAAAACATTTGAAAACGGACCATTTTCCACATTTCTGAAGCATGACGTAATGGGGGGGTGTTATCTCTTTTGTCGAAAATCAGCCGTTTTTGCTCGAACATTAAATGCCTCCAAATGGTATTTAATTAACTTCCCGGGGTGAAGAAACCCTTTTTGAGAACTCAGAGTGAGTAAATTGGCCATTTTCATGCACTTTTAACCATTCCATAAATCTTGTGTTTTGGGCCCCTGGAAGCATGAAAATCACTTTAAACATGCTAATTTTAGCTCTAACACTGATGATCCACCTACAAATGTGAACTGACGTTCAAAAATAAAACATTTGAAAACTGACCATTTTCCACATTTCTGAAGCATGACGTAATGGGGGGGTGTTATCTCTTTTGTCGAAAATCAGCCGTTTTTGCTCGAACTTTAAATGCCTCCAAATGGTATTTAATTAACTTCCCGAGCCCCTGGAAGCATGAAAATCACTTAAAACATGCTAATTTTAGCTCTAACACTGATGATCCACCTACAAATGTGAACTGACGTTCAAAAATAAAACATTTGAAAACGGACCATTTTCCACATTTCTGAAGCATGACGTAATGGGGGGGTGTTATCTCTTTTGTCGAAAATCAGCCCTTTTTGCTCGAACATTAAATGCCTCCAAATGGTATTTAATTAACTTCCCGAGCCCCTGGAAGCATGAAAATCACTTTAAACATGCTAATTTTAGCTCTAACACTGATGATCCACCTACAAATGTGAACTGACGTTCAAAAATAAAACATTTGAAAACGGACCATTTTCCACATTTCTGAAGCATGACGTAATGGGGGCGTGTTATCTCTTTTGTCGAAAATCAGCCGTTTTTGCTCGAACATTAAATGCCTCCAAATGGTATTTAATTAACTTCCCGAGCCCCTGGAAGCATGAAAATCACTTTAAACATGCTAATTTTAGCTCTAACACTGATGATCCACCTACAAATGTGAACTGACGTTCAAAAATAAAACATTTGAAAACGGACCATTTTCCACATTTCTGAAGCATGACGTAATGGGGGGGTGTTATCTCTTTTGTCGAAAATCAGCCGTTTTTGCTCGAACATTAAATGCCTCCAAATGGTATTTATTTCACTTCCCGAGCCCCTGGAAGCATGAAAATCACTTTAAACATGCTAATTTTAGCTTTAACACTGATGATCCACCTACAAATGTGAACTGACGTTCAAAAATAGAACATTTGAAAACGGACCATTTTCCACATTTCTGAAGCATGACGTAATGGGGGGGTGTTATCTCTTTTGTCGAAAATCAGCCGTTTTTGCTCGAACATTAAATGCCTCCAAATGGTATTTAATTAACTTCCCGGGGTGAAGAAACCCTTTTTGAGAACTCAGAGTGAGTAAATTGGCCATTTTCATGCACTTTTAACCATTCCATAAATCTTGTGTTTTGGGCCCCTGGAAGCATGAAAATCACTTTAAACATGCTAATTTTAGCTCTAACACTGATGATCCATCTACAAATGTGAACTGACGTTCAAAAATAAAACATTTGAAAACGGACCATTTTCCACATTTCTGAAGCATGACGTAATGGGGGGGTGTTATCTCTTTTGTCGAAAATCAGCCGTTTTTGCTCGAACATTAAATGCCTCCAAATGGTATTTAATTAACTTCCCGAGCCCCTGGAAGCATGAAAATCACTTTAAACATGCTAATTTTAGCTCTAACACTGATGATCCACCTACAAATGTGAACTGACGTTCAAAAATAAAACATTTGAAAACGGTCCATTTTCCACATTTCTTAAGCATGACGTAATGGGGGGGTGTTATCTCTTTTGTCGAAAATCAGCCGTTTTTGCTCGAACATTAAATGCCTCCAAATTGTATTTAATTAACTTCCCGAGCCCCTGGAAGCATGAAAATCACTTTAAACATGCTAATTTTAGCTCTAACACTGATGATCCACCTACAAATGTGAACTGACGTTCAAAAATAAAACATTTGAAAACGGACCATTTTCCACATTTCTGAAGCATGACGTAATGGGGGGGTGTTATCTCTTTTGTCGAAAATCAGCCGTTTTTGCTCGAACATTAAATGCCTCCAAATGGTATTTAATTAACTTCCCGAGCCCCTGGAAGCATGAAAATCACTTTAAACATGCTAATTTTAGCTCTAACACTGATGATCCACCTACAAATGTGAACTGACGTTCAAAAATAAAACATTTGAAAACGGACCATTTACCACATTTCTGAAGCATGACGTAATGGGGGGGTGTTATATCTTTTGTCGAAAATCAGCAGTTTTTGCTCGAACATTAAATGCCTCCAAATGGTATTTAATTAACTTCCCGGGGTGAAGAAACCCTTTTTGAGAACTCAGAGTGAGTAAATTGGCCATTTTCATGCACTTTTAACCATTCCATAAATCTTGTGTTTTGGGCCCCTGGAAGCATGAAAATCACTTTAAACATGCTAATTTTAGCTCTAACACTGATGATCCACCTACAAATGTGAACTGACGTTCAAAAATAAAACATTTGAAAACTGACCATTTTCCACATTTCTGAAGCATGACGTAATGGGGGGGTGTTATCTCTTTTGTCGAAAATCAGCCGTTTTTGCTCGAACTTTAAATGCCTCCAAATGGTATTTAATTAACTTCCCGAGCCCCTGGAAGCATGAAAATCACTTAAAACATGCTAATTTTAGCTCTAACACTGATGATCCACCTACAAATGTGAACTGACGTTCAAAAATAAAACATTTGAAAACGGACCATTTTCCACATTTCTGAAGCATGACGTAATGGGGGGGTGTTATCTCTTTTGTCGAAAATCAGCCCTTTTTGCTCGAACATTAAATGCCTCCAAATGGTATTTAATTAACTTCCCGAGCCCCTGGAAGCATGAAAATCACTTTAAACATGCTAATTTTAGCTCTAACACTGATGATCCACCTACAAATGTGAACTGACGTTCAAAAATAAAACATTTGAAAACGGACCATTTTCCACATTTCTGAAGCATGACGTAATGGGGGCGTGTTATCTCTTTTGTCGAAAATCAGCCGTTTTTGCTCGAACATTAAATGCCTCCAAATGGTATTTAATTAACTTCCCGAGCCCCTGGAAGCATGAAAATCACTTTAAACATGCTAATTTTAGCTCTAACACTGATGATCCACCTACAAATGTGAACTGACGTTCAAAAATAAAACATTTGAAAACGGACCATTTTCCACATTTCTGAAGCATGACGTAATGGGGGGGTGTTATCTCTTTTGTCGAAAATCAGCCGTTTTTGCTCGAACATTAAATGCCTCCAAATGGTATTTATTTCACTTCCCGAGCCCCTGGAAGCATGAAAATCACTTTAAACATGCTAATTTTAGCTCTAACACTGATGATCCACCTACAAATGTGAACTGACGTTCAAAAATAGAACATTTGAAAACGGACCATTTTCCACATTTCTGAAGCATGACGTAATGGGGGGGTGTTATCTCTTTTGCCGAAAATCAGCCGTTTTTGCTCGAACATTAAATGCCTCCAAATGGTATTTAATTAACTTCCCGGGGTGAAGAAACCCTTTTTGAGAACTCAGAGTGAGTAAATTGGCCATTTTCATGCACTTTTAACCATTCCATAAATCTTGTGTTTTGGGCCCCTGGAAGCATGAAAATCACTTTAAACATGCTAATTTTAGCTCTAACACTGATGATCCATCTACAAATGTGAACTGACGTTCAAAAATAAAACATTTGAAAACTGACCATTTTCCACATTTCTGAAGCATGACGTAATGGGGGGGTGTTATCTCTTTTGTCGAAAATCAGCCCTTTTTGCTCGAACATTAAATGCCTCCAAATGGTATTTAATTAACTTCCCGAGCCCCTGGAAGCATGAAAATCACTTTAAACATGCTAATTTTAGCTCTAACACTGATGATCCACCTACAAATGTGAACTGACGTTCAAAAATAAAACATTTGAAAACGGACCATTTTCCACATTTCTGAAGCATGACGTAATGGGGGGGGTGTTATCTCTTTTGTCGAAAATCAGCAGTTTTTGCTCGAACATTAAATGCCTCCAAATGGTATTTAATTAACTTCCCGAGCCCCTGGAAGCATGAAAATCACTTTAAACATGCTAATTTTAGCTCTAACACTGATGATCCACCTACAAATGTGAAATGACGTTCAAAAATAAAACATTTGAAAACGGACCATTTTCCACTTTTCTGAAGCATGACGTAATGGGGGGGTGTTATCTCTTTTGTCGAAAATCAGCCGTTTTTGCTCGAACATTAAATGCCTCCAAATGATATTTATTTCACTTCCCGAGCCCCTGGAAGCATGAAAATCACTTTAAACATGCTAATTTTAGCTCTAACACTGATGATCCACCTACAAATGTGAACTGACGTTCAAAAATAAAACATTTGAAAACGGACCATTTTCCACATTTCTGAAGCATGACGTAATGGGGGGGTGTTATCTCTTTTGTCGAAAATCAGCCGTTTTTGCTCGAACATTAAATGCCTCCAAATGGTATTTAATTAACTTCCCGGGGTGAAGAAACCCTTTTTGAGAACTCAGAGTGAGTAAATTGGCCATTTTCATGCACTTTTAACCATTCC
The DNA here is from genome assembly GCF_964263255.1 of Lissotriton vulgaris. Classification (NCBI taxonomy): domain Eukaryota; kingdom Metazoa; phylum Chordata; class Amphibia; order Caudata; family Salamandridae; genus Lissotriton; species Lissotriton vulgaris. The sequence continues at coordinate 275,285 of NW_028245263.1, read as the reverse complement.
ATAAATCTTGTGTTTTGGGCCCCTGGAAGCATGAAAATCACTTTAAACATGCTAATTTTAGCTCTAACACTGATGATCCACCTACAAATGTGAACTGACGTTCAAAAATAAAACATTTGAAAACTGACCATTTTCCACATTTCTGAAGCATGACGTAATGGGGGGGTGTTATCTCTTTTGTCGAAAATCAGCCGTTTTTGCTCGAACTTTAAATGCCTCCAAATGGTATTTAATTAACTTCCCGAGCCCCTGGAAGCATGAAAATTACTTAAAACATGCTAATTTTAGCTCTAACACTGATGATCCACCTACAAATGTGAACTGACGTTCAAAAATAAAACATTTGAAAACGGACCATTTTCCACATTTCTGAAGCATGACGTAATGGGGGGGTGTTATCTCTTTTGTCGAAAATCAGCCCTTTTTGCTCGAACATTAAATGCCTCCAAATGGTATTTAATTAACTTCCCGAGCCCCTGGAAGCATGAAAATCACTTTAAACATGCTAATTTTAGCTCTAACACTGATGATCCACCTACAAATGTGAACTGACGTTCAAAAATAAAACATTTGAAAACGGACCATTTTCCACATTTCTGAAGCATGACGTAATGGGGGCGTGTTATCTCTTTTGTCGAAAATCAGCCGTTTTTGCTCGAACATTAAATGCCTCCAAATGGTATTTAATTAACTTCCCGAGCCCCTGGAAGCATGAAAATCACTTTAAACATGCTAATTTTAGCTCTAACACTGATGATCCACCTACAAATGTGAACTGACGTTCAAAAATAAAACATTTGAAAACGGACCATTTTCCACATTTCTGAAGCATGACGTAATGGGGGGGTGTTATCTCTTTTGTCGAAAATCAGCCGTTTTTGCTCGAACATTAAATGCCTCCAAATGGTATTTATTTCACTTCCCGAGCCCCTGGAAGCATGAAAATCACTTTAAACATGCTAATTTTAGCTTTAACACTGATGATCCACCTACAAATGTGAACTGACGTTCAAAAATAGAACATTTGAAAACGGACCATTTTCCACATTTCTGAAGCATGACGTAATGGGGGGGTGTTATCTCTTTTGTCGAAAATCAGCCGTTTTTGCTCGAACATTAAATGCCTCCAAATGGTATTTAATTAACTTCCCGGGGTGAAGAAACCCTTTTTGAGAACTCAGAGTGAGTAAATTGGCCATTTTCATGCACTTTTAACCATTCCATAAATCTTGTGTTTTGGGCCCCTGGAAGCATGAAAATCACTTTAAACATGCTAATTTTAGCTCTAACACTGATGATCCATCTACAAATGTGAACTGACGTTCAAAAATAAAACATTTGAAAACGGACCATTTTCCACATTTCTGAAGCATGACGTAATGGGGGGGTGTTATCTCTTTTGTCGAAAATCAGCCGTTTTTGCTCGAACATTAAATGCCTCCAAATGGTATTTAATTAACTTCCCGAGCCCCTGGAAGCATGAAAATCACTTTAAACATGCTAATTTTAGCTCTAACACTGATGATCCACCTACAAATGTGAACTGACGTTCAAAAATAAAACATTTGAAAACGGTCCATTTTCCACATTTCTTAAGCATGACGTAATGGGGGGGTGTTATCTCTTTTGTCGAAAATCAGCCGTTTTTGCTCGAACATTAAATGCCTCCAAATTGTATTTAATTAACTTCCCGAGCCCCTGGAAGCATGAAAATCACTTTAAACATGCTAATTTTAGCTCTAACACTGATGATCCACCTACAAATGTGAACTGACGTTCAAAAATAAAACATTTGAAAACGGACCATTTTCCACATTTCTGAAGCATGACGTAATGGGGGGGTGTTATCTCTTTTGTCGAAAATCAGCCGTTTTTGCTCGAACATTAAATGCCTCCAAATGGTATTTAATTAACTTCCCGAGCCCCTGGAAGCATGAAAATCACTTTAAACATGCTAATTTTAGCTCTAACACTGATGATCCACCTACAAATGTGAACTGACGTTCAAAAATAAAACATTTGAAAACGGACCATTTACCACATTTCTGAAGCATGACGTAATGGGGGGGTGTTATATCTTTTGTCGAAAATCAGCAGTTTTTGCTCGAACATTAAATGCCTCCAAATGGTATTTAATTAACTTCCCGGGGTGAAGAAACCCTTTTTGAGAACTCAGAGTGAGTAAATTGGCCATTTTCATGCACTTTTAACCATTCCATAAATCTTGTGTTTTGGGCCCCTGGAAGCATGAAAATCACTTTAAACATGCTAATTTTAGCTCTAACACTGATGATCCACCTACAAATGTGAACTGACGTTCAAAAATAAAACATTTGAAAACGGACCATTTTCCACATTTCTGAAGCATGACGTAATGGGGGGGTGTTATCTCTTTTGTCGAAAATCAGCCGTTTTTGCTCGAACATTAAATGCCTCCAAATGGTATTTAATTAACTTCCCGAGCCCCTGGAAGCATGAAAATCACTTTAAACATGCTAGTTTTAGCTCTAACACTGATGATCCACCTACAAATGTGAACTGACGTTCAAAAATAAAACATTTGAAAACGGACCATTTTCCACATTTCTGAAGCATGACGTAATGGGGGGGTGTTATCTCTTTTGTCGAAAATCAGCCGTTTTTGCTCGAACATTAAATGCCTCCAAATGGTATTTAATTAACTTCCCGAGCCCCTGGAAGCATGAAAATCACTTTAAACATGCTAATTTTAGCTCTAACACTGATGATCCACCTACAAATGTGAACTGACGTTCAAAAATAAAACATTTGAAAACGGACCATTTACCACATTTCTGAAGCATGACGTAATGGGGGGTGTTATATCTTTTGTCGAAAATCAGCAGTTTTTGCTCGAACATTAAATGCCTCCAAATGGTATTTAATTAACTTCCCGGGGTGAAGAAACCCTTTTTGAGAACTCAGAGTGAGTAAATTGGCCATTTTCATGCACTTTTAACCATTCCATAAATCTTGTGTTTTGGGCCCCTGGAAGCATGAAAATCACTTTAAACATGCTAATTTTAGCTCTAACACTGATGATCCACCTACAAATGTGAACTGACGTTCAAAAATAAAACATTTGAAAACGGACCATTTTCCACATTTCTGAAGCATGACGTAATGGGGGGGTGTTATCTCTTTTGTCAAAAATCAGCCGTTTTTGCTCGAACATTAAATGCCTCCAAACGGTATTTAATTAACTTCCCGGGGTGAAGAAACCCTTTTTGAGAACTCAGAGTGAGTAAATTGGCCATTTTCATGCACTTTTAACCATTCCATAAATCTTGTGTTTTGGGCCCCTGGAAGCATGAAAATCACTTTAAACATGCTAATTTTAGCTCTAACACTGATGATCCACCTACAAATGTGAACTGACGTTCAAAAATAAAACACTTGAAAACGGACCATTTTCCACATTTCTGAAGCATGACGTAATGGGGGTGTTATCTCTTTTGTCGAAAATCAGCCGTTTTTGCTCGAACATTAAATGCCTCCAAATGGTATTTATTTCACTTCCCGAGCCCCTGGAAGCATGAAAATCACTTTAAACATGCTAATTTTAGCTCTAACACTGATGATCCACCTACAAATGTGAACTGACGTTCAAAAATAAAACATTTGAAAATGACCATTTTCCACATTTCTGAAGCATGACGTAATGGGGGGGTGTTATCTCTTTTGTCGAAAATCAGCCGTTTTTGCTCGAACATTAAATGCCTCCAAATGGTATTTAATTAACTTCCCGGGGTGAAGAAACCCTTTTTGAGTACTCAGAGTGAGTAAATTGGCCTTTTTCATGCACTTTTAACCATTCCATAAATCTTGTGTTTTGGGCCCCTGGAAGCATGAAAATCACTTTAAACATGCTAATTTTAGCTCTAACACTGATGATCCACCTACAAATGTGAACTGACGTTCAAAAATAAAACATTTGAAAACGGACCATTTTCCACATTTCTGAAGCATGACGTAATGGGGGGGTGTTATCTCTTTTGTCGAAAATCAGCCGTTTTTGCTCGAACATTAAATGCCTCCAAATGGTATTTAATTAACTTCCCGAAACCCTGGAAGCATGAAAATCACTTTAAACATGCTAATTTTAGCTCTAACACTGATGATCCACCTACAAATGTGAACTGACGTTCAAAAATAAAACATTTGAAAACGGACCATTGTCCACATTTCTGAAGCATGACGTAATGGGGGGGTGTTATCTCTTTTGTCGAAAATCAGCCGTTTTTGCTCGAACATTAAATGCCTCCAAATGGTATTTAATTAACTTCCCGGGGTGAAGAAACCCTTTTTGAGAACTCAGAGTGAGTAAATTGGCCATTTTCATGCACTTTTAACCATTCCATAAATCTTGTGTTTTGGGCCCCTGGAAGCATGAAAATCACTTTAAACATGCTAATTTTAGCTCTAACACTGATGATCCACCTACAAATGTGAACTGACGTTCAAAAATAAAACATTTGAAAACGGACCATTTTCCACATTTCTGAAGCATGACGTAATGGGGGGGTGTTATCTCTTTCGTCGAAAATCAGCCATTTTTGCTGGAACATTAAATGCCTCCAAATGGTATTTAATTAACTTCCCGAGCCCCTGGAAGCATGAAAATCACTTTAAACATGCTAATTTTAGCTCTAACACTGATGATCCACCTACAAATGTGAACTGACGTTCAAAAATAAAACATTTGAAAACGGACCATTTTCCACATTTCTGAAGCATGACGTAATGGGGGGGGGTGTTATCTCTTTTGTCGAAAATCAGCCGTTTTTGCTCGAACATTAAATGCCTCCAAATGGTATTTAATTAACTTCCCGAGCCCCTGGAAGCATGAAAATCACTTTAAACATGCTAATTTTAGCTCTAACACTGATGATCCACCTACAAATGTGAACTGACGTTCAAAAATAAAACATTTGAAAACGGACCATTTTCCACATTTCTGAAGCATGACGTAATGGGGGGGTGTTATCTCTTTTGTCGAAAATCAGCCGTTTTTGCTCGAACATTAAATGCCTCCAAATGGTATTTAATTAACTTCCCGAGCCCCTGGAAGCATGAAAATCACTTTAAACATGCTAATTTTAGCTCTAACACTGATGATCCACCTACAAATGTGAACTGACGTTCAAAAATAAAACATTTGAAAACGGACCATTTTCCACATTTCTGAAGCATGACGTAATGGGGGGGTGTTATCTCTTTTGTCGAAAATCAGCCGTTTTTGCTCGAACATTAAATGCCTCCAAATGGTATTTAATTAACTTCCCGAGCCCCTGGAAGCATGAAAATCACTTTAAACATGCTAATTTTAGCTCTAACACTGATGATCCACCTACAAATGTGAACTGACGTTCAAAAATAAAACATTTGAAAACGGACCATTTTCCACATTTCTGAAGCATGACGTAATGGGGGGGTGTTATCTCTTTTGTCGAAAATCAGCCGTTTTTGCTCGAACTTTAAATGCCTCCAAATGGTATTTAATTAACTTCCCGAGCCCCTGGAAGCATGAAAATCACTTAAAACATGCTAATTTTAGCTCCAACACTGATGATCCACCTACAAATGTGAACTGACGTTCAAAAATAAAACATTTGAAAACGGACCATTTTCCACATTTCTGAAGCATGACGTAATGGGGGGGTGTTATCTCTTTTGTCGAAAATCAGCCCTTTTTGCTCGAACATTAAATGCCTCCAAATGGTATTTAATTAACTTCCCGAGCCCCTGGAAGCATGAAAATCACTTTAAACATGCTAATTTTAGCTCTAACACTGATGATCCACCTACAAATGTGAACTGACGTTCAAAAATAAAACATTTGAAAACGGACCATTTTCCACATTTCTGAAGCATGACGTAATGGGGGGGTGTTATCTCTTTTGTCGAAAATCAGCAGTTTTTGCTCGAACATTAAATGCCTCCAAATGGTATTTAATTAACTTCCCGAGCCCCTGGAAGCATGAAAATCACTTTAAACATGCTAATTTTAGCTCTAACACTGATGATCCACCTACAAATGTGAAATGACGTTCAAAAATAAAACATTTGAAAACGGACCATTTTCCACTTTTCTGAAGCATGACGTAATGGGGGGGTGTTATCTCTTTTGTCGAAAATCAGCCGTTTTTGCTCGAACATTAAATGCCTCCAAATGATATTTATTTCACTTCCCGAGCCCCTGGAAGCATGAAAATCACTTTAAACATGCTAATTTTAGCTCTAACACTGATGATCCACCTACAAATGTGAACTGACGTTCAAAAATAAAACATTTGAAAACGGACCATTTTCCACATTTCTGAAGCATGACGTAATGGGGGGGTGTTATCTCTTTTGTCGAAAATCAGCCGTTTTTGCTCGAACATTAAATGCCTCCAAATGGTATTTAATTAACTTCCCGGGGTGAAGAAACCCTTTTTGAGAACTCAGAGTGAGTAAATTGGCCATTTTCATGCACTTTTAACCATTCCATAAATCTTGTTTTTTGGGCCCCTGGAAGCATGAAAATCACTTTAAACATGCTAATTTTAGCTCTAACACTGATGATCCACCTACAAATGTGAACTGACGTTCAAAAATAAAACATTTGAAAACTGACCATTTTCCACATTTCTGAAGCATGACGTAATGGGGGGGTGTTATCTCTTTTGTCGAAAATCAGCCGTTTTTGCTCGAACTTTAAATGCCTCCAAATGGTATTTAATTAACTTCCCGAGCCCCTGGAAGCATGAAAATCACTTAAAACATGCTAATTTTAGCTCTAACACTGATGATCCACCTACAAATGTGAACTGACGTTCAAAAATAAAACATTTGAAAACGGACCATTTTCCACATTTCTGAAGCATGACGTAATGGGGGGGTGTTATCTCTTTTGTCGAAAATCAGCCCTTTTTGCTCGAACATTAAATGCCTCCAAATGGTATTTAATTAACTTCCCGAGCCCCTGGAAGCATGAAAATCACTTTAAACATGCTAATTTTAGCTCTAACACTGATGATCCACCTACAAATGTGAACTGACGTTCAAAAATAAAACATTTGAAAACGGACCATTTTCCACATTTCTGAAGCATGACGTAATGGGGGCGTGTTATCTCTTTTGTCGAAAATCAGCCGTTTTTGCTCGAACATTAAATGCCTCCAAATGGTATTTAATTAACTTCCCGAGCCCCTGGAAGCATGAAAATCACTTTAAACATGCTAATTTTAGCTCTAACACTGATGATCCACCTACAAATGTGAACTGACGTTCAAAAATAAAACATTTGAAAACGGACCATTTTCCACATTTCTGAAGCATGACGTAATGGGGGGGTGTTATCTCTTTTGTCGAAAATCAGCCGTTTTTGCTCGAACATTAAATGCCTCCAAATGGTATTTATTTCACTTCCCGAGCCCCTGGAAGCATGAAAATCACTTTAAACATGCTAATTTTAGCTCTAACACTGATGATCCACCTACAAATGTGAACTGACGTTCAAAAATAAAACATTTGAAAACGGACCATTTTCCACATTTCTGAAGCATGACGTAATGGGGGGGTGTTATCTCTTTTGTCGAAAATCAGCCGTTTTTGCTCGAACATTAAATGCCTCCAAATGGTATTTAATTAACTTCCCGGGGTGAAGAAACCCTTTTTGAGAACTCAGAGTGAGTAAATTGGCCATTTTCATGCACTTTTAACCATTCCATAAATCTTGTGTTTTGGGCCCCTGGAAGCATGAAAATCACTTTAAACATGCTAATTTTAGCTCTAACACTGATGATCCATCTACAAATGTGAACTGACGTTCAAAAATAAAACATTTGAAAACGGACCATTTTCCACATTTCTGAAGCATGACGTAATGGGGGGGTGTTATCTCTTTTGTCGAAAATCAGCCGTTTTTGCTCGAACATTAAATGCCTCCAAATGGTATTTAATTAACTTCCCGAGCCCCTGGAAGCATGAAAATCACTTTAAACATGCTAATTTTAGCTCTAACACTGATGATCCACCTACAAATGTGAACTGACGTTCAAAAATAAAACATTTGAAAACGGTCCATTTTCCACATTTCTTAAGCATGACGTAATGGGGGGGTGTTATCTCTTTTGTCGAAAATCAGCCGTTTTTGCTCGAACATTAAATGCCTCCAAATTGTATTTAATTAACTTCCCGAGCCCCTGGAAGCATGAAAATCACTTTAAACATGCTAATTTTAGCTCTAACACTGATGATCCACCTACAAATGTGAACTGACGTTCAAAAATAAAACATTTGAAAACGGACCATTTTCCACATTTCTGAAGCATGACGTAATGGGGGGGTGTTATCTCTTTTGTCGAAAATCAGCCGTTTTTGCTCGAACATTAAATGCCTCCAAATGGCATTTAATTAACTTCCCGAGCCCCTGGAAGCATGAAAATCACTTTAAACATGCTAATTTTAGCTCTAACACTGATGATCCACCTACAAATGTGAACTGACGTTCAAAAATAAAACATTTGAAAACGGACCATTTACCACATTTCTGAAGCATGACGTAATGGGGGGGTGTTATATCTTTTGTCGAAAATCAGCAGTTTTTGCTCGAACATTAAATGCCTCCAAATGGTATTTAATTAACTTCCCGGGGTGAAGAAACCCTTTTTGAGAACTCAGAGTGAGTAAATTGGCCATTTTCATGCACTTTTAACCATTCCATAAATCTTGTGTTTTGGGCCCCTGGAAGCATGAAAATCACTTTAAACATGCTAATTTTAGCTCTAACACTGATGATCCACCTACAAATGTGAACTGACGTTCAAAAATAAAACATTTGAAAACGGACCATTTTCCACATTTCTGAAGCATGACGTAATGGGGGGGTGTTATCTCTTTTGTCAAAAATCAGCCGTTTTTGCTCGAACATTAAATGCCTCCAAATGGTATTTAATTAACTTCCCGGGGTGAAGAAACCCTTTTTGAGAACTCAGAGTGAGTAAATTGGCCATTTTCATGCACTTTTAACCATTCCATAAATCTTGTGTTTTGGGCCCCTGGAAGCATGAAAATCACTTTAAACATGCTAATTTTAGCTCTAACACTGATGATCCACCTACAAATGTGAACTGACGTTCAAAAATAAAACATTTGAAAACGGACCATTTTCCACATTTCTGAAGCATGACGTAATGGGGGGTGTTATCTCTTTTGTCGAAAATCAGCCGTTTTTGCTCGAACATTAAATGCCTCCAAATGGTATTTATTTCACTTCCCGAGCCCCTGGAAGCATGAAAATCACTTTAAACATGCTAATTTTAGCTCTAACACTGATGATCCACCTACAAATGTGAACTGACGTTCAAAAATAAAACATTTGAAAACGGACCATTTTCCACATTTCTGAAGCATGACGTAATGGGGGGGTGTTATCTCTTTTGTCGAAAATCAGCCATTTTTGCTCGAACATTAAATGCCTCCAAATGGTATTTATTTAACTTCCCGGGGTGAAGAAACCCTTTTTGAGTACTCAGAGTGAGTAAATTGGGCTTTTTCATGCACTTTTAACCATTCCATAAATCTTGTGTTTTGGGCCCCTGGAAGCATGAAAATCACTTTAAACATGCTAATTTTAGCTCTAACACTGATGATCCACCTACAAATGTGAACTGACGTTCAAAAATAAAACATTTGAAAACGGACCATTTTCCACATTTCTGAAGCATGACGTAATGGGGGGGTGTTATCTCTTTTGTCGAAAATCAGCCGTTTTTGCTCGAACATTAAATGCCTCCAAATGGTATTTAATTAACTTCCCGAAACCCTGGAAGCATGAAAATCACTTTAAACATGCTAATTTTAGCTCTAACACTGATGATCCACCTACAAATGTGAACTGACGTTCAAAAATAAAACATTTGAAAACGGACCATTTTCCACATTTCTGAAGCATGACGTAATGGGGGGGTGTTATCTCTTTTGTCGAAAATCAGCCGTTTTTGCTCGAACATTAAATGCCTCCAAATGGTATTTAATTAACTTCCCGAGCCCCTGGAAGCATGAAAATCACTTTAAACATGCTAATTTTAGCTCTAACACTGATGATCCACCTACAAATGTGAACTGACGTTCAAAAATAAAACATTTGAAAACGGACCATTTTCCACATTTCTGAAGCATGACGTAATGGGGGGGTGTTATCTCTTTTGTCGAAAATCAGCCGTTTTTGCTCGAACATTAAATGCCTCCAAATGGTATTTAATTAACTTCCCGAGCCCCTGGAAGCATGAAAATCACTTTAAACATGCTAATTTTAGCTCTAACACTGATGATCCACCTACAAATGTGAACTGACGTTCAAAAATAAAACATTTGAAAACGGACCATTTTCCACATTTCTGAAGCATGACGTAATGGGGGGGTGTTATCTCTTTTGTCGAAAATCAGCCGTTTTTGCTCGAACATTAAATGCCTCCAAATGGTATTTAATTAACTTCCCGAGCCCCTGGAAGCATGAAAATCACTTTAAACATGCTAATTTTAGCTCTAACACTGATGATCCACCTACAAATGTGAACTGACGTTCAAAAATAAAACATTTGAAAACGGACCATTTTCCACATTTCTGAAGCATGACGTAATGGGGGGGGTGTTATCTCTTTTGTCGAAAATCAGCCGTTTTTGCTCGAACTTTAAATGCCTCCAAATGGTATTTTATTAACTTCCCGAGCCCCTGGAAGCATGAAAATCACTTAAAACATGCTAATTTTAGCTCTAACACTGATGATCCACCTACAAATGTGAACTGACGTTCAAAAATAAAACATTTGAAAACGGACCATTTTCCACATTTCTGAAGCATGACGTAATGGGGGGGTGTTATCTCTTTTGTCGAAAATCAGCCCTTTTTGCTCGAACATTAAATGCCTCCAAATGGTATTTAATTAACTTCCCGAGCCCCTGGAAGCATGAAAATCACTTTAAACATGCTAATTTTAGCTCTAACACTGATGATCCACCTACAAATGTGAAATGACGTTCAAAAATAAAACATTTGAAAACGGACCATTTTCCACATTTCTGAAGCATGACGTAATGGGGGGGTGTTATCTCTTTTGTCGAAAATCAGCCGTTTTTGCTCGAACATTAAATGCCTCCAAATGGTATTTATTTCACTTCCCGAGCCCCTGGAAGCATGAAAATCACTTTAAACATGCTAATTTTAGCTCTAACACTGATCATCCACCTACAAATGTGAACTGACGTTCAAAAATAAAACATTTGAAAACGGACCATTTTCCACATTTCTGAAGCATGACGTAATGGGGGGGTGTTATCTCTTTTGTCGAAAATCAGCCGTTTTTGCTCGAACATTAAATTCCTCCAAATGGTATTTAAGTAACTTCCCGGGGTGAAGAAACCCTTTTTGAGAACTCAGAGTGAGTAAATTGGCCATTTTCATGCACTTTTAACCATTCCATAAATCTTGTGTTTTGGGCCCCTGGAAGCATGAAAATCACTTTAAACATGCTAATTTTAGCTCTAACACTGATGATCCACCTACAAATGTGAACTGACGTTCAAAAATAAAAAATTTGAAAACGGACCATTTTCCACATTTCTTAAGCATGACGTAATGGGGGGGGGTGTCATCTCTTTTGTCGAAAATCAGCCGTTTTTGCTTGAACATTAAATGCCTCCAAATGGTATTTAATTCACTTCCCGAGCCCCTGGAAGCATGAAAATCACTTTAAACATGCTAATTTTAGCTCTAACACTGATGATCCACCTACAAATGTGAACTGACGTTCAAAAATAAAACATTTGAAAACGGACCATTTTCCACATTTCTGAAGCATGACGTAATGGGGGAGTGTTATCTCTTTTGTCGAAAATCAGCCGTTTTTGCTCGAACTTTAAATGCCTCCAAATGGTATTTAATTAACTTCCCGAGCCCCTGGAAGCATGAAAATCACTTAAAACATGCTAATTTTAGCTCCAACACTGATGATCCACCTACAAATGTGAACTGACGTTCAAAAATAAAACATTTGAAAACGGACCATTTTCCACATTTCTGAAGCATGACGTAATGGGGGGGTGTTATCTCTTTTGTCGAAAATCAGCCCTTTTTGCTCGAACATTAAATGCCTCCAAATGGTATTTAATTAACTTCCCGAGCCCCTGGAAGCATGAAAATCACTTTAAACATGCTAATTTTAGCTCTAACACTGATGATCCACCTACAAATGTGAACTGACGTTCAAAAATAAAACATTTGAAAATGGACCATTTTCCACATTTCTGAAGCATGACGTAATAGGGGGGTGTTATCTCTTTTGTCGAAAATCAGCAGTTTTTGCTCGAACATTAAATGCCTCCAAATGGTATTTAATTAACTTCCCGAGCCCCTGGAAGCATGAAAATCACTTTAAACATGCTAATTTTAGCTCTAACACTGATGATCCACCTACAAATGTGAAATGACGTTCAAAAATAAAACATTTGAAAACGGACCATTTTCCACATTTCTGAAGCATGACGTAATGGGGGGGTGTTATCTCTTTTGTCGAAAATCAGCCGTTTTTGCTCGAACATTAAATGCCTCCAAATGGTATTTATTTCACTTCCTGAGCCCCTGGAAGCATGAAAATCACTTTAAACATGCTAATTTTAGCTCTAACACTGATGATCCACCTACAAATGTGAACTGACGTTCAAAAATAAAACATTTGAAAACGGACCATTTTCCACATTTCTGAAGCATGACGTAATTGGGGGGTGTTATCTCTTTTGTCGAAAATCAGCCGTTTTTGCTCGAACATTAAATTCCTCCAAATGGTATTTAATTAACTTCCCGGGGTGAAGAAACCCTTTTTGAGAACTCAGAGTGAGTAAATTGGCCATTTTCATGCACTTTTAACCATTCCATAAATCTTGTGTTTTGGGCCCCTGGAAGCATGAAAATCACTTTAAACATGCTAATTTTAGCTCTAACACTGATGATCCACCTACAAATGTGAACTGACGTTCAAAAATAAAACATTTGAAAACGGACCATTTTCCACATTTCTGAAGCATGACGTAATGGGGGGTGTTATCTCTTTTGTCGAAAATCAGCCGTTTTTGCTCGAACATTAAATGCCTCCAAATGGTATTTAATTAACTTCCCGAGCCCCTGGAAGCATGAAAATCACTTTAAACATGCTAATTTTAGCTCTAACACTGATGATCCACCTACAAATGTGAACTGACGTTCAAAAATAAAACATTTGAAAACGGACCATTTTCCAAATTTCTTAAGCATGACGTAATGGGGGGGGGTGTCATCTCTTTTGTCGAAAATCAGCCGTTTTTGCTCGAACATTAAATGCCTCCAAATGGTATTTAATTAATTTCCCGAGCCCCTGGAAGCATGAAAATCACTTTAAACATGCTAATTTTTGCTCTAACACTGATGATCCACCTACAAATGTGAACTGACGTTCAAAAATAAAACATTTGAAAATGGACCATTTTCCACATTTCTGAAGCATGACGTAATGGGGGGGGTGTTATCTCTTTTGTCGAAAATCAGCCGTTTTTGCTCGAACATTAAATGCCTCCAAATGGTATTTAATTAACTTCCCGAGCCCCTGGAAACATGAAAATCACTTTAAACATGCTAATTTTAGCTCTAACACTGATGATCCACCTACAAATGTGAACTGACGTTCAAAAATAAAACATTTGAAAACGGACCATTTTCCACATTTCTGAAGCATGACGTAATGGGGGGGTGTTATCTCTTTTGTCGAAAATCAGCAGTTTTTGCTCGAACATTAAATGCCTCCAAATGGTATTTAATTAACTTCCCGGGGTGAAGAAACCCTTTTTGAGAACTCAGAGTGAGTAAATTGGCCATTTTCATGCACTTTTAACCATTCCATAAATCTTGTGTTTTGGGCCCCTGGAAGCATGAAAATCACTTTAAACATGCTAATTTTAGCTCTAACACTGATGATCCACCTACAAATGTGAACTGACGTTCAAAAATAAAACATTTGAAAACGGACCATTTTCCACATTTCTGAAGCATGACGTAATGGGGGGGTGTTATCTCTTTTGTCAAAAATCAGCCGTTTTTGCTCGAACATTAAATGCCTCCAAATGGTATTTAATTAACTTCCCGGGGTGAAGAAACCCTTTTTGAGAACTCAGAGTGAGTAAATTGGCCATTTTCATGCACTTTTAACCATTCCATAAATCTTGTGTTTTGGGCCCCTGGAAGCATGAAAATCACTTTAAACATGCTAATTTTAGCTCTAACACTGATGATCCACCTACAAATGTGAACTGACGTTCAAAAATAAAACATTTGAAAACGGACCATTTTCCACATTTCTGAAGCATGACGTAATGGGGGGTGTTATCTCTTTTGTCGAAAATCAGCCGTTTTTGCTCGAACATTAAATGCCTCCAAATGGTATTTATTTCACTTCCCGAGCCCCTGGAAGCATGAAAATCACTTTAAACATGCTAATTTTAGCTCTAACACTGATGATCCACCTACAAATGTGAACTGACGTTCAAAAATAAAACATTTGAAAACGGACCATTTTCCACATTTCTGAAGCATGACGTAATGGGGGGGTGTTATCTCTTTTGTCGAAAATCAGCCGTTTTTGCTCGAACATTAAATGCCTCCAAATGGTATTTAATTAACTTCCCGGGGTGAAGAAACCCTTTTTGAGTACTCAGAGTGAGTAAATTTGCCATTTTCATGCACTTTTAACCATTCCATAAATCTTGTGTTTTGGGCCCCTGGAAGCATGAAAATCACTTTAAACATGCTAATTTTAGCTCTAACACTGATGATCCACCTACAAATGTGAACTGACGTTCAAAAATAAAACATTTGAAAACGGACCATTTTCCACATTTCTGAAGCATGACGTAATGGGGGGGTGTTATCTCTTTTGTCGAAAATCAGCCGGTTTTGCTCGAACATTAAATGCCTCCAAATGGTATTTAATTAACTTCCCGAGCCCCTGGAAGCATGAAAATCACTTTAAACATGCTAATTTTAGCTCTAACACTGATGATCCACCTACAAATGTGAACTGACGTTCAAAAATAAAACATTTGAAAACGGACCATTTTCCACATTTCTGAAGCATGACGTAATGGGGGGGTTTATCTCTTTTGTCGAAAATCAGCCGTTTTTGCTCAAACATTAAATGCCTCCAAATGGTATTTAATTAACTTCCCGAGCCCCTGGAAGCATGAAAATCCCTTTAAACATGCTAATTTTAGCTCTAACACTGATGATCCACCTACAAATGTGAACTGACGTTCAAAAATAAAACATTTGAAAACGGACCATTCTCCACATTTCTGAAGCATGACGTAATGGGGGGGGTGTTATCTCTTTTGTCGAAAATCAGCCGTTTTTGCTCGAACATTAAATGCCTCCAAATGGTATTTATTTCACTTCCCGAGCCCCTGGAAGCATGAAAATCACTTTAAACATGCTAATTTTAGCTCTAACACTGATGATCCACCTACAAATGTGAACTGACGTTCAAAAATAAAACATTTGAAAACGGACCATTTTCCACATTTCTGAAGCATGACGTAATGGGGGGGTGTTATCTCTTTTGTCGAAAATCTGCCGTTTTTGCTCGAACATTAAATGCCTCCAAATGGTATTTAATTAACTTCCCGGGGTGAAGAAACCCTTTTTGAGAACTCAGAGTGAGTAAATTGGCCATTTTCATGCACTTTTAACCATTCCATAAATCTTGTGTTTTGGGCCCCTGGAAGCATGAAAATCACTTTAAACATGCTAATTTTAGCTCTAACACTGATGATCCACCTACAAATGTGAACTGAGGTTCAAAAATAAAACATTTGAAAACGGACCATTTTCCACATTTCTGAAGCATGACGTAATGGGGGGGTGTTATCTCTTTTGTCAAAAATCAGCCGTTTTTGCTCGAACATTAAATGCCTCCAAATGGTATTTAATTAACTTCCCGGGGTGAAGAAACCCTTTTTGAGAACTCAGAGTGAGTAAATTGGCCATTTTCATGCAGTTTTAACCATTCCATAAATCTTGTGTTTTGGGCCCCTGGAAGCATGAAAATCACTTTAAACATGCTAATTTTAGCTCTAACACTGATGATCCACCTACAAATGTGAACTGACGTTCAAAAATAAAACATTTGAAAATGGACCATTTTCCACATTTCTGAAGCATGACGTAATGGGGGGGTGTTATCTCTTTTGTCGAAAATCAGCAGTTTTTGCTCGAACATTAAATGCCTCCAAATGGTATTTAATTAACTTCCCGAGCCCCTGGAAGCATGAAAATCACTTTAAACATGCTAATTTTAGCTCTAACACTGATGATCCACCTACAAATGTGAAATGACGTTCAAAAATAAAACATTTGAAAACGGACCATTTTCCACATTTCTGAAGCATGACGTAATGGGGGGGTGTTATCTCTTTTGTCGAAAATCAGCCGTTTTTGCTCGAACATTAAATGCCTCCAAATGGTATTTATTTCACTTCCTGAGCCCCTGGAAGCATGAAAATCACTTTAAACATGCTAATTTTAGCTCTAACACTGATGATCCACCTACAAATGTGAACTGACGTTCAAAAATAAAACATTTGAAAACGGACCATTTTCCACATTTCTGAAGCATGACGTAATGGGGGGGTGTTATCTCTTTTGTCGAAAATCAGCCGTTTTTGCTCGAACATTAAATTCCTCCAAATGGTATTTAATTAACTTCCCGTGGTGAAGAAACCCTTTTTGAGAACTCAGAGTGAGTAAATTGGCCATTTTCATGCACTTTTAACCATTCCATAAATCTTGTGTTTTGGGCCCCTGGAAGCATGAAAATCACTTTAAACATGCTAATTTTAGCTCTAACACTGATGATCCACCTACAAATGTGAACTGACGTTCAAAAATAAAACATTTGAAAACGGACCATTTTCCACATTTCTGAAGCATGACGTAATGGGGGGTGTTATCTCTTTTGTCGAAAATCAGCCATTTTTGCTCGAACATTAAATGCCTCCAAATGGTATTTAATTAACTTCCTGAGCCCCTGGAAGCATGAAAATCACTTTAAACATGCTAATTTTAGCTCTAACACTGATGATCCACCTACAAATGTGAACTGACGTTCAAAAATAAAACATTTGAAAACGGACCATTTTCCAAATTTCTTAAGCATGACGTAATGGGGGGGGGTGTCATCTCTTTTGTCGAAAATCAGCCGTTTTTGCTCGAACATTAAATGCCTCCAAATGGTATTTAATTAACTTCCCGAGCCCCTGGAAGCATGAAAATCACTTTAAACATGCTAATTTTAGCTCTAACACTGATGATCCACCTACAAATGTGAACTGACGTTCAAAAATAAAACATTTGAAAACGGACCATTTTCCACATTTCTGAAGCATGACGTAATGGGGGGGTGTTATCTCTTTTGTCGAAAATCAGCAGTTTTTGCTCGAACATTAAATGCCTCCAAATGGTATTTAATTAACTTCCCGGGGTGAAGAAACCCTTTTTGAGAACTCAGAGTGAGTAAATTGGCCATTTTCATGCACTTTTAACCATTCCATAAATCTTGTGTTTTGGGCCCCTGGAAGCATGAAAATCACTTTAAACATGCTAATTTTAGCTCTAACACTGATGATCCACCTACAAATGTGAACTGACGTTCAAAAATAAAACATTTGAAAACGGACCATTTTCCACATTTCTGAAGCATGACGTAATGGGGGGGTGTTATCTCTTTTGTCAAAAATCAGCCGTTTTTGCTCGAACATTAAATGCCTCCAAATGGTATTTAATTAACTTCCCGGGGTGAAGAAACCCTTTTTGAGAACTCAGAGTGAGTAAATTGGCCATTTTCATGCACTTTTAACCATTCCATAAATCTTGTGTTTTGGGCTCCTGGAAGCATGAAAATCACTTTAAACATGCTAATTTTAGCTCTAACACTGATGATCCACCTACAAATGTGAACTGACGTTCAAAAATAAAACATTTGAAAACGGACCATTTTCCACATTTCTGAAGCATGACGTAATGGGGGGTGTTATCTCTTTTGTCGAAAATCAGCCGTTTTTGCTCGAACATTAAATGCCTCCAAATGGTATTTATTTCACTTCCCGAGCCCCTGGAAGCATGAAAATCACTTTAAACATGCTAATTTTAGCTCTAACACTGATGATCCACCGACAAATGTGAACTGACGTTCAAAAATAAAACATTTGAAAACGGACCATTTTCCACATTTCTGAAGCATGACGTAATGGGGGGGTGTTATCTCTTTTGTCGAAAATCAGCCGTTTTTGCTCGAACATTAAATGCCTCCAAATGGTATTTAATTAACTTCCCGGGGTGAAGAAACCCTTTTTGAGTACTCAGAGTGAGTAAATTGGCCATTTTCATGCACTTTTAACCATTCCATAAATCTTGTGTTTTGGGCCCCTGGAAGCATGAAAATCACTTTAAACATGCTAATTTTAGCTCTAACACTGATGATCCACCTACAAATGTGAACTGACGTTCAAAAATAAAACATTTGAAAACGGACCATTTTCCACATTTCTGAAGCATGACGTAATGGGGGGGTGTTATCTCTTTTGTCGAAAATCAGCCGTTTTTGCTCGAACATTAAATGCCTCCAAATGGTATTTAATTAACTTCCCGAGCCCCTGGAAGCATGAAAATCACTTTAAACATGCTAATTTTAGCTCTAACACTGATGATCCACCTACAAATGTGAACTGACGTTCAAAAATAAAACATTTGAAAACGGACCATTTTCCACATTTCTGAAGCATGACGTAATGGGGGGGTTTATCTCTTTTGTCGAAAATCAGCCGTTTTTGCTCAAACATTAAATGCCTCCAAATGGTATTTAATTAACTTCCCGAGCCCCTGGAAGCATGAAAATCACTTTAAACATGCTAATTTTAGCTCTAACACTGATGATCCACCTACAAATGTGAACTGACGTTCAAAAATAAAACATTTGAAAACGGACCATTTTCCACATTTCTGAAGCATGACGTAATGGGGGGGTGTTATCTCTTTTGTCGAAAATCAGCCGTTTTTGCTCGAACATTAAATGCCTCCAAATGGTATTTATTTCACTTCCCGAGCCCCTGGAAGCATGAAAATCACTTTAAACATGCTAATTTTAGCTCTAACACTGATGATCCACCTACAAATGTGAACTGACGTTCAAAAATAAAACATTTGAAAACGGACCATTTTCCACATTTCTGAAGCATGACGTAATGGGGGGGTGTTATCTCTTTTGTCGAAAATCTGCCGTTTTTGCTCGAACATTAAATGCCTCCAAATGGTATTTAATTAACTTCCCCGGGTGAAGAAACCCTTTTTGAGAACTCAGAGTGAGTAAATTGGCCATTTTCATGCACTTTTAACCATTCCATAAATCTTGTGTTTTGGGCCCGTGGAAGCATGAAAATCACTTTAAACATGCTAATTTTAGCTCTAACACTGATGATCCACCTACAAATGTGAACTGACGTTCAAAAATAAAACATTTGAAAACGGACGATTTTCCACATTTCTGAAGCATGACGTAATGGGGGGTGTTATCTCTTTTGTCGAAAATCAGCCGTTTTTGCTCGAACATTAAATGCCTCCAAATGGTATTTATTTCACTTCCCGAGCCCCTGGAAGCATGAAAATCACTTTAAACATGCTAATTTTAGCTCTAACACTGATGATCCACCTACAAATGTGAACTGACGTTCAAAAATAAAACATTTGAAAACGGACCATTTTCCACATTTCTGAAGCATGACGTAATGGGGGGGTGTTATCTCTTTTGTCGAAAATCAGCAGTTTTTGCTCGAACATTAAATGCCTCCAAATGGTATTTAATTAACTTCCCGGGGTGAAGAAACTCTTTTTGAGAACTCAGAGTGAGTAAATTGGCCATTTTCATGCACTTTTAACCATTCCATAAATCTTGTGTTTTGGGCCCCTGGAAGCATGAAAATCACTTTAAACATGCTAATTTTAGCTCTAACACTGATGATCCACCTACAAATGTGAACTGAGGTTCAAAAATAAAACATTTGAAAACGGACCATTTTCCACATTTCTGAAGCATGACGTAATGGGGGGGTGTTATCTCTTTTGTCGAAAATCAGCCGTTTTTGCTCGAACATTAAATTCCTCCAAATGGTATTTAAGTAACTTCCCGGGGTGAAGAAACCCTTTTTGAGAACTCAGAGTGAGTACATTGGCCATTTTCATGCACTTTTAACCATTCCATAAATCTTGTGTTTTGGGCCCCTGGAAGCATGAAAATCACTTTAAACATGCTAATTTTAGCTCTAACACTGATGATCCACCTACAAATGTGAACTGACGTTCAAAAATAAAAAATTTGAAAACGGACCATTTTCCACATTTCTTAAGCATGACGTAATGGGGGGGGTGTCATCTCTTTTGTCGAAAATCAGCCGTTTTTGCTCGAACATTAAATGCCTCCAAATGGTATTTAATTCACTTCCCGAGCCCCTGGAAGCATGAAAATCACTTTAAACATGCTAATTTTAGCTCTAACACTGATGATCCACCTACAAATGTGAACTGACGTTCAAAAATAAAACATTTGAAAACGGACCATTTTCCACATTTCTGAAGCATGACGTAATGGGGGGGTGTTATCTCTTTTGTCGAAAATCAGCCGTTTTTGCTCGAACTTTAAATGCCTCCAAATGGTATTTAATTAACTTCCCGAGCCCCTGGAAGCATGAAAATCACTTAAAACATGCTAATTTTAGCTCCAACACTGATGATCCACCTACAAATGTGAACTGACGTTCAAAAATAAAACATTTGAAAACGGACCATTTTCCACATTTCTGAAGCATGACGTAATGGGGGGGTGTTATCTCTTTTGTCGAAAATCAGCCCTTTTTGCTCGAACATTAAATGCCTCCAAATGGTATTTAATTAACTTCCCGAGCCCCTGGAAGCATGAAAATCACTTTAAACATGCTAATTTTAGCTCTAACACTGATGATCCACCTACAAATGTGAACTGACGTTCAAAAATAAAACATTTGAAAATGGACCATTTTCCACATTTCTGAAGCATGACGTAATAGGGGGGTGTTATCTCTTTTGTCGAAAATCAGCAGTTTTTGCTCGAACATTAAATGCCTCCAAATGGTATTTAATTAACTTCCCGAGCCCCTGGAAGCATGAAAATCACTTTAAACATGCTAATTTTAGCTCTAACACTGATGATCCACCTACAAATGTGAAATGACGTTCAAAAATAAAACATTTGAAAACGGACCATTTTCCACATTTCTGAAGCATGACGTAATGGGGGGGTGTTATCTCTTTTGTCGAAAATCAGCCGTTTTTGCTCGAACATTAAATGCCTCCAAATGGTATTTATTTCACTTCCTGAGCCCCTGGAAGCATGAAAATCACTTTAAACATGCTAATTTTAGCTCTAACACTGATGATCCACCTACAAATGTGAACTGACGTTCAAAAATAAAACATTTGAAAACGGACCATTTTCCACATTTCTGAAGCATGACGTAATTGGGGGGTGTTATCTCTTTTGTCGAAAATCAGCCGTTTTTGCTCGAACATTAAATTCCTCCAAATGGTATTTAATTAACTTCCCGGGGTGAAGAAACCCTTTTTGAGAACTCAGAGTGAGTAAATTGGCCATTTTCATGCACTTTTAACCATTCCATAAATCTTGTGTTTTGGGCCCCTGGAAGCATGAAAATCACTTTAAACATGCTAATTTTAGCTCTAACACTGATGATCCACCTACAAATGTGAACTGACGTTCAAAAATAAAACATTTGAAAACGGACCATTTTCCACATTTCTGAAGCATGACGTAATGGGGGGTGTTATCTCTTTTGTCGAAAATCAGCCGTTTTTGCTCGAACATTAAATGCCTCCAAATGGTATTTAATTAACTTCCCGAGCCCCTGGAAGCATGAAAATCACTTTAAACATGCTAATTTTAGCTCTAACACTGATGATCCACCTACAAATGTGAACTGACGTTCAAAAATAAAACATTTGAAAACGGACCATTTTCCACATTTCTGAAGCATGACGTAATGGGGGGGGTGTTATCTCTTTTGTCAAAAATCAGCCGTTTTTGCTCGAACATTAAATGCCTCCAAATGGTATTTAATTAACTTCCCGGGGTGAAGAAACCCTTTTTGAGAACTCAGAGTGAGTAAATTGGCCATTTTCATGCAGTTTTAACCATTCCATAAATCTTGTGTTTTGGGCCCCTGGAAGCATGAAAATCACTTTAAACATGCTAATTTTAGCTCTAACACTGATGATCCACCTACAAATGTGAACTGACGTTCAAAAATAAAACATTTGAAAATGGACCATTTTCCACATTTCTGAAGCATGACGTAATGGGGGGGTGTTATCTCTTTTGTCGAAAATCAGCAGTTTTTGCTCGAACATTAAATGCCTCCAAATGGTATTTAATTAACTTCCCGAGCCCCTGGAAGCATGAAAATCACTTTAAACATGCTAATTTTAGCTCTAACACTGATGATCCACCTACAAATGTGAAATGACGTTCAAAAATAAAACATTTGAAAACGGACCATTTTCCACATTTCTGAAGCATGACGTAATGGGGGGGTGTTATCTCTTTTGTCGAAAATCAGCCGTTTTTGCTCGAACATTAAATGCCTCCAAATGGTATTTATTTCACTTCCTGAGCCCCTGGAAGCATGAAAATCACTTTAAACATGCTAATTTTAGCTCTAACACTGATGATCCACCTACAAATGTGAACTGACGTTCAAAAATAAAACATTTGAAAACGGACCATTTTCCACATTTCTGAAGCATGACGTAATGGGGGGGTGTTATCTCTTTTGTCGAAAATCAGCCGTTTTTGCTCGAACATTAAATTCCTCCAAATGGTATTTAATTAACTTCCCGTGGTGAAGAAACCCTTTTTGAGAACTCAGAGTGAGTAAATTGGCCATTTTCATGCACTTTTAACCATTCCATAAATCTTGTGTTTTGGGCCCCTGGAAGCATGAAAATCACTTTAAACATGCTAATTTTAGCTCTAACACTGATGATCCACCTACAAATGTGAACTGACGTTCAAAAATAAAACATTTGAAAACGGACCATTTTCCACATTTCTGAAGCATGACGTAATGGGGGGTGTTATCTCTTTTGTCGAAAATCAGCCATTTTTGCTCGAACATTAAATGCCTCCAAATGGTATTTAATTAACTTCCTGAGCCCCTGGAAGCATGAAAATCACTTTAAACATGCTAATTTTAGCTCTAACACTGATGATCCACCTACAAATGTGAACTGACGTTCAAAAATAAAACATTTGAAAACGGACCATTTTCCAAATTTCTTAAGCATGACGTAATGGGGGGGGGTGTCATCTCTTTTGTCGAAAATCAGCTGTTTTTGCTCGAACATTAAATGCCTCCAAATGGTATTTAATTAACTTCCCGAGCCCCTGGAAGCATGAAAATCACTTTAAACATGCTAATTTTAGCTCTAACACTGATGATCCACCTACAAATGTGAACTGACGTTCAAAAATAAAACATTTGAAAATGGACCATTTTCCACATTTCTGAAGCATGACGTAATGGGGGGGTGTTATCTCTTTTGTCGAAAATCAGCCGTTTTTGCTCGAACATTAAATGCCTCCAAATGGTATTTAATTAACTTCCCGAGCCCCTGGAAGCATGAAAATCACTTTAAACATGCTAATTTTAGCTCTAACACTGATGATCCACCTACAAATGTGAACTGACGTTCAAAAATAAAACATTTGAAAACGGACCATTTTCCACATTTCTGAAGCATGACGTAATGGGGGGGTGTTATCTCTTTTGTCGAAAATCAGCAGTTTTTGCTCGAACATTAAATGCCTCCAAATGGTATTTAATTAACTTCCCGGGGTGAAGAAACCCTTTTTGAGAACTCAGAGTGAGTAAATTGGCCATTTTCATGCACTTTTAACCATTCCATAAATCTTGTGTTTTGGGCCCCTGGAAGCATGAAAATCACTTTAAACATGCTAATTTTAGCTCTAACACTGATGATCCACCTACAAATGTGAACTGACGTTCAAAAATAAAACATTTGAAAACGGACCATTTTCCACATTTCTGAAGCATGACGTAATGGGGGGGTGTTATCTCTTTTGTCAAAAATCAGCCGTTTTTGCTCGAACATTAAATGCCTCCAAATGGTATTTAATTAACTTCCCGAGCCCCTGGAAGCATGAAAATCACTTAAAACATGCTAATTTTAGCTCTAACACTGATGATCCACCTACAAATGTGAACTGACGTTCAAAAATAAAACATTTGAAAACGGACCATTTTCCACATTTCTGAAGCATGACGTAATGGGGGGGTGTTATCTCTTTTGTCGAAAATCAGCCGTTTTTGCTCGAACTTTAAATGCCTCCAAATGGTATTTAATTAACTTCCCGAGCCCCTGGAAGCATGAAAATCACTTAAAACATGCTAATTTTAGCTCCAACACTGATGATCCACCTACAAATGTGAACTGACGTTCAAAAATAAAACATTTGAAAACGGACCATTTTCCACATTTCTGAAGCATGACGTAATGGGGGGGTGTTATCTCTTTTGTCGAAAATCAGCCCTTTTTGCTCGAACATTAAATGCCTCCAAATGGTATTTAATTAACTTCCCGAGCCCCTGGAAGCATGAAAATCACTTTAAACATGCTAATTTTAGCTCTAACACTGATGATCCACCTACAAATGTGAACTGACGTTCAAAAATAAAACATTTGAAAATGGACCATTTTCCACATTTCTGAAGCATGACGTAATAGGGGGGTGTTATCTCTTTTGTCGAAAATCAGCAGTTTTTGCTCGAACATTAAATGCCTCCAAATGGTATTTAATTAACTTCCCGAGCCCCTGGAAGCATGAAAATCACTTTAAACATGCTAATTTTAGCTCTAACACTGATGATCCACCTACAAATGTGAAATGACGTTCAAAAATAAAACATTTGAAAACGGACCATTTTCCACATTTCTGAAGCATGACGTAATGGGGGGGTGTTATCTCTTTTGTCGAAAATCAGCCGTTTTTGCTCGAACATTAAATGCCTCCAAATGGTATTTATTTCACTTCCTGAGCCCCTGGAAGCATGAAAATCACTTTAAACATGCTAATTTTAGCTCTAACACTGATGATCCACCTACAAATGTGAACTGACGTTCAAAAATAAAACATTTGAAAACGGACCATTTTCCACATTTCTGAAGCATGACGTAATTGGGGGGTGTTATCTCTTTTGTCGAAAATCAGCCGTTTTTGCTCGAACATTAAATTCCTCCAAATGGTATTTAATTAACTTCCCGGGGTGAAGAAACCCTTTTTGAGAACTCAGAGTGAGTAAATTGGCCATTTTCATGCACTTTTAACCATTCCATAAATCTTGTGTTTTGGGCCCCTGGAAGCATGAAAATCACTTTAAACATGCTAATTTTAGCTCTAACACTGATGATCCACCTACAAATGTGAACTGACGTTCAAAAATAAAACATTTGAAAACGGACCATTTTCCACATTTCTGAAGCATGACGTAATGGGGGGTGTTATCTCTTTTGTCGAAAATCAGCCGTTTTTGCTCGAACATTAAATGCCTCCAAATGGTATTTAATTAACTTCCCGAGCCCCTGGAAGCATGAAAATCACTTTAAACATGCTAATTTTAGCTCTAACACTGATGATCCACCTACAAATGTGAACTGACGTTCAAAAATAAAACATTTGAAAACGGACCATTTTCCACATTTCTGAAGCATGACGTAATGGGGGGGTGTTATCTCTTTTGTCAAAAATCAGCCGTTTTTGCTCGAACATTAAATGCCTCCAAATGGTATTTAATTAACTTCCCGGGGTGAAGAAACCCTTTTTGAGAACTCAGAGTGAGTAAATTGGCCATTTTCATGCAGTTTTAACCATTCCATAAATCTTGTGTTTTGGGCCCCTGGAAGCATGAAAATCACTTTAAACATGCTAATTTTAGCTCTAACACTGATGATCCACCTACAAATGTGAACTGACGTTCAAAAATAAAACATTTGAAAATGGACCATTTTCCACATTTCTGAAGCATGACGTAATGGGGGGGTGTTATCTCTTTTGTCGAAAATCAGCAGTTTTTGCTCGAACATTAAATGCCTCCAAATGGTATTTAATTAACTTCCCGAGCCCCTGGAAGCATGAAAATCACTTTAAACATGCTAATTTTAGCTCTAACACTGATGATCCACCTACAAATGTGAAATGACGTTCAAAAATAAAACATTTGAAAACGGACCATTTTCCACATTTCTGAAGCATGACGTAATGGGGGGGTGTTATCTCTTTTGTCGAAAATCAGCCGTTTTTGCTCGAACATTAAATGCCTCCAAATGGTATTTATTTCACTTCCTGAGCCCCTGGAAGCATGAAAATCACTTTAAACATGCTAATTTTAGCTCTAACACTGATGATCCACCTACAAATGTGAACTGACGTTCAAAAATAAAACATTTGAAAACGGACCATTTTCCACATTTCTGAAGCATGACGTAATGGGGGGGTGTTATCTCTTTTGTCGAAAATCAGCCGTTTTTGCTCGAACATTAAATTCCTCCAAATGGTATTTAATTAACTTCCCGTGGTGAAGAAACCCTTTTTGAGAACTCAGAGTGAGTAAATTGGCCATTTTCATGCACTTTTAACCATTCCATAAATCTTGTGTTTTGGGCCCCTGGAAGCATGAAAATCACTTTAAACATGCTAATTTTAGCTCTAACACTGATGATCCACCTACAAATGTGAACTGACGTTCAAAAATAAAACATTTGAAAACGGACCATTTTCCACATTTCTGAAGCATGACGTAATGGGGGGTGTTATCTCTTTTGTCGAAAATCAGCCATTTTTGCTCGAACATTAAATGCCTCCAAATGGTATTTAATTAACTTCCTGAGCCCCTGGAAGCATGAAAATCACTTTAAACATGCTAATTTTAGCTCTAACACTGATGATCCACCTACAAATGTGAACTGACGTTCAAAAATAAAACATTTGAAAACGGACCATTTTCCAAATTTCTTAAGCATGACGTAATGGGGGGGGGTGTCATCTCTTTTGTCGAAAATCAGCCGTTTTTGCTCGAACATTAAATGCCTCCAAATGGTATTTAATTAACTTCCCGAGCCCCTGGAAGCATGAAAATCACTTTAAACATGCTAATTTTAGCTCTAACACTGATGATCCACCTACAAATGTGAACTGACGTTCAAAAATAAAACATTTGAAAATGGACCATTTTCCACATTTCTGAAGCATGACGTAATGGGGGGGTGTTATCTCTTTTGTCGAAAATCAGCCGTTTTTGCTCGAACATTAAATGCCTCCAAATGGTATTTAATTAACTTCCCGAGCCCCTGGAAGCATGAAAATCACTTTAAACATGCTAATTTTAGCTCTAACACTGATGATCCACCTACAAATGTGAACTGACGTTCAAAAATAAAACATTTGAAAACGGACCATTTTCCACATTTCTGAAGCATGACGTAATGGGGGGGTGTTATCTCTTTTGTCGAAAATCAGCAGTTTTTGCTCGAACATTAAATGCCTCCAAATGGTATTTAATTAACTTCCCGGGGTGAAGAAACCCTTTTTGAGAACTCAGAGTGAGTAAATTGGCCATTTTCATGCACTTTTAACCATTCCATAAATCTTGTGTTTTGGGCCCCTGGAAGAATGAAAATCACTTTAAACATGCTAATTTTAGCTCTAACACTGATGATCCACCTACAAATGTGAACTGACGTTCAAAAATAAAACATTTGAAAACGGACCATTTTCCACATTTCTGAAGCATGACGTAATGGGGGGGTGTTATCTCTTTTGTCAAAAATCAGCCGTTTTTGCTCGAACATTAAATGCCTCCAAATGGTATTTAATTAACTTCCCGGGGTGAAGAAACCCTTTTTGAGAACTCAGAGTGAGTAAATTGGCCATTTTCATGCACTTTTAACCATTCCATAAATCTTGTGTTTTGGGCTCCTGGAAGCATGAAAATCACTTTAAACATGCTAATTTTAGCTCTAACACTGATGATCCACCTACAAATGTGAACTGACGTTCAAAAATAAAACATTTGAAAACGGACCATTTTCCACATTTCTGAAGCATGACGTAATGGGGGGTGTTATCTCTTTTGTCGAAAATCAGCCGTTTTTGCTCGAACATTAAATGCCTCCAAATGGTATTTATTTCACTTCCCGAGCCCCTGGAAGCATGAAAATCACTTTAAACATGCTAATTTTAGCTCTAACACTGATGATCCACCGACAAATGTGAACTGACGTTCAAAAATAAAACATTTGAAAACGGACCATTTTCCACATTTCTGAAGCATGACGTAATGGGGGGGTGTTATCTCTTTTGTCGAAAATCAGCCGTTTTTGCTCGAACATTAAATGCCTCCAAATGGTATTTAATTAACTTCCCGGGGTGAAGAAACCCTTTTTGAGTACTCAGAGTGAGTAAATTGGCCATTTTCATGCACTTTTAACCATTCCATAAATCTTGTGTTTTGGGCCCCTGGAAGCATGAAAATCACTTTAAACATGCTAATTTTAGCTCTAACACTGATGATCCACCTACAAATGTGAACTGACGTTCAAAAATAAAACATTTGAAAACGGACCATTTTCCACATTTCTGAAGCATGACGTAATGGGGGGGTGTTATCTCTTTTGTCGAAAATCAGCCGTTTTTGCTCGAACATTAAATGCCTCCAAATGGTATTTAATTAACTTCCCGAGCCCCTGGAAGCATGAAAATCACTTTAAACATGCTAATTTTAGCTCTAACACTGATGATCCACCTACAAATGTGAACTGACGTTCAAAAATAAAACATTTGAAAACGGACCATTTTCCACATTTCTGAAGCATGACGTAATGGGGGGGTTTATCTCTTTTGTCGAAAATCAGCCGTTTTTGCTCAAACATTAAATGCCTCCAAATGGTATTTAATTAACTTCCCGAGCCCCTGGAAGCATGAAAATCACTTTAAACATGCTAATTTTAGCTCTAACACTGATGATCCACCTACAAATGTGAACTGACGTTCAAAAATAAAACATTTGAAAACGGACCATTTTCCACATTTCTGAAGCATGACGTAATGGGGGGGTGTTATCTCTTTTGTCGAAAATCAGCCGTTTTTGCTCGAACATTAAATGCCTCCAAATGGTATTTATTTCACTTCCCGAGCCCCTGGAAGCATGAAAATCACTTTAAACATGCTAATTTTAGCTCTAACACTGATGATCCACCTACAAATGTGAACTGACGTTCAAAAATAAAACATTTGAAAACGGACCATTTTCCACATTTCTGAAGCATGACGTAATGGGGGGGTGTTATCTCTTTTGTCGAAAATCAGCCATTTTTGCTCGAACATTCAATGCCTCCAAATGGTATTTAATTAACTTCCCCGGGTGAAGAAACCCTTTTTGAGAACTCAGAGTGAGTAAATTGGCCATTTTCATGCACTTTTAACCATTCCATAAATCTTGTGTTTTGGGCCCGTGGAAGCATGAAAATCACTTTAAACATGCTAATTTTAGCTCTAACACTGATGATCCACCTACAAATGTGAACTGACGTTCAAAAATAAAACATTTGAAAACGGACGATTTTCCACATTTCTGAAGCATGACGTAATGGGGGGTGTTATCTCTTTTGTCGAAAATCAGCCGTTTTTGCTCGAACATTAAATGCCTCCAAATGGTATTTATTTCACTTCCCGAGCCCCTGGAAGCATGAAAATCACTTTAAACATGCTAATTTTAGCTCTAACACTGATGATCCACCTACAAATGTGAACTGACGTTCAAAAATAAAACATTTGAAAACGGACCATTTTCCACATTTCTGAAGCATGACGTAATGGGGGGGTGTTATCTCTTTTGTCGAAAATCAGCAGTTTTTGCTCGAACATTAAATGCCTCCAAATGGTATTTAATTAACTTCCCGGGGTGAAGAAACTCTTTTTGAGAACTCAGAGTGAGTAAATTGGCCATTTTCATGCACTTTT
Source organism: Lissotriton vulgaris (assembly GCF_964263255.1). Classification (NCBI taxonomy): domain Eukaryota; kingdom Metazoa; phylum Chordata; class Amphibia; order Caudata; family Salamandridae; genus Lissotriton; species Lissotriton vulgaris. Next base: position 245,064 of record NW_028245263.1, on the reverse strand, counting down.
AACCATTCCATAAATCTTGTGTTTTGGGCCCCTGGAAGCATGAAAATCACTTTAAACATGCTAATTTTAGCTCTAACACTGATGATCCACCTACAAATGTGAACTGAGGTTCAAAAATAAAACATTTGAAAACGGACCATTTTCCACATTTCTGAAGCATGACGTAATGGGGGGGTGTTATCTCTTTTGTCGAAAATCAGCCGTTTTTGCTCGAACATTAAATTCCTCCAAATGGTATTTAAGTAACTTCCCGGGGTGAAGAAACCCTTTTTGAGAACTCAGAGTGAGTACATTGGCCATTTTCATGCACTTTTAACCATTCCATAAATCTTGTGTTTTGGGCCCCTGGAAGCATGAAAATCACTTTAAACATGCTAATTTTAGCTCTAACACTGATGATCCACCTACAAATGTGAACTGACGTTCAAAAATAAAAAATTTGAAAACGGACCATTTTCCACATTTCTTAAGCATGACGTAATGGGGGGGGTGTCATCTCTTTTGTCGAAAATCAGCCGTTTTTGCTCGAACATTAAATGCCTCCAAATGGTATTTAATTCACTTCCCGAGCCCCTGGAAGCATGAAAATCACTTTAAACATGCTAATTTTAGCTCTAACACTGATGATCCACCTACAAATGTGAACTGACGTTCAAAAATAAAACATTTGAAAACGGACCATTTTCCACATTTCTGAAGCATGACGTAATGGGGGGGTGTTATCTCTTTTGTCGAAAATCAGCCGTTTTTGCTCGAACTTTAAATGCCTCCAAATGGTATTTAATTAACTTCCCGAGCCCCTGGAAGCATGAAAATCACTTAAAACATGCTAATTTTAGCTCCAACACTGATGATCCACCTACAAATGTGAACTGACGTTCAAAAATAAAACATTTGAAAACGGACCATTTTCCACATTTCTGAAGCATGACGTAATGGGGGGGTGTTATCTCTTTTGTCGAAAATCAGCCCTTTTTGCTCGAACATTAAATGCCTCCAAATGGTATTTAATTAACTTCCCGAGCCCCTGGAAGCATGAAAATCACTTTAAACATGCTAATTTTAGCTCTAACGCTTATGATCCACCTACAAATGTGAACTGACGTTCAAAAATAAAACATTTGAAAATGGACCATTTTCCACATTTCTGAAGCATGACGTAATAGGGGGGTGTTATCTCTTTTGTCGAAAATCAGCAGTTTTTGCTCGAACATTAAATGCCTCCAAATGGTATTTAATTAACTTCCCGAGCCCCTGGAAGCATGAAAATCACTTTAAACATGCTAATTTTAGCTCTAACACTGATGATCCACCTACAAATGTGAAATGACGTTCAAAAATAAAACATTTGAAAACGGACCATTTTCCACATTTCTGAAGCATGACGTAATGGGGGGGTGTTATCTCTTTTGTCGAAAATCAGCCGTTTTTGCTCGAACATTAAATGCCTCCAAATGGTATTTATTTCACTTCCTGAGCCCCTGGAAGCATGAAAATCACTTTAAACATGCTAATTTTAGCTCTAACACTGATGATCCACCTACAAATGTGAACTGACGTTCAAAAATAAAACATTTGAAAACGGACCATTTTCCACATTTCTGAAGCATGACGTAATTGGGGGGTGTTATCTCTTTTGTCGAAAATCAGCCGTTTTTGCTCGAACATTAAATTCCTCCAAATGGTATTTAATTAACTTCCCGGGGTGAAGAAACCCTTTTTGAGAACTCAGAGTGAGTAAATTGGCCATTTTCATGCACTTTTAACCATTCCATAAATCTTGTGTTTTGGGCCCCTGGAAGCATGAAAATCACTTTAAACATGCTAATTTTAGCTCTAACACTGATGATCCACCTACAAATGTGAACTGACGTTCAAAAATAAAACATTTGAAAACGGACCATTTTCCACATTTCTGAAGCATGACGTAATGGGGGGTGTTATCTCTTTTGTCGAAAATCAGCCGTTTTTGCTCGAACATTAAATGCCTCCAAATGGTATTTAATTAACTTCCCGAGCCCCTGGAAGCATGAAAATCACTTTAAACATGCTAATTTTAGCTCTAACACTGATGATCCACCTACAAATGTGAACTGACGTTCAAAAATAAAACATTTGAAAACGGACCATTTTCCAAATTTCTTAAGCATGACGTAATGGGGGGGGGGTGTCATCTCTTTTGTCGAAAATCAGCCGTTTTTGCTCGAACATTAAATGCCTCCAAATGGTATTTAATTAACTTCCCGAGCCCCTGGAAGCATGAAAATCACTTTAAACATGCTAATTTTTGCTCTAACACTGATGATCCACCTACAAATGTGAACTGACGTTCAAAAATAAAACATTTGAAAATGGACCATTTTCCACATTTCTGAAGCATGACGTAATGGGGGGGGTGTTATCTCTTTTGTCGAAAATCAGCCGTTTTTGCTCGAACATTAAATGCCTCCAAATGGTATTTAATTAACTTCCCGAGCCCCTGGAAACATGAAAATCACTTTAAACATGCTAATTTTAGCTCTAACACTGATGATCCACCTACAAATGTGAACTGACGTTCAAAAATAAAACATTTGAAAACGGACCATTTTCCACATTTCTGAAGCATGACGTAATGGGGGGGTGTTATCTCTTTTGTCGAAAATCAGCAGTTTTTGCTCGAACATTAAATGCCTCCAAATGGTATTTAATTAACTTCCCGGGGTGAAGAAACCCTTTTTGAGAACTCAGAGTGAGTAAATTGGCCATTTTCATGCACTTTTAACCATTCCATAAATCTTGTGTTTTGGGCCCCTGGAAGCATGAAAATCACTTTAAACATGCTAATTTTAGCTCTAACACTGATGATCCACCTACAAATGTGAACTGACGTTCAAAAATAAAACATTTGAAAACGGACCATTTTCCACATTTCTGAAGCATGACGTAATGGGGGGGTGTTATCTCTTTTGTCAAAAATCAGCCGTTTTTGCTCGAACATTAAATGCCTCCAAATGGTATTTAATTAACTTCCCGGGGTGAAGAAACCCTTTTTGAGAACTCAGAGTGAGTAAATTGGCCATTTTCATGCACTTTTAACCATTCCATAAATCTTGTGTTTTGGGCCCCTGGAAGCATGAAAATCACTTTAAACATGCTAATTTTAGCTCTAACACTGATGATCCACCTACAAATGTGAACTGACGTTCAAAAATAAAACATTTGAAAACGGACCATTTTCCACATTTCTGAAGCATGACGTAATGGGGGGTGTTATCTCTTTTGTCGAAAATCAGCCGTTTTTGCTCGAACATTAAATGCCTCCAAATGGTATTTATTTCACTTCCCGAGCCCCTGGAAGCATGAAAATCACTTTAAACATGCTAATTTTAGCTCTAACACTGATGATCCACCTACAAATGTGAACTGACGTTCAAAAATAAAACATTTGAAAACGGACCATTTTCCACATTTCTGAAGCATGACGTAATGGGGGGGTGTTATCTCTTTTGTCGAAAATCAGCCGTTTTTGCTCGAACATTAAATGCCTCCAAATGGTATTTAATTAACTTCCCGGGGTGAAGAAACCCTTTTTGAGTACTCAGAGTGAGTAAATTTGCCATTTTCATGCACTTTTAACCATTCCATAAATCTTGTGTTTTGGGCCCCTGGAAGCATGAAAATCACTTTAAACATGCTAATTTTAGCTCTAACACTGATGATCCACCTACAAATGTGAACTGACGTTCAAAAATAAAACATTTGAAAACGGACCATTTTCCACATTTCTGAAGCATGACGTAATGGGGGGGTGTTATCTCTTTTGTCGAAAATCAGCCGTTTTTGCTCGAACATTAAATGCCTCCAAATGGTATTTAATTAACTTCCCGAGCCCCTGGAAGCATGAAAATCACTTTAAACATGCTAATTTTAGCTCTAACACTGATGATCCACCTACAAATGTGAACTGACGTTCAAAAATAAAACATTTGAAAACGGACCATTTTCCACATTTCTGAAGCATGACGTAATGGGGGGGTTTATCTCTTTTGTCGAAAATCAGCCGTTTTTGCTCAAACATTAAATGCCTCCAAATGGTATTTAATTAACTTCCCGAGCCCCTGGAAGCATGAAAATCCCTTTAAACATGCTAATTTTAGCTCTAACACTGATGATCCACCTACAAATGTGAACTGACGTTCAAAAATAAAACATTTGAAAACGGACCATTTTCCACATTTCTGAAGCATGACGTAATGGGGGGGGTGTTATCTCTTTTGTCGAAAATCAGCCGTTTTTGCTCGAACATTAAATGCCTCCAAATGGTATTTATTTCACTTCCCGAGCCCCTGGAAGCATGAAAATCACTTTAAACATGCTAATTTTAGCTCTAACACTGATGATCCACCTACAAATGTGAACTGACGTTCAAAAATAAAACATTTGAAAACGGACCATTTTCCACATTTCTGAAGCATGACGTAATGGGGGGGTGTTATCTCTTTTGTCGAAAATCTGCCGTTTTTGCTCGAACATTAAATGCCTCCAAATGGTATTTAATTAACTTCCCGGGGTGAAGAAACCCTTTTTGAGAACTCAGAGTGAGTAAATTGGCCATTTTCATGCACTTTTAACCATTCCATAAATCTTGTGTTTTGGGCCCCTGGAAGCATGAAAATCACTTTAAACATGCTAATTTTAGCTCTAACACTGATGATCCACCTACAAATGTGAACTGAGGTTCAAAAATAAAACATTTGAAAACGGACCATTTTCCACATTTCTGAAGCATGACGTAATGGGGGGGTGTTATCTCTTTTGTCAAAAATCAGCCGTTTTTGCTCGAACATTAAATGCCTCCAAATGGTATTTATTTAACTTCCCGGGGTGAAGAAACCCTTTTTGAGAACTCAGAGTGAGTAAATTGGCCATTTTCATGCAGTTTTAACCATTCCATAAATCTTGTGTTTTGGGCCCCTGGAAGCATGAAAATCACTTTAAACATGCTAATTTTAGCTCTAACACTGATGATCCACCTACAAATGTGAACTGACGTTCAAAAATAAAACATTTGGAAAATGGACCATTTTCCACATTTCTGAAGCATGACGTAATGGGGGGGTGTTATCTCTTTTGTCGAAAATCAGCAGTTTTTGCTCGAACATTAAATGCCTCCAAATGGTATTTAATTAACTTCCCGAGCCCCTGGAAGCATGAAAATCACTTTAAACATGCTAATTTTAGCTCTAACACTGATGATCCACCTACAAATGTGAAATGACGTTCAAAAATAAAACATTTGAAAACGGACCATTTTCCACATTTCTGAAGCATGACGTAATGGGGGGGTGTTATCTCTTTTGTCGAAAATCAGCCATTTTTGCTCGAACATTAAATGCCTCCAAATGGTATTTAATTAACTTCCCGAGCCCCTGGAAGCATGAAAATCACTTTAAACATGCTAATTTTAGCTCTAACACTGATGATCCACCTACAAATGTGAACTGACGTTCAAAAATAAAACATTTGAAAACGGACCATTTTCCAAATTTCTTAAGCATGACGTAATGGGGGGGGGTGTCATCTCTTTTGTCGAAAATCAGCCGTTTTTGCTCGAACATTAAATGCCTCCAAATGGTATTTCATTAACTTCCCGAGCCCCTGGAAGCATGAAAATCACTTTAAACATGCTAATTTTAGCTCTAACACTGATGATCCACCTACAAATGTGAACTGACGTTCAAAAATAAAACATTTGAAAATGGACCATTTTCCACATTTCTGAAGCATGACGTAATGGGGGGGTGTTATCTCTTTTGTCGAAAATCAGCCGTTTTTGCTCGAACATTAAATGCCTCCAAATGGTATTTAATTAACTTCCCGAGCCCCTGGAAGCATGAAAATCACTTTAAACATGCTAATTTTAGCTCTAACACTGATGATCCACCTACAAATGTGAACTGACGTTCAAAAATAAAACATTTGAAAACGGACCATTTTCCACATTTCTGAAGCATGACGTAATGGGGGGGTGTTATCTCTTTTGTCGAAAATCAGCAGTTTTTGCTCGAACATTAAATGCCTCCAAATGGTATTTAATTAACTTCCCGGGGTGAAGAAACCCTTTTTGAGAACTCAGAGTGAGTAAATTGGCCATTTTCATGCACTTTTAACCATTCCATAAATCTTGTGTTTTGGGCCCCTGGAAGCATGAAAATCACTTTAAACATGCTAATTTTAGCTCTAACACTGATGATCCACCTACAAATGTGAACTGACGTTCAAAAATAAAACATTTGAAAACGGACCATTTTCCACATTTCTGAAGCATGACGTAATGGGGGGGTGTTATCTCTTTTGTCAAAAATCAGCCGTTTTTGCTCGAACATTAAATGCCTCCAAATGGTATTTAATTAACTTCCCGGGGTGAAGAAACCCTTTTTGAGAACTCAGAGTGAGTAAATTGGCCATTTTCATGCACTTTTAACCATTCCATAAATCTTGTGTTTTGGGCTCCTGGAAGCATGAAAATCACTTTAAACATGCTAATTTTAGCTCTAACACTGATGATCCACCTACAAATGTGAACTGACGTTCAAAAATAAAACATTTGAAAACGGACCATTTTCCACATTTCTGAAGCATGACGTAATGGGGGGTGTTATCTCTTTTGTCGAAAATCAGCCGTTTTTGCTCGAACATTAAATGCCTCCAAATGGTATTTATTTCACTTCCCGAGCCCCTGGAAGCATGAAAATCACTTTAAACATGCTAATTTTAGCTCTAACACTGATGATCCACCGACAAATGTGAACTGACGTTCAAAAATAAAACATTTGAAAACGGACCATTTTCCACATTTCTGAAGCATGACGTAATGGGGGGGTGTTATCTCTTTTGTCGAAAATCAGCCGTTTTTGCTCGAACATTAAATGCCTCCAAATGGTATTTAATTAACTTCCCCGGGTGAAGAAACCCTTTTTGAGTACTCAGAGTGAGTAAATTGGCCATTTTCATGCACTTTTAACCATTCCATAAATCTTGTGTTTTGGGCCCCTGGAAGCATGAAAATCACTTTAAACATGCTAATTTTAGCTCTAACACTGATGATCCACCTACAAATGTGAACTGACGTTCAAAAATAAAACATTTGAAAACGGACCATTTTCCACATTTCTGAAGCATGACGTAATGGGGGGGTGTTATCTCTTTTGTCGAAAATCAGCCGTTTTTGCTCGAACATTAAATGCCTCCAAATGGTATTTAATTAACTTCCCGAGCCCCTGGAAGCATGAAAATCACTTTAAACATGCTAATTTTAGCTCTAACACTGATGATCCACCTACAAATGTGAACTGACGTTCAAAAATAAAACATTTGAAAACGGACCATTTTCCACATTTCTGAAGCATGACGTAATGGGGGGGTTTATCTCTTTTGTCGAAAATCAGCCGTTTTTGCTCAAACATTAAATGCCTCCAAATGGTATTTAATTAACTTCCCGAGCCCCTGGAAGCATGAAAATCACTTTAAACATGCTAATTTTAGCTCTAACACTGATGATCCACCTACAAATGTGAACTGACGTTCAAAAATAAAACATTTGAAAACGGACCATTTTCCACATTTCTGAAGCATGACGTAATGGGGGGGTGTTATCTCTTTTGTCGAAAATCAGCCGTTTTTGCTCGAACATTAAATGCCTCCAAATGGTATTTATTTCACTTCCCGAGCCCCTGGAAGCATGAAAATCACTTTAAACATGCTAATTTTAGCTCTAACACTGATGATCCACCTACAAATGTGAACTGACGTTCAAAAATAAAACATTTGAAAACGGACCATTTTCCACATTTCTGAAGCATGACGTAATGGGGGGGTGTTATCTCTTTTGTCGAAAATCTGCCGTTTTTGCTCGAACATTAAATGCCTCCAAATGGTATTTAATTAACTTCCCCGGGTGAAGAAACCCTTTTTGAGAACTCAGAGTGAGTAAATTGGCCATTTTCATGCACTTTTAACCATTCCATAAATCTTGTGTTTTGGGCCCGTGGAAGCATGAAAATCACTTTAAACATGCTAATTTTAGCTCTAACACTGATGATCCACCTACAAATGTGAACTGACGTTCAAAAATAAAACATTTGAAAACGGACGATTTTCCACATTTCTGAAGCATGACGTAATGGGGGGTGTTATCTCTTTTGTCGAAAATCAGCCGTTTTTGCTCGAACATTAAATGCCTCCAAATGGTATTTATTTCACTTCCCGAGCCCCTGGAAGCATGAAAATCACTTTAAACATGCTAATTTTAGCTCTAACACTGATGATCCACCTACAAATGTGAACTGAGGTTCAAAAATAAAACATTTGAAAACGGACCATTTTCCACATTTCTGAAGCATGACGTAATGGGGGGGTGTTATCTCTTTTGTCGAAAATCAGCAGTTTTTGCTCGAACATTAAATGCCTCCAAATGGTATTTAATTAACTTCCCGGGGTGAAGAAACCCTTTTTGAGAACTCAGAGTGAGTAAATTGGCCATTTTCATGCACTTTTAACCATTCCATAAATCTTGTGTTTTGGGCCCCTGGAAGCATGAAAATCACTTTAAACATGCTAATTTTAGCTCTAACACTGATGATCCACCTACAAATGTGAACTGAGGTTCAAAAATAAAACATTTGAAAACGGACCATTTTCCACATTTCTGAAGCATGACGTAATGGGGGGGTGTTATCTCTTTTGTCAAAAATCAGCCGTTTTTGCTCGAACATTAAATGCCTCCAAATGGTATTTAATTAACTTCCCGGGGTGAAGAAACCCTTTTTGAGAACTCAGAGTGAGTAAATTGGCCATTTTCATGCACTTTTAACCGTTCCATAAATCTTGTGTTTTGGGCCCCTGGAAGCATGAAAATCACTTTAAACATGCTAATTTTAGCTCTAACACTGATGATCCACCTACAAATGTGAACTGACGTTCAAAAATAAAACATTTGAAAACGGACCATTTTCCACATTTCTGAAGCATGACGTAATGGGGGGGTGTTATCTCTTTTGTCGAAAATCAGCCGTTTTTGCTCGAACATTAAATGCCTCCAAATGGTATTTATTTCACTTCCCGAGCCCCTGGAAGCATGAAAATCACTTTAAACATGCTAATTTTAGCTCTAACACTGATGATCCACCTACAAATGTGAACTGACGTTCAAAAATAAAACATTTGAAAACGGACCATTTTCCACATTTCTGAAGCATGACGTAATGGGGGGGTGTTATCTCTTTTGTCGAAAATCTGCCGTTTTTGCTCGAACATTAAATGCCTCCAAATGGTATTTAATTAACTTCCCCGGGTGAAGAAACCCTTTTTGAGAACTCAGAGTGAGTAAATTGGCCATTTTCATGCACTTTTAACCATTCCATAAATCTTGTGTTTTGGGCCCCTGGAAGCATGAAAATCACTTTAAACATGCTAATTTTAGCTCTAACACTGATGATCCACCTACAAATGTGAACTGACGTTCAAAAATAAAACATTTGAAAACGGACGATTTTCCACATTTCTGAAGCATGACGTAATGGGGGGTGTTATCTCTTTTGTCGAAAATCAGCCGTTTTTGCTCGAACATTAAATGCCTCCAAATGGTATTTATTTCACTTCCCGAGCCCCTGGAAGCATGAAAATCACTTTAAACATGCTAATTTTAGCTCTAACACTGATGATCCACCTACAAATGTGAACTGACGTTCAAAAATAAAACATTTGAAAACGGACCATTTTCCACATTTCTGAAGCATGACGTAATGGGGGGGTGTTATCTCTTTTGTCGAAAATCAGCAGTTTTTGCTCGAACATTAAATGCCTCCAAATGGTATTTAATTAACTTCCCGGGGTGAAGAAACCCTTTTTGAGAACTCAGAGTGAGTAAATTGGCCATTTTCATGCACTTTTAACCATTCCATAAATCTTGTGTTTTGGGCCCCTGGAAGCATGAAAATCACTTTAAACATGCTAATTTTAGCTCTAACACTGATGATCCACCTACAAATGTGAACTGAGGTTCAAAAATAAAACATTTGAAAACGGACCATTTTCCACATTTCTGAAGCATGACGTAATGGGGGGGTGTTATCTCTTTTGTCAAAAATCAGCCGTTTTTGCTCGAACATTAAATGCCTCCAAATGGTATTTAATTAACTTCCCGGGGTGAAGAAACCCTTTTTGAGAACTCAGAGTGAGTAAATTGGCCATTTTCATGCACTTTTAACCATTCCATAAATCTTGTGTTTTGGGCCCCTGGAAGCATGAAAATCACTTTAAACATGCTAATTTTAGCTCTAACACTGATGATCCACCTACAAATGTGAACTGACGTTCAAAAATAAAACATTTGAAAACGGACCATTTTCCACATTTCTGAAGCATGACGTAATGGGGGGGTGTTATCTCTTTTGTCGAAAATCAGCCGTTTTTGCTCGAACATTAAATGCCTCCAAATGGTATTTAATTAACTTCCCGAGCCCCTGGAAGCATGAAAATCACTTTAAACATGCTAATTTTAGCTCTAACACTGATGATCCACCTACAAATGTGAACTGACGTTCAAAAATAAAACATTTGAAAACGGACCATTTTCCACATTTCTGAAGCATGACGTAATGGGGGGGTGTTATCTCTTTTGTCTAAAATCAGCCGTTTTTGCTCGAACATTAAATGCCTCCAAATGGTATTTATTTCACTTCCCGAGCCCCTGGAAGCATGAAAATCACTTTAAACATGCTAATTTTAGCTCTAACACTGATGATCCACCTACAAATGTGAACTGACGTTCAAAAATAAAACATTTGAAAACGGACCATTTTCCACATTTCTGAAGCATGACGTAATGGGGGGGTGTTATCTCTTTTGTCGAAAATCAGCCGTTTTTGCTCGAACATTAAATGCCTCCAAATAGTATTTATTTCACTTCCCGAGCCCCTGGAAGCATGAAAATCACTTTAAACATGCTAATTTTAGCTCTAACACTGATGATCCACCTACAAATGTGAACTGACGTTCAAAAATAAAACATTTGAAAACGGACCATTTTCCACATTTCTGAAGCATGACGTAATGGGGGGGTGTTATCTCTTTTGTCGAAAATCAGCCGTTTTTGCTCGAACATTAAATGCCTCCAAATGGTATTTAATTAACTTCCCGGGGTGAAGAAACCCTTTTTGAGAACTCAGAGTGAGTAAATTGGCCATTTTCATGCACTTTTAACCATTCCATAAATCTTGTGTTTTGGGCCCCTGGAAGCATGAAAATCACTTTAAACATGCTAATTTTAGCTCTAACACTGATGATCCACCTACAAATGTGAACTGACGTTCAAAAATAAAACATTTGAAAACGGACGATTTTCCACATTTCTGAAGCATGACGTAATGGGGGGGTGTTATCTCTTTTGTCAAAAATCAGCCGTTTTTGCTCGAACATTAAATGCCTCCAAATGGTATTTAATTAACTTCCCGGGGTGAAGAAACCCTTTTTGAGAACTCAGAGTGAGTAAAATGGCCATTTTCATGCACTTTTAACCATTCCATAAATCTTGTGTTTTAGGCCCCTGGAAGCATGAAAATCACTTTAAACATGCTAATTTTAGCTCTAACACTGATGATCCACCTACAAATGTGAACTGACGTTCAAAAAGAAAACATTTGAAAACGGACCATTTTCCACATTTCTGAAGCATGACGTAATGGGGGGTGTTATCTCTTTTGTCGAAAATCAGCCGTTTTTGCTCGAACATTAAATGCCTCCAAATGGTATTTATTTCACTTCCCGAGCCCCTGGAAGCATGAAAATCACTTTAAACATGCTAATTTTAGCTCTAACACTGATGATCCACCTACAAATGTGAACTGACGTTCAAAAATAAAACATTTGAAAACGGACCATTTTCCACATTTCTGAAGCATGACGTAATGGGGGGGTGTTATCTCTTTTGTCGAAAATCAGCCGTTTTTGCTCGAACATTAAATGCCTCCAAATGGTATTTATTTCACTTCCCGAGCCCCTGGAAGCATGAAAATCACTTTAAACATGCTAATTTTACCTCTAACACTGATGATCCACCTACAAATGTGAACTGACGTTCAAAAATAAAACATTTGAAAACGGACCATTTTCCACATTTCTGAAGCATGACGTAATGGGGGGGTGTTATCTCTTTTGTCGAAAATCAGCCGTTTTTGCTCGAACATTAAATGCCTCCAAATGGTATTTAATTAACTTCCCGAGCCCCTGGAAGCATGAAAATCACTTTAAACATGCTAATTTTAGCTCTAACACTGATGATCCACCTACAAATGTGAACTGACGTTCAAAAATAAAACATTTGAAAACGGACCATTTTCCACATTTCTGAAGCATGACGTAATGGGGGGGTGTTATCTCTTTTGTCGAAAATCAGCAGTTTTTGCTCGAACATTAAATGCCTCCAAATGGTATTTAATTAACTTCCCGGGGTGAAGAAACCCTTTTTGAGTACTCAGAGTGAGTAAATTGGCCATTTTCATGCACTTTTAACCATTCCATAAATCTTGTGTTTTGGGCCCCTGGAAGCATGAAAATCACTTTAAACATGCTAATTTGAGCTCTAACACTGATGATCCACCTACAAATGTGAACTGACGTTCAAAAATAAAACATTTGAAAACGGACCATTTTCCACATTTCTGAAGCATGACGTAATGGGGGGGGTGTTATCTCTTTTGTCGAAAATCAGCCGTTTTTGCTCGAACATTAAATGCCTCTAAATGGTATTTAATTAACTTCCCGAGCCCCTGGAAGCATGAAAATCACTTTAAACATGCTAATTTTAGCTCTAACACTGATGATCCACCTACAAATGTGAACTGACGTTCAAAAATAAAACATTTGAAAACGGACCATTTTCCACATTTCTGAAGCATGACGTAATGGGGGGGTGTTATCTCTTTTGTCGAAAATCAGCAGTTTTTGCTCGAACATTAAATGCCTCCAAATGGTATTTAATTAACTTCCCGAGCCCCTGGAAGCATGAAAATCACTTTAAACATGCTAATTTTAGCTCTAACACTGATGATCCACCTACAAATGTGAAATGACGTTCAAAAATAAAACATTTGAAAACGGACCATTTTCCACATTTCTGAAGCATGACGTAATGGGGGGGTGTTATCTCTTTTGTCGAAAATCAGCCGTTTTTGCTCGAACATTAAATGCCGCTCGCAGCCTCGGGAATCAAGCTGTGGAACCTGTGGAACATTGTTTTTAAAACGGATGCCTTTAATCTGCTGCCCTGCACCCTGCTCCTGATCAGCTAGGACCCAGGACTCTAGCGGACGCTGCCGGGGCCGGGACTGCGAGACCCAGGTTGCTCAGCGCTTCTACAACCCAGCGCACCTGGTGTCTCTTCCCGCCCCCAGCCCTCCGCCCCTCTGTGCTTACTCTCTCTCATAAGGCTCGCGGCCCCCGCTCTGCGGGTGCCGCTCGCAGCCTCGGGAATCAAGCTGTGGAACCTGTGGAACATTGTTTTTAAAACGGATGCCTTTAATCTGCTGCCCTGCACCCTGCTCCTGATCAGCTAGGACCCAGGACTCTAGCGGACGCTGCCGGGGCCGGGACTGCGAGACCCAGGTTGCTCAGCGCTTCTACAACCCAGCGCACCTGGTGTCTCTTCCCGCCCCCAGCCCTCCGCCCCTCTGTGCTTACTCTCTCTCATAAGGCTCGCGGCCCCCGCTCTGCGGGTGCCGCTCGCAGCCTCGGGAATCAAGCTGTGGAACCTGTGGAACATTGTTTTTAAAACGGATGCCTTTAATCTGCTGCCCTGCACCCTGCTCCTGATCAGCTAGGACCCAGGACTCTAGCGGACGCTGCCGGGGCCGGGACTGCGAGACCCAGGTTGCTCAGCGCTTCTACAACCCAGCGCACCTGGTGTCTCTTCCCGCCCCCAGCCCTCCGCCCCTCTGTGCTTACTCTCTCTCATAAGGCTCGCGGCCCCCGCTCTGCGGGTGCCGCTCGCAGCCTCGGGAATCAAGCTGTGGAACCTGTGGAACATTGTTTTTAAAACGGATGCCTTTAATCTGCTGCCCTGCACCCTGCTCCTGATCAGCTAGGACCCAGGACTCTAGCGGACGCTGCCGGGGCCGGGACTGCGAGACCCAGGTTGCTCAGCGCTTCTACAACCCAGCGCACCTGGTGTCTCTTCCAGCCCCCAGCCCTCCGCCCCTCTGTGCTTACTCTCTCTCATAAGGCTCGCGGCCCCCGCTCTGCGGGTGCCGCTCGCAGCCTCGGGAATCAAGCTGTGGAACCTGTGGAACATTGTTTTTAAAACGGATGCCTTTAATCTGCTGCCCTGCACCCTGCTCCTGATCAGCTAGGACCCAGGACTCTAGCGGACGCTGCCGGGGCCGGGACTGCGAGACCCAGGTTGCTCAGCGCTTCTACAACCCAGCGCACCTGGTGTCTCTTCCCGCCCCCAACCCTCCTATATTAGCATAGAGGTGAGCGCGCACGCGGGACGCGCGCGGGACATAGCCCGGGGCTAAGCCCGGGCAAAGGGCGGGCCCTCTGAGGCCCTCCGAGGACCAAGAGGACTGGACTGGCCATACCCCCTCGCAAGCCTTTAAAATTGTAGATGATATTATTGTGATTTTTGGCATAGGATCATATTGTTTGGCAATTGGTACTATTGGCACTATTGAGTTGATTAGTTTTATCATTGTAATATATTACTAACAGGGTTTGCCAACTTAGTTACGCCATCTTACCGTCAACTATAGTACCCCGTGTTGGTTATTTGCTGGTGTCATATAATGTCAGCACGGAAAACGAGAAGCCAGGCGGTGGCGGGGATAAAAAACACCAAAACTAAAAAAACTTACTAGTACTCTGGATAGTTTTATTACTCGTACACACACCCTAATTGATGAAGGTATTATATTGATGGAACGGAGGGTTTCTCAAGATTTGCTCCAGGCCAAAAGGTCATCATTGGGTAATATAGCCCTAGCCTGCACTCCGAATAAACAATCGCGTTTATCGGATACGTCCCATTTACCTACTACTCTTGTGACCCCTGTATTGTCAACGGTATCTTCATTACCAGTAGCACCACTTGAGTCTGCAACCCTTACAACACCTATGGCTACCCCAGTTATTATACATACAGTCCCCCTGGAGTTAGAGGGGCCCACTATTGTGGGGAAAACACCCTCTCCAATACCATCTGCCACAGAAGGCCTTGGTGATGTTGTAGCTAGTCAATATATTTTATCTAGTATGGGGAACGCGGTTGGTGGGGGAAATGGTTCACAGGAGGGAGAATTAAGTGTGGATACCCCAGTAATCTCTACTAGGCAACCTCGAGCATCACACCCCCTGCCCTTAGAGTTACCAGATGTATCAGTATCCGACACAAGTCTGGCTAACATTCTTGATAATGGTAGTCCTGATGTGTCTGTAGTGAGTGAAGAAGATGTGGATGCGCCCCTTCTTTGACACCCTAGCAACTCTTATTAGGTCTTTGCTTTTGCCCCTGGAAGTTAGACTCCAGGGCATAGAAAACCAATTGGGAATTATATCAAATGACCTAAATCGCAAGGGGGTTAAAGTAAATCAAGAAATTGAGAAGAATACCCCTAGTACTATGGGAAGCCCACACCCATCAGTTAAGATCCCGACAACAGCACCCACCCAGCAAACTAAGCCTTGCCCAACCGTTACTACGGTGCAGAAGGTTGGTAAACTGACCACCGATCAAGCCATTATAGATGTTAAGAAACACACAGCAACAGCCAGTGCAACTGTGCCTAGTACTATCCAGAGCCAACCCGCTGTGAAGACACCACCGGTACGGCGGAATATTAATTTACCATCTGACGCCTGCCCATTTGTGGTAGTATTAACAGGGGTCCCTGAGCTCACTACAGATATCCCCGAATCATTCTGGGGTCTTAAAAATAAAGTTTGTCATTGGTTGGACACAAACCTTCCATCCCCACCCAATATGAACAAGAATATTCTTATGGTAGAGAGAACACCTTGGGTGGGAAAGAAAAAGAAACATCTTAAAGGAGACTGTGTGGTGATTACATTTGAAGACCCTTGTATTGTAGAGTTTATTTGCTCTGGGCCTAGCCGCATTAATGACTCCGAGATTTTAGTTTAAACCTTTGTCTTACTTTTATATGCCCGCGGGGAATCATGATAATAGATGGAGCTGGTTAAGGATCCCCTCGCATGAACCAGGTTGGAGGAGATTTGAAACCCCGGGAAATCATCGCTCCTACAACTGGGGAGACGCTGGAAAAGGAGATTGGCAAGAAGTGCGTAGAGGTAGAGGTAGAACCTACCATGGTGGTAACAGGCTCAAGGAGGGATGGCTGGGCCCACAGTTGGACCATCCTATCCAATGTTATAATCGCTTCAATGGTCTGGAGGAAGTCGATTGACTTACCAAGCAGCCCATTGACCAATTTTGTAGTAGGGTGGAGCAGGCTTTACCTGGAGATGAATCTAATATACCTGTAGACAGAGTGGTTATTGTAGGCCCCACCTGTGCTGATACATATACTGTATCTCCAGCTGCAGTTGGTAGCTGTTTGCAGGATATAGTACCCACAGGTCAATTGGAACCCAAGTCCCTGTGTCCCCTTATCAATATTTTATCATGGAACATTGCAGGTCTAAAGAAAAATTTAGTAAATCCCGATTGGAACAATTTTATTAACACCTTTGATATCTGTATGTTTCAAGAAACATGGTGCCTATCCCCTGAATATATGAATGGCTACTCTACATTCTATGTTCCTGCTGTCTTACCGGGAAGAGGCCGACCCTTTGGTGGGTTACAGATTTGGGTGAAAACATCTTTGAACTGCCGTGTTATTTCTAACAAACACATTTCTAACGACATCTTGCACATCACTTTAAAGAATAGTATAGGGGGCTATACATACGAAATTTTTTGTATTTATGCTAGAGGTCTCCAGGGAGGGCTTCTTTCTCCAATACTGGAATTATTGGATGTGGAGTTGTCAAAACTCCCGACCAGTTCTAAAATACTGGTCGGGGGGGATTTCAACTGTACATTCGAACCCCTAGATGTGGAAGAGGTACTGGGTCCGAACATTGTGGAAAGTAGACAGGGCATACCCCTGCTAAATCTTAACCCAATTAAGAAATGGTCATCAAGAGTTATTCAGCTGAATGCCCTGGTGCTAGATCATAACCTTTGGGCCCTAAACGGCCGTACAAAATCAGATAGCGCAGGTGCTATGACCTTTAATAGGGTGGGGTGCCCCTCTCGCATCGACTACATCCTTTTGGATGCACACTCATGGCCCGACGTAATAGACATGGTGGTTAGGGAGTCCTCCTATAGTGACCACAACCCCTTATGTATGCAGCTTAGGTGGGTACGCGGCCGTGAACCTAGTCGGGTAACTGAGATGCTAACTAAAGAAATCTTCCCTGTAAACAATAATAGGAAGCTGAAATGGAATGTAGTCAAATGTGATGAGGGGAAGCTCCAAAATATTACGGATTTAGTATCCAAAGAAATTAGTAGTCTGACAGCTCTGCCCCACTCTGAAGTTAAGGCAGCCAGTCCCAGTTTCTTGGTATCCTATAGTAACTTAATAAGTAAAATAGGAGCCCATTTTTGTAAGAAGCAACCGGCAAAATCAGGCCTTAATGGTTTTAAAACCACAAGTAACCCATGGTACACGAGTAATTGTAGAATCAAGAGGAAAGCAATCACCAAAGCAATACAAAGTAAGGACTCTGTGGCTGTACGGGCCGCCAGGAAAGATTATACAAGAAGTATAAAATCCGCAAAACGAGCCTGGGAGGAAGAGCACTGGCAACAGCTTAAGGAAGCAGCACGTGGGAAAAATGTTGTTACTTTTTGGAAATTAATTAACACTCTAGATAGCAAGGGAGCAGGAATGATTTTAAATCACATTACGGAGCAGGAATGGTATTCCCATTTTTTAAAGTTGTACTGCGAGGATAATTTGGACAGCTCGCTACCACAATTAGCTAATACCCCTGGAAACATGCTCTGTGAAACTTTGATCCATAATAGGGATCCATTTTCGCAGAGAGAGGTATTAGATGCTATCTCTAAACTACTGCCTGGGAAGGCCCCAGGCCAAGATGGCCTTCCAGGGGATATGTTAAAATATGACCCAAATGTATGGGCTAAGTATATTTCATGTCTGATGAACTCGATCCAGGCTGGTCACCCTGTTCCAGACTCCTGGAAAGGCGCTGAGGTGATAACTATTTTTAAAAAGGGCGAAAGGGATGACCCCTCTAATTATAGACCAATAAGTCTGATAGACACCATTCAGAAGGTGGTAGGAAGGGTGATCATAAATCGCACAGAATCTTGGCTTATGGATAATAACATCTTGTCCCACTTTCAGGCCGGGTTTAGAAGTAATATAGGTGCAATAGATCAGGTCTTCAGATTTTGTGCAGTCTGTTGGAAGTCAGTGCTAATTATGAAGGGTAGTCTATACTTGGCTTTTATAGACTTGAAGACAGCATTTGACGTTATCCCACGGACTAAGCTTTGGTCGGTCTTATCTGATATGGGTTTTCCTAGTTACCTTCTACAATTTATTGTTAAACTTCATGATGGAAATTATGCCAGAATCCGCTGGGGATCTCAGGGTCAACTGACTGAGAGGATTCCGGTAAACAGGGGAGTGAGACAGGGGTGTGTGATGGCTCCAACCTTGTTCTCCCTCTTTATTAATGGGGTGGTAGACCATTTGAGGGAGGACCAGGCTGATGCCCCCACCCTTGCCGGTGAGAAAACACCTACTCTCCTGTTTGCCGATGACACCCTCCTCATGTCTAAATCCCCTATGGGTCTGCAGAAACTGCTTGATCGGTTTTGCAGTTTTTGTAAAGATAGAGGGTTGACAATAAATACTTCTAAAACAAAGTTGATGGTGTTAACTTCGAAAAAGCAACATAGGAAGGTTAACCTCTTGTTGAATGGCTCCGCGCTGGAGGTGGTTCAAGAATTTGATTACCTAGGAGTAAGACTCTGTAATAATTTGAGTTGGTCTGCCCATATTACTAAAATGGTTTTAAACCTTAAAAGGGTGGCAGGAGTGATTCTCAAAAATCAGCGACGTTCTATTAGCAGACCCATAGCCCCTACCCTGGCAGTATACGAAGGGAAAGCACTGGCGGCGGCAGTTTATGGTTCAGAACTTTGGGGTGCGGAAAATACAAAAGCTTTAAAAGTGGCGGAAAATAAGTTTATTAGAAATATGGTTTCGCTACCTTTGTCGTCCCCCTTGAAACCCTTATTTTTAGACCTGGGCAAAAAATCAATAGTAGATCTGGTGCAAATTCGCCCTTTGTTATTTTGGGTTTGTCTTAGAAGGACCCCAGAACTCTCTAACTATGCCATGGTTTTGGATGAGTTGATTGGTTTGAATATAGCCAACAAAATCAAATGGTTGAACAATCTAAAGTGGCTCGTGAAAGCCATAGGTTTGGAGGAGAGTTGGATCTCACAAATGCCGCCCCCAAAAACAATTGTAAAGAAACTATATTGGGACTGGGTTGTTGCAAAAGATCTTAGGCACCAAAATTGGGGCCACTTAACCAACTCCTTTCTTGAACATAAGCCCCTTGGAAAATTGGAGCCCTTTTTGGATTTTAGCCAGGTCCCTCGAGATAGAACTTTGTTTCTGGAATTCAGATACGGCATTTTACCTCTTAACACATTCAAAGAAGGTTGGAAGGGATATAGTGGTACAGGGGTTAAATGTCCAGGTTGTCCCTGCCCGAAAGAATCATTAGGACACTTCCTATTTGCTTGTGTAGCCTACAAAAAACCTAGAGATAGGTGGTTGAAACCTGTTTGTAGGAATCTAGGGGTGAGGGAACATAGATCAGCCATGCGTATTTTACAAACAAATGTCATTTCTATGCATATGATTTGTGGGGTGGCTAAATATGTGGCGAATGCTTGGTTTATTAGGTCAAAATTTTTGCCCACTGTCTGAAATTACTTTTATGTTAATAATTTGTTTACTGAGGAAATTTTAATTTTTGTGTATAGCTATTTTGGATCGTGTGTGTTGTACTTTTATGAAACTTGTTTCGAATAAAGTAAAGTATTATTATGTTAATTGGCCATTTTCATGCACTTTTAACCATTCCATAAATCTTGTGTTTTGGGCCCCTGGAAGCATGAAAATCACTTTAAACATGCTAATTTTAGCTCTAACACTGATGATCCACCTACAAATGTGAACTGACGTTCAAAAATAAAACATTTGAAAACGGACCATTTTCCACATTTCTGAAGCATGACGTAATGGGGGGGTGTTATCTCTTTTGTCAAAAATCAGCCGTTTTTGCTCGAACATTAAATGCCTCCAAATGGTATTTAATTAACTTCCCGGGGTGAAGAAACCCTTTTTGAGAACTCAGAGTGAGTAAATTGGCCATTTTCATGCACTTTTAACCATTCCATAAATCTTGTGTTTTGGGCTCCTGGAAGCATGAAAATCACTTTAAACATGCTAATATTAGCTCTAACACTGATGATCCACCTACAAATGTGAACTGACGTTCAAAAATAAAACATTTGAAAACGGACCATTTTCCACATTTCTGAAGCATGACGTAATGGGGGGGTGTTATCTCTTTTGTCGAAAATCAGCCGTTTTTGCTCGAACATTAAATGCCTCCAAATGGTATTTAATTAACTTCCCGAGCCCCTGGAAGCATGAAAATCACTTTAAACATGCTAATTTTAGCTCTAACACTGATGATCCACCTACAAATGTGAACTGACGTTCAAAAATAAAACATTTGAAAACGGACCATTTTCCACATTTCTGAAGCATGACGTAATGGGGGGGTGTTATCTCTTTTGTCGAAAATCAGTCATTTTTGCTCGAACATTAAATGCCTCCAAATGGTATTTATTTCACTTCCCGAGCCCCTGGAAGCATGAAAATCACTTTAAACATGCTAATTTTAGCTCTAACACTGATGATCCACCTACAAATGTGAACTGACGTTCAAAAATAAAACATTTGAAAACGGACCATTTTCCACATTTCTGAAGCATGACGTAATGGGGGGGTGTTATCTCTTTTGTCGAAAATCAGCCGTTTTTGCTCGAACATTAAATGCCTCCAAATGGTATTTAATTAACTTCCCGGGGTGAAGAAACCCTTTTTGAGAACTCAGAGTGAGTAAATTGGCCATTTTCATGCACTTTTAACCATTCCATAAATCTTGTGTTTTGGGCCCCTGGAAGCATGAAAATCACTTTAAACATGCTAATTTTAGCTCTAACACTGATGATCCACCTACAAATGTGAACTGACGTTCAAAAATAAAACATTTGAAAACGGACGATTTTCCACATTTCTGAAGCATGACGTAATGGGGGGTGTTATCTCTTTTGTCGAAAATCAGCCGTTTTTGCTCGAACATTAAATGCCTCCAAATGGTATTTATTTCACTTCCCGAGCCCCTGGAAGCATAAAAATCACTTTAAACATGCTAATTTTAGCTCTAACACTGATGATCCACCTACAAATGTGAACTGACGTTCAAAAATAAAACATTTGAAAACGGACCATTTTCCACATTTCTGAAGCATGACGTAATGGGGGGGTGTTATCTCTTTTGTCGAAAATCAGCAGTTTTTGCTCGAACATTAAATGCCTCCAAATGGTATTTAATTAACTTCCCGGGGTGAAGAAACCCTTTTTGAGAACTCAGAGTGAGTAAATTGGCCATTTTCATGCACTTTTAACCATTCCATAAATCTTGTGTTTTGGGCCCCTGGAAGCATGAAAATCACTTTAAACATGCTAATTTTAGCTCTAACACTGATGATCCACCTACAAATGTGAACTGACGTTCAAAAAAAAAACATTTGAAAACGGACCATTTTCCACATTTCTGA
Organism: Lissotriton vulgaris; assembly: GCF_964263255.1. NCBI lineage: Eukaryota > Metazoa > Chordata > Amphibia > Caudata > Salamandridae > Lissotriton > Lissotriton vulgaris. The sequence continues at coordinate 223,094 of NW_028245263.1, read as the reverse complement.
AGCATGACGTAATGGGGGGGTGTTATCTCTTTTGTCAAAAATCAGCCGTTTTTGCTCGAACATTAAATGCCTCCAAATGGTATTTAATTAACTTCCCGGGGTGAAGAAACCCTTTTTGAGAACTCAGAGTGAGTAAATTGGCCATTTTCATGCACTTTTAACCATTCCATAAATCTTGTGTTTTAGGCCCCTGGAAGCATGAAAATCACTTTAAACATGCTAATTTTAGCTCTAACACTGATGATCCACCTACAAATGTGAACTGACGTTCAAAAATAAAACATTTGAAAACGGACCATTTTCCACATTTCTGAAGCATGACGTAATGGGGGGTGTTATCTCTTTTGTCGAAAATCAGCCGTTTTTGCTCGAACATTAAATGCCTCCAAATGGTATTTATTTCACTTCCCGAGCCCCTGGAAGCATGAAAATCACTTTAAACATGCTAATTTTAGCTCTAACACTGATGATCCACCTACAAATGTGAACTGACGTTCAAAAATAAAACATTTGAAAACGGACCATTTTCCACATTTCTGAAGCATGACGTAATGGGGGGGTGTTATCTCTTTTGTCGAAAATCAGCCATTTTTGCTCGAACATTAAATGCCTCCAAATGGTATTTAATTAACTTCCCGGGGTGAAGAAACCCTTTTTGAGTACTCAGAGTGAGTAAATTGGCCATTTTCATGCACTTTTACCCATTCCATAAATCTTGTGTTTTGGGCCCCTGGAAGCATGAAAATCACTTTAAACATGCTAATTTTAGCTCTAACACTGATGATCCACCTACAAATGTGAACTGACGTTCAAAAATAAAACATTTGAAAACGGACCATTTTCCACATTTCTGAAGCATGACGTAATGGGGGGGGTGTTATCTCTTTTGTCGAAAATCAGCCGTTTTTGCTCGAACATTAAATGCCTCCAAATGGTATTTAATTAACTTCCCGAGCCCCTGGAAGCATGAAAATCACTTTAACCCCTTCCATGCTGATGACGGCCCCCATCCGTCATGCATTACAGTGCTCATGTGCTCATGACGGCTGGGGGCCGTCATAAAGCCATTGATTCTTCAATAAGCCTAGCACACGAGAAAAATCGGCCCAGCATGGAAGGGGTTAAACATGCTAATTTTAGCTCTAACACTGATGATCCACCTACAAATGTGAACTGACGTTCAAAAATAAAACATTTGAAAACGGACCATTTTCCACATTTCTGAAGCATGACGTAATGGGGGGGTGTTATCTCTTTTGTCGAAAATCAGCAGTTTTTGCTCGAACATTAAATGCCTCCAAATGGTATTTAATTAACTTCCCGAGCCCCTGGAAGCATGAAAATCACTTTAAACATGCTAATTTTAGCTCTAACACTGATGATCCACCTACAAATGTGAAATGACGTTCAAAAATAAAACATTTGAAAACGGACCATTTTCCACATTTCTGAAGCATGGCGTAATGGGGGGGTGTTATCTCTTTTGTCGAAAATCAGCCGTTTTTGCTCGAACATTAAATGCCTCCAAATGGTATTTATTTCACTTCCCGAGCCCCTGGAAGCATGAAAATCACTTTAAACATGCTAATTTTAGCTCTAACACTGATGATCCACCTACAAATGTGAACTGACGTTCAAAAATAAAACATTTGAAAACGGACCATTTTCCACATTTCTGAAGCATGACGTAATGGGGGGGTGTTATCTCTTTTGTCGAAAATCAGCCGTTTTTGCTCGAACATTAAATTCCTCCAAATGGTATTTAATTAACTTCCCGGGGTGAAGAAACCCTTTTTGAGAACTCAGAGTGAGTAAATTGGCCATTTTCATGCACTTTTAACCATTCCATAAATCTTGTGTTTTGGGCCCCTGGAAGCATGAAAATCACTTTAAACATGCTAATTTTAGCTCTAACACTGATGATCCACCTACAAATGTGAACTGACGTTCAAAAATAAAACATTTGAAAACGGACCATTTTCCACATTTCTGAAGCATGACGTAATGGGGGGTGTTATCTCTTTTGTCGAAAATCAGCCGTTTTTGCTCGAACATTAAATGCCTCCAAATGGTATTTAATTAACTTCCCGAGCCCCTGGAAGCATGAAAATCACTTTAAACATGCTAATTTTAGCTCTAACACTGATGATCCACCTACAAATGTGAACTGACGTTCAAAAATAAAACATTTGAAAACGGACCATTTTCCACATTTCTTAAGCATGACGTAATGGGGGGGGTGTCATCTCTTTTGTCGAAAATCAGCCGTTTTTGCTCGAACATTAAATGCCTCCAAATGGTATTTAATTAACTTCCCGAGCCCCTGGAAGCATGAAAATCACTTTAAACATGCTCATTTTAGCTCTAACACTGATGATCCACCTACAAATGTGAACTGACGTTCAAAAATAAAACATTTGAAAACGGACCATTTTCCACATTTCTGAAGCATGACGTAATGGGGGGGTGTTATCTCTTTTGTCGAAAATCAGCCGTTTTTGCTCGAACATTAAATGCCTCCAAATGGTATTTAATTAACTTCCCGAGCCCCTGGAAGCATGAAAATCACTTTAAACATGCTAATTTTAGCTCTAACACTGATGATCCACCTACAAATGTGAACTGACGTTCAAAAATAAAACATTTGAAAACGGACCATTTTCCATATTTCTGAAGCATGACGTAATGGGGGGGTGTTATCTCTTTTCTCGAAAATCAGCCGTTTTTGCTCAAACATTAAATGCCTCCAAATGGTATTTAATTAACTTCCCGAGCCCCTGGAAGCATGAAAATCACTTTAAACATGCTAATTTTAGCTCTAACACTGATGATCCACCTACAAATGTGAACTGACGTTCAAAAATAAAACATTTGAAAACGGACCATTTTCCACATTTCTGAAGCATGACGTAATGGGGGGGTGTTATCTCTTTTGTCGAAAATCAGCAGTTTTTGCTCGAACATTAAATGCCTCCAAATGGTATTTAATTAACTTCCCGGGGTGAAGAAACCCTTTTTGAGAACTCAGAGTGAGTAAATTGGCCATTTTCATGCACTTTTAACCATTCCATAAATCTTGTGTTTTGGGCCCCTGGAAGCATGAAAATCACTTTAAACATGCTAATTTTAGCTCTAACACTGATGATCCACCTACAAATGTGAACTGACGTTCAAAAATAAAACATTTGAAAACGGACCATTTTCCACATTTCTGAAGCATGACGTAATGGGGGGGTGTTATCTCTTTTGTCAAAAATCAGCCGTTTTTGCTCGAACATTAAATGCCTCCAAATGGTATTTAATTAACTTCCCGGGGTGAAGAAACCCTTTTTGAGAACTCAGAGTGAGTAAATTGGCCATTTTCATGCACTTTTAACCATTCCATAAATCTTGTGTTTTGGGCCCCTGGAAGCATGAAAATCACTTTAAACATGCTAATTTTAGCTCTAACACTGATGATCCACCTACAAATGTGAACCCGGAATTCAAAAATAAAACATTTGAAAACGGACCATTTTCCACATTTCTGAAGCATGACGTAATGGGGGGGTGTTATCTCTTTTGTCGAAAATCTGCCGTTTTTGCTCGAACATTAAATGCCTCCAAATGGTATTTAATTAACTTCCCGAGCCCCTGGAAGCATGAAAATCACTTTAAACATGCAAATTTTAGCTCTAACACTGATGATCCACCTACAAATGTGAACTGACGTTCAAAAATAAAACATTTGAAAACGGACCATTTTCCACATTTCTGAAGCATGACGTAATGGGGGGGTGTTATCTCTTTTGTCGAAAATCAGTCGTTTTTGCTCGAACATTAAATGCCTCCAAATGGTATTTATTTCACTTCCCGAGCCCCTGGAAGCATGAAAATCACTTTAAACATGCTAATTTTAGCTCTAACACTGATGATCCACCTACAAATGTGAACTGACGTTCAAAAATAAAACATTTGAAAACGGACCATTTTCCACATTTCTGAAGCATGACGTAATGGGGGGGTGTTATCTCTTTTATCGAAAATCAGCCGTTTTTGCTCGAACATTAAATGCCTCCAAATGGTATTTAATTAACTTCCCGGGGTGAAGAAACCCTTTTTGAGAACTCAGAGTGAGTAAATTGGCCATTTTCATGCACTTTTAACCATTCCATAAATCTTGTGTTTTGGGCCCCTGGAAGCATGAAAATCACTTTAAACATGCTAATTTTAGCTCTAACACTGATGATCCACCTACAAATGTGAACTGACGTTCAAAAATAAAACATTTGAAAACGGACGATTTTCCACATTTCTGAAGCATGACGTAATGGGGGGTGTTATCTCTTTTGTCGAAAATCAGCCGTTTTTGCTCGAACATTAAATGCCTCCAAATGGTATTTATTTCACTTCCCGAGCCCCTGGAAGCATAAAAATCACTTTAAACATGCTAATTTTAGCTCTAACACTGATGATCCACCTACAAATGTGAACTGACGTTCAAAAATAAAACATTTGAAAACGGACCATTTTCCACATTTCTGAAGCATGACGTAATGGGGGGGTGTTATCTCTTTTGTCGAAAATCAGCAATTTTTGCTCGAACATTAAATGCCTCCAAATGGTATTTAATTAACTTCCCGGGGTGAAGAAACCCTTTTTGAGAACTCAGAGTGAGTAAATTGGCCATTTTCATGCACTTTTAACCATTCCATAAATCTTGTGTTTTGGGCCCCTGGAAGCATGAAAATCACTTTAAACATGCTAATTTTAGCTCTAACACTGATGATCCACCTACAAATGTGAACTGACGTTCAAAAAAAAAACATTTGAAAACGGACCATTTTCCACATTTCTGAAGCATGACGTAATGGGGGGGTGTTATCTCTTTTGTCAAAAATCAGCCGTTTTTGCTCGAACATTAAATGCCTCCAAATGGTATTTAATTAACTTCCCGGGGTGAAGAAACCCTTTTTGAGAACTCAGAGTGAGTAAATTGGCCATTTTCATGCACTTTTAACCATTCCATAAATCTTGTGTTTTGGGCCCCTGGAAGCATGAAAATCACTTTAAACATGCTAATTTTAGCTCTAACACTGATGATCCACCTACAAATGTGAACTGACGTTCAAAAATAAAACATTTGAAAACGGACCATTTTCCACATTTCTGAAGCATGACGTAATGGGGGGTGTTATCTCTTTTGTCGAAAATCAGCCGTTTTTGCTCGAACATTAAATGCCTCCAAATGGTATTTAATTAACTTCCCGAGCCCCTGGAAGCATGAAAATCACTTTAAACATGCTAATTTTAGCTCTAACACTGATGATCCACCTACAAATGTGAACTGACGTTCAAAAATAAAACATTTGAAAACGGACCATTTTCCACATTTCTTAAGCATGACGTAATGGGGGGGGTGTCATCTCTTTTGTCGAAAATCAGCCGTTTTTGCTCGAACATTAAATGCCTCCAAATGGTATTTAATTAACTTCCCGAGCCCCTGGAAGCATGAAAATCACTTTAAACATGCTAATTTTAGCTCTAACACTGATGATCCACCTACAAATGTGAACTGACGTTCAAAAATAAAACATTTGAAAACGGACCATTTTCCACATTTCTGAAGCATGACGTAATGGGGGGGTGTTATCTCTTTTGTCGAAAATCAGCCGTTTTTGCTCGAACATTAAATGCCTCCAAATGGTATTTAATTAACTTCCCGAGCCCCTGGAAGCATGAAAATCACTTTAAACATGCTAATTTTAGCTCTAACACTGATGATCCACCTACAAATGTGAACTGACGTTCAAAAATAAAACATTTGAAAACGGACCATTTTCCATATTTCTGAAGCATGACGTAATGGGGGGGTGTTATCTCTTTTCTCGAAAATCAGCCGTTTTTGCTCAAACATTAAATGCCTCCAAATGGTATTTAATTAACTTCCCGAGCCCCTGGAAGCATGAAAATCACTTTAAACATGCTAATTTTAGCTCTAACACTGATGATCCACCTACAAATGTGAACTGACGTTCAAAAATAAAACATTTGAAAACGGACCATTTTCCACATTTCTGAAGCATGACGTAATGGGGGGGTGTTATCTCTTTTGTCGAAAATCAGCAGTTTTTGCTCGAACATTAAATGCCTCCAAATGGTATTTAATTAACTTCCCGGGGTGAAGAAACCCTTTTTGAGAACTCAGAGTGAGTAAATTGGCCATTTTCATGCACTTTTAACCATTCCATAAATCTTGTGTTTTGGGCCCCTGGAAGCATGAAAATCACTTTAAACATGCTAATTTTAGCTCTAACACTGATGATCCACCTACAAATGTGAACTGACGTTCAAAAATAAAACATTTGAAAACGGACCATTTTCCACATTTCTGAAGCATGACGTAATGGGGGGGTGTTATCTCTTTTGTCAAAAATCAGCCGTTTTTGCTCGAACATTAAATGCCTCCAAATGGTATTTAATTAACTTCCCGGGGTGAAGAAACCCTTTTTGAGAACTCAGAGTGAGTAAATTGGCCATTTTCATGCACTTTTAACCATTCCATAAATCTTGTGTTTTGGGCCCCTGGAAGCATGAAAATCACTTTAAACATGCTAATTTTAGCTCTAACACTGATGATCCACCTACAAATGTGAACCCGGAATTCAAAAATAAAACATTTGAAAACGGACCATTTTCCACATTTCTGAAGCATGACGTAATGGGGGGGTGTTATCTCTTTTGTCGAAAATCTGCCGTTTTTGCTCGAACATTAAATGCCTCCAAATGGTATTTAATTAACTTCCCGAGCCCCTGGAAGCATGAAAATCACTTTAAACATGCAAATTTTAGCTCTAACACTGATGATCCACCTACAAATGTGAACTGACGTTCAAAAATAAAACATTTGAAAACGGACCATTTTCCACATTTCTGAAGCATGACGTAATGGGGGGGTGTTATCTCTTTTGTCGAAAATCAGTCGTTTTTGCTCGAACATTAAATGCCTCCAAATGGTATTTATTTCACTTCCCGAGCCCCTGGAAGCATGAAAATCACTTTAAACATGCTAATTTTAGCTCTAACACTGATGATCCACCTACAAATGTGAACTGACGTTCAAAAATAAAACATTTGAAAACGGACCATTTTCCACATTTCTGAAGCATGACGTAATGGGGGGGTGTTATCTCTTTTATCGAAAATCAGCCGTTTTTGCTCGAACATTAAATGCCTCCAAATGGTATTTAATTAACTTCCCGGGGTGAAGAAACCCTTTTTGAGAACTCAGAGTGAGTAAATTGGCCATTTTCATGCACTTTTAACCATTCCATAAATCTTGTGTTTTGGGCCCCTGGAAGCATGAAAATCACTTTAAACATGCTAATTTTAGCTCTAACACTGATGATCCACCTACAAATGTGAACTGACGTTCAAAAATAAAACATTTGAAAACGGACGATTTTCCACATTTCTGAAGCATGACGTAATGGGGGGTGTTATCTCTTTTGTCGAAAATCAGCCGTTTTTGCTCGAACATTAAATGCCTCCAAATGGTATTTATTTCACTTCCCGAGCCCCTGGAAGCATAAAAATCACTTTAAACATGCTAATTTTAGCTCTAACACTGATGATCCACCTACAAATGTGAACTGACGTTCAAAAATAAAACATTTGAAAACGGACCATTTTCCACATTTCTGAAGCATGACGTAATGGGGGGGTGTTATCTCTTTTGTCGAAAATCAGCAATTTTTGCTCGAACATTAAATGCCTCCAAATGGTATTTAATTAACTTCCCGGGTGAAGAAACCCTTTTTGAGAACTCAGAGTGAGTAAATTGGCCATTTTCATGCACTTTTAACCATTCCATAAATCTTGTGTTTTGGGCCCCTGGAAGCATGAAAATCACTTTAAACATGCTAATTTTAGCTCTAACACTGATGATCCACCTACAAATGTGAACTGACGTTCAAAAAAAAAACATTTGAAAACGGACCATTTTCCACATTTCTGAAGCATGACGTAATGGGGGGGTGTTATCTCTTTTGTCAAAAATCAGCCGTTTTTGCTCGAACATTAAATGCCTCCAAATGGTATTTAATTAACTTCCCGGGGTGAAGAAACCCTTTTTGAGAACTCAGAGTGAGTAAATTGGCCATTTTCATGCACTTTTAACCATTCCATAAATCTTGTGTTTTAGGCCCCTGGAAGCATGAAAATCACTTTAAACATGCTAATTTTAGCTCTAACACTGATGATCCACCTACAAATGTGAACTGACGTTCAAAAATAAAACATTTGAAAACGGACCATTTTCCACATTTCTGAAGCATGACGTAATGGGGGGTGTTATCTCTTTTGTCGAAAATCAGCCGTTTTTGCTCGAACATTAAATGCCTCCAAATGGTATTTATTTCACTTCCCGAGCCCCTGGAAGCATGAAAATCACTTTAAACATGCTAATTTTAGCTCTAACACTGATGATCCACCTACAAATGTGAACTGACGTTCAAAAATAAAACATTTGAAAACGGACCATTTTCCACATTTCTGAAGCATGACGTAATGGGGGGGTGTTATCTCTTTTGTCGAAAATCAGCCATTTTTGCTCGAACATTAAATGCCTCCAAATGGTATTTAATTAACTTCCCGGGGTGAAGAAACCCTTTTTGAGTACTCAGAGTGAGTAAATTGGCCATTTTCATGCACTTTTACCCATTCCATAAATCTTGTGTTTTGGGCCCCTGGAAGCATGAAAATCACTTTAAACATGCTAATTTTAGCTCTAACACTGATGATCCACCTACAAATGTGAACTGACGTTCAAAAATAAAACATTTGAAAACGGACCATTTTCCACATTTCTGAAGCATGACGTAATGGGGGGGGTGTTATCTCTTTTGTCGAAAATCAGCCGTTTTTGCTCGAACATTAAATGCCTCCAAATGGTATTTAATTAACTTCCCGAGCCCCTGGAAGCATGAAAATCACTTTAAACATGCTAATTTTAGCTCTAACACTGATGATCCACCTACAAATGTGAACTGACGTTCAAAAATAAAACATTTGAAAACGGACCATTTTCCACATTTCTGAAGCATGACGTAATGGGGGGGTGTTATCTCTTTTGTCGAAAATCAGCAGTTTTTGCTCGAACATTAAATGCCTCCAAATGGTATTTAATTAACTTCCCGAGCCCCTGGAAGCATGAAAATCACTTTAAACATGCTAATTTTAGCTCTAACACTGATGATCCACCTACAAATGTGAAATGACGTTCAAAAATAAAACATTTGAAAACAGACCATTTTCCACATTTCTGAAGCATGGCGTAATGGGGGGGTGTTATCTCTTTTGTCGAAAATCAGCCGTTTTTGCTCGAACATTAAATGCCTCCAAATGGTATTTATTTCACTTCCCGAGCCCCTGGAAGCATGAAAATCACTTTAAACATGCTAATTTTAGCTCTAACACTGATGATCCACCTACAAATGTGAACTGACGTTCAAAAATAAAACATTTGAAAACGGACCATTTTCCACATTTCTGAAGCATGACGTAATGGGGGGGTGTTATCTCTTTTGTCGAAAATCAGCCATTTTTGCTCGAACATTAAATGCCTCCAAATGGTATTTAATTAACTTCCCGGGGTGAAGAAACCCTTTTTGAGTACTCAGAGTGAGTAAATTGGCCATTTTCATGCACTTTTACCCATTCCATAAATCTTGTGTTTTGGGCCCCTGGAAGCATGAAAATCACTTTAAACATGCTAATTTTAGCTCTAACACTGATGATCCACCTACAAATGTGAACTGACGTTCAAAAATAAAACATTTGAAAACGGACCATTTTCCACATTTCTGAAGCATGACGTAATGGGGGGGGGTGTTATCTCTTTTGTCGAAAATCAGCCGTTTTTGCTCGAACATTAAATGCCTCCAAATGGTATTTAATTAACTTCCCGAGCCCCTGGAAGCATGAAAATCACTTTAAACATGCTAATTTTAGCTCTAACACTGATGATCCACCTACAAATGTGAACTGACGTTCAAAAATAAAACATTTGAAAACGGACCATTTTCCACATTTCTGAAGCATGACGTAATGGGGGGGTGTTATCTCTTTTGTCGAAAATCAGCAGTTTTTGCTCGAACATTAAATGCCTCCAAATGGTATTTAATTAACTTCCCGAGCCCCTGGAAGCATGAAAATCACTTTAAACATGCTAATTTTAGCTCTAACACTGATGATCCACCTACAAATGTGAAATGACGTTCAAAAATAAAACATTTGAAAACAGACCATTTTCCACATTTCTGAAGCATGGCGTAATGGGGGGGTGTTATCTCTTTTGTCGAAAATCAGCCGTTTTTGCTCGAACATTAAATGCGTCCAAATGGTATTTATTTCACTTCCCGAGCCCCTGGAAGCATGAAAATCACTTTAAACATGCTAATTTTAGCTCTAACACTGATGATCCACCTACAAATGTGAACTGACGTTCAAAAATAAAACATTTGAAAACGGACCATTTTCCACATTTCTGAAGCATGACGTAATGGGGGGGTGTTATCTCTTTTGTCGAAAATCAGCCGTTTTTGCTCGAACATTAAATTCCTCCAAATGGTATTTAATTAACTTCCCGGGGTGAAGAAACCCTTTTTGAGAACTCAGAGTGAGTAAATTGGCCATTTTCATGCACTTTTAACCATTCCATAAATCTTGTGTTTTGGGCCCCTGGAAGCATGAAAATCACTTTAAACATGCTAATTTTAGCTCTAACACTGATGATCCACCTACAAATGTGAACTGACGTTCAAAAATAAAACATTTGAAAACGGACCATTTTCCACATTTCTGAAGCATGACGTAATGGGGGGTGTTATCTCTTTTGTCGAAAATCAGCCGTTTTTGCTCGAACATTAAATGCCTCCAAATGGTATTTAATTAACTTCCCGAGCCCCTGGAAGCATGAAAATCACTTTAAACATGCTAATTTTAGCTCTAACACTGATGATCCACCTACAAATGTGAACTGACGTTCAAAAATAAAACATTTGAAAACGGACCATTTTCCACATTTCTTAAGCATGACGTAATGGGGGGGTGTCATCTCTTTTGTCGAAAATCAGCCGTTTTTGCTCGAACATTAAATGCCTCCAAATGGTATTTAATTAACTTCCCGAGCCCCTGGAAGCATGAAAATCACTTTAAACATGCTAATTTTAGCTCTAACACTGATGATCCACCTACAAATGTGAACTGACGTTCAAAAATAAAACATTTGAAAACGGACCATTTTCCACATTTCTGAAGCATGACGTAATGGGGGGGTGTTATCTCTTTTGTCGAAAATCAGCCGTTTTTGCTCGAACTTTAAATGCCTCCAAATGGTATTTAATTAACTTCCCGAGCCCCTGGAAGCATGAAAATCACTTAAAACATGCTAATTTTAGCTCCAACACTGATGATCCACCTACAAATGTGAACTGACGTTCAAAAATAAAACATTTGAAAACGGACCATTTTCCACATTTCTGAAGCATGACGTAATGGGGGGTGTTATCTCTTTTGTCGAAAATCAGCCCTTTTTGCTCGAACATTAAATGCCTCCAAATGGTATTTAATTAACTTCCCGAGCCCCTGGAAGCATGAAAATCACTTTAAACATGCTAATTTTAGCTCTAACACTGATGATCCACCTACAAATGTGAACTGACGTTCAAAAATAAAACATTTGAAAATGGACCATTTTCCACATTTCTGAAGCATGACGTAATAGGGGGGTGTTATCTCTTTTGTCGAAAATCAGCAGTTTTTGCTCGAACATTAAATGCCTCCAAATGGTATTTAATTAACTTCCCGAGCCCCTGGAAGCATGAAAATCACTTTAAACATGCTAATTTTAGCTCTAACACTGATGATCCACCTACAAATGTGAAATGACGTTCAAAAATAAAACATTTGAAAACGGACCATTTTCCACATTTCTGAAGCATGACGTAATGGGGGGGTGTTATCTCTTTTGTCGAAAATCAGCCGTTTTTGCTCGAACATTAAATGCCTCCAAATGGTATTTATTTCACTTCCTGAGCCCCTGGAAGCATGAAAATCACTTTAAACATGCTAATTTTAGCTCTAACACTGATGATCCACCTACAAATGTGAACTTACGTTCAAAAATAAAACATTTGAAAACGGACCATTTTCCACATTTCTGAAGCATGACGTAATTGGGGGGTGTTATCTCTTTTGTCGAAAATCAGCCGTTTTTGCTCGAACATTAAATTCCTCCAAATGGTATTTAATTAACTTCCCGGGGTGAAGAAACCCTTTTTGAGAACTCAGAGTGAGTAAATTGGCCATTTTCATGCACTTTTAACCATTCCATAAATATTGTGTTTTGGGCCCCTGGAAGCATGAAAATCACTTTAAACATGCTAATTTTAGCTCTAACACTGATGATCCACCTACAAATGTGAACTGACGTTCAAAAATAAAACATTTGAAAACGGACCATTTTCCACATTTCTGAAGCATGACGTAATGGGGGGTGTTATCTCTTTTGTCGAAAATCAGCCGTTTTTGCTCGAACATTAAATGCCTCCAAATGGTATTTAATTAACTTCCCGAGCCCCTGGAAGCATGAAAATCACTTTAAACATGCTAATTTTAGCTCTAACACTGATGATCCACCTACAAATGTGAACTGACGTTCAAAAATAAAACATTTGAAAACGGACCATTTTCCAAATTTCTTAAGCATGACGTAATGGGGGGGGGGTGTCATCTCTTTTGTCGAAAATCAGCCGTTTTTGCTCGAACATTAAATGCCTCCAAATGGTATTTAATTAACTTCCCGAGCCCCTGGAAGCATGAAAATCACTTTAAACATGCTAATTTTTGCTCTAACACTGATGATCCACCTACAAATGTGAACTGACGTTCAAAAATAAAACATTTGAAAATGGACCATTTTCCACATTTCTGAAGCATGACGTAATGGGGGGGGTGTTATCTCTTTTGTCGAAAATCAGCCGTTTTTGCTCGAACATTAAATGCCTCCAAATGGTATTTAATTAACTTCCCGAGCCCCTGGAAACATGAAAATCACTTTAAACATGCTAATTTTAGCTCTAACACTGATGATCCACCTACAAATGTGAACTGACGTTCAAAAATAAAACATTTGAAAACGGACCATTTTCCACATTTCTGAAGCATGACGTAATGGGGGGGTGTTATCTCTTTTGTCGAAAATCAGCAGTTTTTGCTCGAACATTAAATGCCTCCAAATGGTATTTAATTAACTTCCCGGGGTGAAGAAACCCTTTTTGAGAACTCAGAGTGAGTAAATTGGCCATTTTCATGCACTTTTAACCATTCCATAAATCTTGTGTTTTGGGCCCCTGGAAGCATGAAAATCACTTTAAACATGCTAATTTTAGCTCTAACACTGATGATCCACCTACAAATGTGAACTGACGTTCAAAAATAAAACATTTGAAAACTGACCATTTTCCACATTTCTGAAGCATGACGTAATGGGGGGGTGTTATCTCTTTTGTCAAAAATCAGCCGTTTTTGCTCGAACATTAAATGCCTCCAAATGGTATTTAATTAACTTCCCGGGGTGAAGAAACCCTTTTTGAGAACTCAGAGTGAGTAAATTGGCCATTTTCATGCACTTTTAACCATTCCATAAATCTTGTGTTTTGGGCCCCTGGAAGCATGAAAATCACTTTAAACATGCTAATTTTAGCTCTAACACTGATGATCCACCTACAAATGTGAACTGACGTTCAAAAATAAAACATTTGAAAACGGACCATTTTCCACATTTCTGAAGCATGACGTAATGGGGGGTGTTATCTCTTTTGTCGAAAATCAGCCGTTTTTGCTCGAACATTAAATGCCTCCAAATGGTATTTATTTCACTTCCCGAGCCCCTGGAAGCATGAAAATCACTTTAAACATGCTAATTTTAGCTCTAACACTGATGATCCACCTACAAATGTGAACTGACGTTCAAAAATAAAACATTTGAAAACGGACCATTTTCCACATTTCTGAAGCATGACGTAATGGGGGGGTGTTATCTCTTTTGTCGAAAATCAGCCGTTTTTGCTCGAACATTAAATGCCTCCAAATGGTATTTAATTAACTTCCCGGGGTGAAGAAACCCTTTTTGAGTACTCAGAGTGAGTAAATTTGCCATTTTCATGCACTTTTAACCATTCCATAAATCTTGTGTTTTGGGCCCCTGGAAGCATGAAAATCACTTTAAACATGCTAATTTTAGCTCTAACACTGATGATCCACCTACAAATGTGAACTGACGTTCAAAAATAAAACATTTGAAAACGGACCATTTTCCACATTTCTGAAGCATGACGTAATGGGGGGGTGTTATCTCTTTTGTCGAAAATCAGCCGTTTTTGCTCGAACATTAAATGCCTCCAAATGGTATTTAATTAACTTCCCGAGCCCCTGGAAGCATGAAAATCACTTTAAACATGCTAATTTTAGCTCTAACACTGATGATCCACCTACAAATGTGAACTGACGTTCAAAAATAAAACATTTGAAAACGGACCATTTTCCACATTTCTGAAGCATGACGTAATGGGGGGGTTTATCTCTTTTGTCGAAAATCAGCCGTTTTTGCTCAAACATTAAATGCCTCCAAATGGTATTTAATTAACTTCCCGAGCCCCTGGAAGCATGAAAATCCCTTTAAACATGCTAATTTTAGCTCTAACACTGATGATCCACCTACAAATGTGAACTGACGTTCAAAAATAAAACATTTGAAAACGGACCATTTTCCACATTTCTGAAGCATGACGTAATGGGGGGGGTGTTATCTCTTTTGTCGAAAATCAGCCGTTTTTGCTCGAACATTAAATGCCTCCAAATGGTATTTATTTCACTTCCCGAGCCCCTGGAAGCATGAAAATCACTTTAAACATGCTAATTTTAGCTCTAACACTGATGATCCACCTACAAATGTGAACTGACGTTCAAAAATAAAACATTTGAAAACGGACCATTTTCCACATTTCTGAAGCATGACGTAATGGGGGGGTGTTATCTCTTTTGTCGAAAATCTGCCGTTTTTGCTCGAACATTAAATGCCTCCAAATGGTATTTAATTAACTTCCCGGGGTGAAGAAACCCTTTTTGAGAACTCAGAGTGAGTAAATTGGCCATTTTCATGCACTTTTAACCATTCCATAAATCTTGTGTTTTGGGCCCCTGGAAGCATGAAAATCACTTTAAACATGCTAATTTTAGCTCTAACACTGATGATCCACCTACAAATGTGAACTGAGGTTCAAAAATAAAACATTTGAAAACGGACCATTTTCCACATTTCTGAAGCATGACGTAATGGGGGGGTGTTATCTCTTTTGTCAAAAATCAGCCGTTTTTGCTCGAACATTAAATGCCTCCAAATGGTATTTAATTAACTTCCCGGGGTGAAGAAACCCTTTTTGAGAACTCAGAGTGAGTAAATTGGCCATTTTCATGCACTTTTAACCATTCCATAAATCTTGTGTTTTGGGCCCCTGGAAGCATGAAAATCACTTTAAACATGCTAATTTTAGCTCTAACACTGATGATCCACCTACAAATGTGAACTGACGTTCAAAAATAAAACATTTGAAAATGGACCATTTTCCACATTTCTGAAGCATGACGTAATGGGGGGGTGTTATCTCTTTTGTCGAAAATCAGCAGTTTTTGCTCGAACATTAAATGCCTCCAAATGGTATTTAATTAACTTCCCGAGCCCCTGGAAGCATGAAAATCACTTTAAACATGCTAATTTTAGCTCTAACACTGATGATCCACCTACAAATGTGAACTGACGTTCAAAAATAAAACATTTGAAAATGGACCATTTTCCACATTTCTGAAGCATGACGTAATGGGGGGGTGTTATCTCTTTTGTCGAAAATCAGCCGTTTTTGCTCGAACATTAAATGCCTCCAAATGGTATTTAATTAACTTCCCGAGCCCCTGGAAGCATGACAATCACTTTAAACATGCTAATTTTAGCTCTAACACTGATGATCCACCTACAAATGTGAACTGACGTTCAAAAATAAAACATTTGAAAACGGACCATTTTCCACATTTCTGAAGCATGACGTAATGGGGGGGTGTTATCTCTTTTGTCGAAAATCAGCAGTTTTTTGCTCGAACATTAAATGCCTCCAAATGGTATTTAATTAACTTCCCGGGGTGAAGAAACCCTTTTTGAGAACTCAGAGTGAGTAAATTGGCCATTTTCATGCACTTTTAACCATTCCATAAATCTTGTGTTTTGGGCCCCTGGAAGCATGAAAATCACTTTAAACATGCTAATTTTAGCTCTAACACTGATGATCCACCTACAAATGTGAACTGACGTTCAATAATAAAACATTTGAAAACGGACCATTTTCCACATTTCTGAAGCATGACGTAATGGGGGGGTGTTATCTCTTTTGTCAAAAATCAGCCGTTTTTGCTCGAACATTAAATGCCTCCAAATGGTATTTAATTAACTTCCCGGGGTGAAGAAACCCTTTTTGAGAACTCAGAGTGAGTAAATTGGCCATTTTCATGCACTTTTAACCATTCCATAAATCTTGTGTTTTGGGCTCCTGGAAGCATGAAAATCACTTTAAACATGCTAATTTTAGCTCTAACACTGATGATCCACCTACAAATGTGAACTGACGTTCAAAAATAAAACATTTGAAAACGGACCATTTTCCACATTTCTGAAGCATGACGTAATGGGGGGTGTTATCTCTTTTGTCGAAAATCAGCCGTTTTTGCTCGAACATTAAATGCCTCCAAATGGTATTTATTTCACTTCCCGAGCCCCTGGAAGCATGAAAATCACTTTAAACATGCTAATTTTAGCTCTAACACTGATGATCCACCGACAAATGTGAACTGACGTTCAAAAATAAAACATTTGAAAACGGACCATTTTCCACATTTCTGAAGCATGACGTAATGGGGGGGTGTTATCTCTTTTGTCGAAAATCAGCCGTTTTTGCTCGAACATTAAATGCCTCCAAATGGTATTTAATTAACTTCCCGGGGTGAAGAAACCCTTTTTGAGTACTCAGAGTGAGTAAATTGGCCATTTTCATGCACTTTTAACCATTCCATAAATCTTGTGTTTTGGGCCCCTGGAAGCATGAAAATCACTTTAAACATGCTAATTTTAGCTCTAACACTGATGATCCACCTACAAATGTGAACTGACGTTCAAAAATAAAACATTTGAAAACGGACCATTTTCCACATTTCTGAAGCATGACGTAATGGGGGGGTGTTATCTCTTTTGTCGAAAATCAGCCGTTTTTGCTCGAACATTAAATGCCTCCAAATGGAATTTAATTAACTTCCCGAGCCCCTGGAAGCATGAAAATCACTTTAAACATGCTAATTTTAGCTCTAACACTGATGATCCACCTACAAATGTGAACTGACGTTCAAAAATAAAACTTTTGAAAACGGACCATTTTCCACATTTCTGAAGCATGACGTAATGGGGGGGTTTATCTCTTTTGTCGAAAATCAGCCGTTTTTGCTCAAACATTAAATGCCTCCAAATGGTATTTAATTAACTTCCCGAGCCCCTGGAAGCATGAAAATCACTTTAAACATGCTAATTTTAGCTCTAACACTGATGATCCACCTACAAATGTGAACTGACGTTCAAAAATAAAACATTTGAAAACGGACCATTTTCCACATTTCTGAAGCATGACGTAATGGGGGGGTGTTATCTCTTTTGTCGAAAATCAGCCGTTTTTGCTCGAACATTAAATGCCTCCAAATGGTATTTATTTCACTTCCCGAGCCCCTGGAAGCATGAAAATCACTTTAAACATGCTAATTTTAGCTCTAACACTGATGATCCACCTACAAATGTGAACTGACGTTCAAAAATAAAACATTTGAAAACGGACCATTTTCCACATTTCTGAAGCATGACGTAATGGGGGGGTGTTATCTCTTTTGTCGAAAATCTGCCGTTTTTGCTCGAACATTAAATGCCTCCAAATGGTATTTAATTAACTTCCCCGGGTGAAGAAACCCTTTTTGAGAACTCAGAGTGAGTAAATTGGCCATTTTCATGCACTTTTAACCATTCCATAAATCTTGTGTTTTGGGCCCCTGGAAGCATGAAAATCACTTTAAACATGCTAATTTTAGCTCTAACACTGATGATCCACCTACAAATGTGAACTGACGTTCAAAAATAAAACATTTGAAAACGGACGATTTTCCACATTTCTGAAGCATGACGTAATGGGGGGTGTTATCTCTTTTGTCGAAAATCAGCCGTTTTTGCTCGAACATTAAATGCCTCCAAATGGTATTTATTTCACTTCCCGAGCCCCTGGAAGCATGAAAATCACTTTAAACATGCTAATTTTAGCTCTAACACTGATGATCCACCTACAAATGTGAACTGACGTTCAAAAATAAAACATTTGAAAACGGACCATTTTCCACATTTCTGAAGCATGACGTAATGGGGGGGTGTTATCTCTTTTGTCGAAAATCAGCAGTTTTTGCTCGAACATTAAATGCCTCCAAATGGTATTTAATTAACTTCCCGGGGTGAAGAAACCCTTTTTGAGAACTCAGAGTGAGTAAATTGGCCATTTTCATGCACTTTTAACCATTCCATAAATCTTGTGTTTTGGGCCCCTGGAAGCATGAAAATCACTTTAAACATGCTAATTTTAGCTCTAACACTGATGATCCACCTACAAATGTGAACTGAGGTTCAAAAATAAAACATTTGAAAACGGACCATTTTCCACATTTCTGAAGCATGACGTAATGGGGGGGTGTTATCTCTTTTGTCAAAAATCAGCCGTTTTTGCTCGAACATTAAATGCCTCCAAATGGTATTTAATTAACTTCCCGGGGTGAAGAAACCCTTTTTGAGAACTCAGAGTGAGTAAATTGGCCATTTTCATGCACTTTTAACCATTCCATAAATCTTGTGTTTTGGGCCCCTGGAAGCATGAAAATCACTTTAAACATGCTAATTTTAGCTCTAACACTGATGATCCACCTACAAATGTGAACTGACGTTCAAAAATAAAACATTTGAAAACGGACCATTTTCCACATTTCTGAAGCATGACGTAATGGGGGGGTGTTATCTCTTTTGTCGAAAATCAGCCGTTTTTGCTCGAACATTAAATGCCTCCAAATGGTATTTATTTCACTTCCCGAGCCCCTGGAAGCATGAAAATCACTTTAAACATGCTAATTTTAGCTCTAACACTGATGATCCACCTACAAATGTGAACTGACGTTCAAAAATAAAACATTTGAAAACGGACCATTTTCCACATTTCTGAAGCATGGGGGGGTGTTATCTCTTTTGTCGAAAATCTGCCGTTTTTGCTCGAACATTAAATGCCTCCAAATGGTATTTAATTAACTTCCCCGGGTGAAGAAACCCTTTTTGAGAACTCAGAGTGAGTAAATTGGCCATTTTCATGCACTTTTAACCATTCCATAAATCTTGTGTTTTGGGCCCCTGGAAGCATGAAAATCACTTTAAACATGCTAATTTTAGCTCTAACACTGATGATCCACCTACAAATGTGAACTGACGTTCAAAAATAAAACATTTGAAAACGGACGATTTTCCACATTTCTGAAGCATGACGTAATGGGGGGTGTTATCTCTTTTGTCGAAAATCAGCCGTTTTTGCTCGAACATTAAATGCCTCCAAATGGTATTTATTTCACTTCCCGAGCCCCTGGAAGCATGAAAATCACTTTAAACATGCTAATTTTAGCTCTAACACTGATGATCCACCTACAAATGTGAACTGACGTTCAAAAATAAAACATTTGAAAACGGACCATTTTCCACATTTCTGAAGCATGACGTAATGGGGGGGTGTTATCTCTTTTGTCGAAAATCAGCAGTTTTTGCTCGAACATTAAATGCCTCCAAATGGTATTTAATTAACTTCCCGGGGTGAAGAAACCCTTTTTGAGAACTCAGAGTGAGTAAATTGGCCATTTTCATGCACTTTTAACCATTCCATAAATCTTGTGTTTTGGGCCCCTGGAAGCATGAAAATCACTTTAAACATGCTAATTTTAGCTCTAACACTGATGATCCACCTACAAATGTGAACTGAGGTTCAAAAATAAAACATTTGAAAACGGACCATTTTCCACATTTCTGAAGCATGACGTAATGGGGGGTGTTATCTCTTTTGTCAAAAATCAGCCGTTTTTGCTCGAACATTAAATGCCTCCAAATGGTATTTAATTAACTTCCCGGGGTGAAGAAACCCTTTTTGAGAACTCAGAGTGAGTAAATTGGCCATTTTCATGCACTTTTAACCATTCCATAAATCTTGTGTTTTGGGCCCCTGGAAGCATGAAAATCACTTTAAACATGCTAATTTTAGCTCTAACACTGATGATCCACCTACAAATGTGAACTGACGTTCAAAAATAAAACATTTGAAAACGGACCATTTTCCACATTTCTGAAGCATGACGTAATGGGGGGGTGTTATCTCTTTTGTCGAAAATCAGCCGTTTTTGCTCGAACATTAAATGCCTCCAAATGGTATTTATTTCACTTCCGAGCCCCTGGAAGCATGAAAATCACTTTAAACATGCTAATTTTAGCTCTAACACTGATGATCCACCTACAAATGTGAACTGACGTTCAAAAATAAAACATTTGAAAACGGACCCTTTTCCACATTTCTGAAGCATGACGTAATGGGGGGGTGTTATCTCTTTTGTCGAAAATCTGCCGTTTTTGCTCGAACATTAAATGCCTCCAAATGGTATTTAATTAACTTCCCCGGGTGAAGAAACCCTTTTTGAGAACTCAGAGTGAGTAAATTGGCCATTTTCATGCACTTTTAACCATTCCATAAATCTTGTGTTTTGGGCCCCTGGAAGCATGAAAATCACTTTAAACATGCTAATTTTAGCTCTAACACTGATGATCCACCTACAAATGTGAACTGACGTTCAAAAATAAAACATTTGAAAACCGACGATTTTCCACATTTCTGAAGCATGACGTAATGGGGGGTGTTATCTCTTTTGTCGAAAATCAGCCGTTTTTGCTCGAACATTAAATGCCTCCAAATGGTATTTATTTCACTTCCCGAGCCCCTGGAAGCATGAAAATCACTTTAAACATGCTAATTTTAGCTCTAACACTGATGATCCACCTACAAATGTGAACTGACGTTCAAAAATAAAACATTTGAAAACGGACCATTTTCCACATTTCTGAAGCATGACGTAATGGGGGGGTGTTATCTCTTTTGTCGAAAATCTGCAGTTTTTGCTCGAACATTAAATGCCTCCAAATGGTATTTAATTAACTTCCCGGGGTGAAGAAACCCTTTTTGAGAACTCAGAGTGAGTAAATTGGCCATTTTCATGCACTTTTAACCATTCCATAAATCTTGTGTTTTGGGCCCCTGGAAGCATGAAAATCACTTTAAACATGCTAATTTTAGCTCTAACACTGATGATCCACCTACAAATGTGAACTGAGGTTCAAAAATAAAACATTTGAAAACGGACCATTTTCCACATTTCTGAAGCATGACGTAATGGGGGGGTGTTATCTCTTTTGTCAAAAATCAGCCGTTTTTGCTCGAACATTAAATGCCTCCAAATGGTATTTAATTAACTTCCCGGGGTGAAGATACCCTTTTTGAGAACTCAGAGTGAGTAAATTGGCCATTTTCATGCACTTTTAACCATTCCATAAATCTTGTGTTTTGGGCCCCTGGAAGCATGAAAATCACTTTAAACATGCTAATTTTAGCTCTAACACTGATGATCCACCTACAAATGTGAACTGACGTTCAAAAATAAAACATTTGAAAACGGACCATTTTCCACATTTCTGAAGCATGACGTAATGGGGGGGTGTTATCTCTTTTGTCGAAAATCAGCCGTTTTTGCTCGAACATTAAATGCCTCCAAATGGTATTTAATTAACTTCCCGAGCCCCTGGAAGCATGAAAATCACTTTAAACATGCTAATTTTAGCTCTAACACTGATGATCCACCTACAAATGTGAACTGACGTTCAAAAATAAAACATTTGAAAACGGACCATTTTCCACATTTCTGAAGCATGACGTAATGGGGGGGTGTTATCTCTTTTGTCTAAAATCAGCCGTTTTTGCTCGAACATTAAATGCCTCCAAATGGTATTTATTTCACTTCCCGAGCCCCTGGAAGCATGAAAATCACTTTAAACATGCTAATTTTAGCTCTAACACTGATGATCCACCTACAAATGTGAACTGACGTTCAAAAATAAAACATTTGAAAACGGACCATTTTCCACATTTCTGAAGCATGACGTAATGGGGGGGTGTTATCTCTTTTGTCGAAAATCAGCCGTTTTTGCTCGAACATTAAATGCCTCCAAATAGTATTTATTTCACTTCCCGAGCCCCTGGAAGCATGAAAATCACTTTAAACATGCTAATTTTAGCTCTAACACTGATGATCCACCTACAAATGTGAACTGACGTTCAAAAATAAAACATTTGAAAACGGACCATTTTCCACATTTCTGAAGCATGACGTAATGGGGGGGTGTTATCTCTTTTGTCGAAAATCAGCCGTTTTTGCTCGAACATTAAATGCCTCCAAATGGTATTTAATTAACTTCCCGGGGTGAAGAAACCCTTTTTGAGAACTCAGAGTGAGTAAATTGGCCATTTTCATGCACTTTTAACCATTCCATAAATCTTGTGTTTTGGGCCCCTGGAAGCATGAAAATCACTTTAAACATGCTAATTTTAGCTCTAACACTGATGATCCACCTACAAATGTGAACTGACGTTCAAAAATAAAACATTTGAAAACGGACGATTTTCCACATTTCTGAAGCATGACGTAATGGGGGGGTGTTATCTCTTTTGTCAAAAATCAGCCGTTTTTGCTCGAACATTAAATGCCTCCAAATGGTATTTAATTAACTTCCCGGGGTGAAGAAACCCTTTTTGAGAACTCAGAGTGAGTAAATTGGCCATTTTCATGCACTTTTAACCATTCCATAAATCTTGTGTTTTAGGCCCCTGGAAGCATGAAAATCACTTTAAACATGCTAATTTTAGCTCTAACACTGATGATCCACCTACAAATGTGAACTGACGTTCAAAAAGAAAACATTTGAAAACGGACCATTTTCCACATTTCTGAAGCATGACGTAATGGGGGGTGTTATCTCTTTTGTCGAAAATCAGCCGTTTTTGCTCGAACATTAAATGCCTCCAAATGGTATTTATTTCACTTCCCGAGCCCCTGGAAGCATGAAAATCACTTTAAACATGCTAATTTTAGCTCTAACACTGATGATCCACCTACAAATGTGAACTGACGTTCAAAAATAAAACATTTGAAAACGGACCATTTTCCACATTTCTGAAGCATGACGTAATGGGGGGGTGTTATCTCTTTTGTCGAAAATCAGCCGTTTTTGCTCGAACATTAAATGCCTCCAAATGGTATTTATTTCACTTCCCGAGCCCCTGGAAGCATGAAAATCACTTTAAACATGCTAATTTTACCTCTAACACTGATGATCCACCTACAAATGTGAACTGACGTTCAAAAATAAAACATTTGAAAACGGACCATTTTCCACATTTCTGAAGCATGACGTAATGGGGGGGTGTTATCTCTTTTGTCGAAAATCAGCCGTTTTTGCTCGAACATTAAATGCCTCCAAATGGTATTTAATTAACTTCCCGAGCCCCTGGAAGCATGAAAATCACTTTAAACATGCTAATTTTAGCTCTAACACTGATGATCCACCTACAAATGTGAACTGACGTTCAAAAATAAAACATTTGAAAACGGACCATTTTCCACATTTCTGAAGCATGACGTAATGGGGGGGTGTTATCTCTTTTGTCGAAAATCAGCAGTTTTTGCTCGAACATTAAATGCCTCCAAATGGTATTTAATTAACTTCCCGGGGTGAAGAAACCCTTTTTGAGTACTCAGAGTGAGTAAATTGGCCATTTTCATGCACTTTTAACCATTCCATAAATCTTGTGTTTTGGGCCCCTGGAAGCATGAAAATCACTTTAAACATGCTAATTTGAGCTCTAACACTGATGATCCACCTACAAATGTGAACTGACGTTCAAAAATAAAACATTTGAAAACGGACCATTTTCCACATTTCTGAAGCATGACGTAATGGGGGGGGTGTTATCTCTTTTGTCGAAAATCAGCCGTTTTTGCTCGAACATTAAATGCCTCTAAATGGTATTTAATTAACTTCCCGAGCCCCTGGAAGCATGAAAATCACTTTAAACATGCTAATTTTAGCTCTAACACTGATGATCCACCTACAAATGTGAACTGACGTTCAAAAATAAAACATTTGAAAACGGACCATTTTCCACATTTCTGAAGCATGACGTAATGGGGGGTGTTATCTCTTTTGTCGAAAATCAGCAGTTTTTGCTCGAACATTAAATGCCTCCAAATGGTATTTAATTAACTTCCCGAGCCCCTGGAAGCATGAAAATCACTTTAAACATGCTAATTTTAGCTCTAACACTGATGATCCACCTACAAATGTGAAATGACGTTCAAAAATAAAACATTTGAAAACGGACCATTTTCCACATTTCTGAAGCATGACGTAATGGGGGGGTGTTATCTCTTTTGTCAAAAATCAGCCGTTTTTGCTCGAACATTAAATGCCTCCAAATGGTATTTATTTCACTTCCCGAGCCCCTGGAAGCATGAAAATCACTTTAAACATGCTAATTTTAGCTCTAACACTGATGATCCACCTACAAATGTGAACTGACGTTCAAAAATAAAACATTTGAAAACGGACCATTTTCCACATTTCTGAAGCATGACGTAATGGGGGGGTGTTATCTCTTTTGTCGAAAATCAGCCGTTTTTGCTCGAACATTAAATTCCTCCAAATGGTATTTAATTAACTTCCCGGGGTGAAGAAACCCTTTTTGAGAACTCAGAGTGAGTAAATTGACCATTTTCATGCACTTTTAACCATTCCATAAATCTTGTGTTTTGGGCCCCTGGAAGCATGAAAATCACTTTAAACATGCTAATTTTAGCTCTAACACTGATGATCCACCTACAAATGTGAACTGACGTTCAAAAATAAAACATTTGAAAACGGACCATTTTCCACATTTCTGAAGCATGACGTAATGGGGGGTGTTATCTCTTTTGTCGAAAATCAGCCGTTTTTGCTCGAACATTAAATGCCTCCAAATGGTATTTAATTAATTTCCCGAGCCCCTGGAAGCATGAAAATCACTTTAAACATGCTAATTTTAGCTCTAACACTGATGATCCACCTACAAATGTGAACTGACGTTCAAAAATAAAACATTTGAAAACGGACCATTTTCCACATTTCTTAAGCATGACGTAATGGGGGGGGTGTCATCTCTTTTGTCGAAAATCAGCCGTTTTTGCTCGAACATTAAATGCCTCCAAATGGTATTTAATTAACTTCCCGAGCCCCTGGAAGCATGAAAATCACTTTAAACATGCTAATTTTAGCTCTAACACTGATGATCCACCTACAAATGTGAACTGACGTTCAAAAATAAAACATTTGAAAACGGACCATTTTCCATATTTCTGAAGCATGACGTAATGGGGGGGTGTTATCTCTTTTGTCGAAAATCAGCCGTTTTTGCTCGAACATTAAATGCCTCCAAATGGTATTTAATTAACTTCCCGAGCCCCTGGAAGCATGAAAATCACTTTAAACATGCTAATTTTAGCTCTAACACTGATGATCCACCTACAAATGTGAACTGACGTTCAAAAATAAAACATTTGAAAACGGACCATTTTCCACATTTCTGAAGCATGACGTAATGGGGGGGTGTTATCTCTTTTGTCGAAAATCAGCAGTTTTTGCTCGAACATTAAATGCCTCCAAATGGTATTTAATTAACTTCCCGGGGTGAAGAAACCCTTTTTGAGAACTCAGAGTGAGTAAATTGGCCATTTTCATGCACTTTTAACCATTCCATAAATCTTGTGTTTTGGGCCCCTGGAAGCATGAAAATCAATTTAAACATGCTAATTTTAGCTCTAACACTGATGATCCACCTACAAATGTGAACTGACGTTCAAAAATAAAACATTTGAAAACGGACCATTTTCCACATTTCTGAAGCATGACGTAATGGGGGGGTGTTATCTCTTTTGTCAAAAATCAGCCGTTTTTGCTCGAACATTAAATGCCTCCAAATGGTATTTAATTAACTTCCCGGGGTGAAGAAACCCTTTTTGAGAACTCAGAGTGAGTAAATTGGCCATTTTCATGCACTTTTAACCATTCCATAAATCTTGTGTTTTGGGCCCCTGGAAGCATGAAAATCACTTTAAACATGCTAATATTAGCTCTAACACTGATGATCCACCTACAAATGTGAACTGACGTTCAAAAATAAAACATTTGAAAACGGACCATTTTCCACATTTCTGAAGCATGACGTAATGGGGGGGTGTTATCTCTTTTGTCGAAAATCAGCCGTTTTTGCTCGAACATTAAATGCCTCCAAATGGTATTTAATTAACTTCCCGAGCCCCTGGAAGCATGAAAATCACTTTAAACATGCTAATTTTAGCTCTAACACTGATGATCTACCTACAAATGTGAACTGACGTTCAAAAATAAAACATTTGAAAACGGACCATTTTCCACATTTCTGAAGCATGACGTAATGGGGGGTGTTATCTCTTTTGTCGAAAATCAGTCGTTTTTGCTCGAACATTAAATGCCTCCAAATGGTATTGATTTCACTTCCCGAGCCCCTGGAAGCATGAAAATCACTTTAAACATGCTAATTTTAGCTCTAACACTGATGATCCACCTACAAATGTGAACTGACGTTCAAAAATAAAACATTTGAAAACGGACCATTTTCCACATTTCTGAAGCATGACGTAATGGGGGGGTGTTATCTCTTTTGTCGAAAATCAGCCGTTTTTGCTCGAACATTAAATGCCTCCAAATGGTATTTAATTAACTTCCCGGGGTGAAGAAACCCTTTTTGAGAACTCAGAGTGAGTAAATTGGCCATTTTCATGCACTTTTAACCATTCCATAAATCTTGTGTTTTGGGCCCCTGGAAGCATGAAAATCACTTTAAACATGCTAATTTTAGCTCTAACACTGATGATCCACCTACAAATGTGAACTGACGTTCAAAAATAAAACATTTGAAAACGGACGATTTTCCACATTTCTGAAGCATGACGTAATGGGGGGTGTTATCTCTTTTGTCGAAAATCAGCCGTTTTTGCTCGAACATTAAATGCCTCCAAATGGTATTTATTTCACTTCCCGAGCCCCTGGAAGCATAAAAATCACTTTAAACATGCTAATTTTAGCTCTAACACTGATGATCCACCTACAAATGTGAACTGACGTTCAAAAATAAAACATTTGAAAACGGACCATTTTCCACATTTCTGAAGCATGACGTAATGGGGGGGTGTTATCTCGTTTTGTCGAAAATCAGCAGTTTTTGCTCGAACATTAAATGCCTCCAAATGGTATTTAATTAACTTCCCGGGGTGAAGAAACCCTTTTTGAGAACTCAGAGTGAGTAAATTGGCCATTTTCATGCACTTTTAACCATTCCATAAATCTTGTGTTTTGGGCCCCTGGAAGCATGAAAATCACTTTAAACATGCTAATTTTAGCTCTAACACTGATGATCCACCTACAAATGTGAACTGACGTTCAAAAAAAAAACATTTGAAAACGGACCATTTTCCACATTTCTGAAGCATGACGTAATGGGGGGGTGTTATCTCTTTTGTCAAAAATCAGCCGTTTTTGCTCGAACATTAAATGCCTCCAAATGGTATTTAATTAACTTCCCGGGGTGAAGAAACCCTTTTTGAGAACTCAGAGTGAGTAAATTGGCCATTTTCATGCACTTTTAACCATTCCATAAATCTTGTGTTTTAGGCCCCTGGAAGCATGAAAATCACTTTAAACATGCTAATTTTAGCTCTAACACTGATGATCCACCTACAAATGTGAACTGACGTTCAAAAATAAAACATTTGAAAACGGACCATTTTCCACATTTCTGAAGCATGACGTAATGGGGGGTGTTATCTCTTTTGTCGAAAATCAGCCGTTTTTGCTCGAACATTAAATGCCTCCAAATGGTATTTATTTCACTTCCCGAGCCCCTGGAAGCATGAAAATCACTTTAAGCATGCTAATTTTAGCTCTAATACTGATGATCCACCTACAAATGTGAACTGACGTTCAAAAATAAAACATTTGAAAACGGACCATTTTCCACATTTCTGAAGCATGACGTAATGGGGGGGTGTTATCTCTTTTGTCGAAAATCAGCCATTTTTGCTCGAACATTAAATGCCTCCAAATGGTATTTAATTAACTTCCCGGGGTGAAGAAACCCTTTTTGAGTACTCAGAGTGAGTAAATTGGCCATTTTCATGCACTTTTACCCATTCCATAAATCTTGTGTTTTGGGCCCCTGGAAGCATGAAAATCACTTTAAACATGCTAATTTTAGCTCTAACACTGATGATCCACCTACAAATGTGAACTGACGTTCAAAAATAAAACATTTGAAAACGGACCATTTTCCACATTTCTGAAGCATGACGTAATGGGGGGGGTGTTATCTCTTTTGTCGAAAATCAGCCGTTTTTGCTCGAACATTAAATGCCTCCAAATGGTATTTAATTAACTTCCCGAGCCCCTGGAAGCATGAAAATCACTTTAAACATGCTAATTTTAGCTCTAACACTGATGATCCACCTACAAATGTGAACTGACGTTCAAAAATAAAACATTTGAAAACGGACCATTTTCCACATTTCTGAAGCATGACGTAATGGGGGGGTGTTATCTCTTTTGTCGAAAATCAGCAGTTTTTGCTCGAACATTAAATGCCTCCAAATGGTATTTAATTAACTTCCCGAGCCCCTGGAAGCATGAAAATCACTTTAAACATGCTAATTTTAGCTCTAACACTGATGATCCACCTACAAATGTGAAATGACGTTCAAAAATAAAACATTTGAAAACGGACCATTTTCCACATTTCTGAAGCATGGCGTAATGGGGGGGTGTTATCTCTTTTGTCGAAAATCAGCCGTTTTTGCTCGAACATTAAATGCCTCCAAATGGTATTTATTTCACTTCCCGAGCCCCTGGAAGCATGAAAATCACTTTAAACATGCTAATTTTAGCTCTAACACTGATGATCCACCTACAAATGTGAACTGACGTTCAAAAATAAAACATTTGAAAACGGACCATTTTCCACATTTCTGAAGCATGACGTAATGGGGGGGTGTTATCTCTTTTGTCGAAAATCAGCCGTTTTTGCTCGAACATTAAATTCCTCCAAATGGTATTTAATTAACTTCCCGGGGTGAAGAAACCCTTTTTGAGAACTCAGAGTGAGTAAATTGGCCATTTTCATGCACTTTTAACCATTCCATAAATCTTGTGTTTTGGGCCCCTGGAAGCATGAAAATCACTTTAAACATGCTAATTTTAGCTCTAACACTGATGATCCACCTACAAATGTGAACTGACGTTCAAAAATAAAACATTTGAAAACGGACCATTTTCCACATTTCTGAAGCATGACGTAATGGGGGGTGTTATCTCTTTTGTCGAAAATCAGCCGTTTTTGCTCGAACATTAAATGCCTCCAAATGGTATTTAATTAACTTCCCGAGCCCCTGGAAGCATGAAAATCACTTTAAACATGCTAATTTTAGCTCTAACACTGATGATCCACCTACAAATGTGAACTGACGTTCAAAAATAAAACATTTGAAAACGGACCATTTTCCACATTTCTTAAGCATGACGTAATGGGGGGGGTGTCATCTCTTTTGTCGAAAATCAGCCGTTTTTGCTCGAACATTAAATGCCTCCAAATGGTATTTAATTAACTTCCCGAGCCCCTGGAAGCATGAAAATCACTTTAAACATGCAAATTTTAGCTCTAACACTGATGATCCACCTACAAATGTGAACTGACGTTCAAAAATAAAACATTTGAAAACGGACCATTTTCCACATTTCTGAAGCATGACGTAATGGGGGGGTGTTATCTCTTTTGTCGAAAATCAGCCGTTTTTGCTCGAACATTAAATGCATCCAAATGGTATTTAATTAACTTCCCGAGCCCCTGGAAGCATGAAAATCACTTTAAACATGCTAATTTTAGCTCTAACACTGATGATCCACCTACAAATGTGAACTGACGTTCAAAAATAAAACATTTGAAAACGGACCATTTTCCATATTTCTGAAGCATGACGTAATGGGGGGGTGTTATCTCTTTTGTCGAAAATCAGCCGTTTTTGCTCAAACATTAAATGCCTCCAAATGGTATTTAATTAACTTCCCGAGCCCCTGGAAGCATGAAAATCACTTTAAACATGCTAATTTTAGCTCTAACACTGATGATCCACCTACAAATGTGAACTGACGTTCAAAAATAAAACATTTGAAAACGGACCATTTTCCACATTTCTGAAGCATGACGTAATGGGGGGGTGTTATCTCTTTTGTCGAAAATCAGCAGTTTTTGCTCGAACATTAAATGCCTCCAAATGGTATTTAATTAACTTCCCGGGGTGAAGAAACCCTTTTTGAGAACTCAGAGTGAGTAAATTGGCCATTTTCATGCACTTTTAACCATTCCATAAATCTTGTGTTTTGGGCCCCTGGAAGCATGAAAATCACTTTAAACATGCTAATTTTAGCTCTAACACTGATGATCCACCTACAAATGTGAACTGACGTTCAAAAATAAAACATTTGAAAACGGACCATTTTCCACATTTCTGAAGCATGACGTAATGGGGGGGTGTTATCTCTTTTGTCAAAAATCAGCCGTTTTTGCTCGAACATTAAATGCCTCCAAATGGTATTTAATTAACTTCCCGGGGTGAAGAAACCCTTTTTGAGAACTCAGAGTGAGTAAATTGGCCATTTTCATGCACTTTTAACCATTCCATAAATCTTGTGTTTTGGGCCCCTGGAAGCATGAAAATCACTTTAAACATGCTAATATTAGCTCTAACACTGATGATCCACCTACAAATGTGAACTGACGTTCAAAAATAAAACATTTGAAAACGGACCATTTTCCACATTTCTGAAGCATGACGTAATGGGGGGGTGTTATCTCTTTTGTCGAAAATCAGCCGTTTTTGCTCGAACATTAAATGCCTCCAAATGGTATTTAATTAACTTCCCGAGCCCCTGGAAGCATGAAAATCACTTTAAACATGCTAATTTTAGCTCTAACACTGATGATCCACCTACAAATGTGAACTGACGTTCAAAAATAAAACATTTGAAAACGGACCATTTTCCACATTTCTGAAGCATGACGTAATGGGGGGGTGTTATCTCTTTTGTCGAAAATCAGTCGTTTTTGCTCGAACATTAAATGCCTCCAAATGGTATTTATTTCACTTCCCGAGCCCCTGGAAGCATGAAAATCACTTTAAACATGCTAATTTTAGCTCTAACACTGATGATCCACCTACAAATGTGAACTGACGTTCAAAAATAAAACATTTGAAAACGGACCATTTTCCACATTTCTGAAGCATGACGTAATGGGGGGGTGTTATCTCTTTTGTCGAAAATCAGCCGTTTTTGCTCGAACATTAAATGCCTCCAAATGGTATTTAATTAACTTCCCGGGGTGAAGAAACCCTTTTTGAGAACTCAGAGTGAGTAAATTGGCCATTTTCATGCACTTTTAACCATTCCATAAATCTTGTGTTTTGGGCCCCTGGAAGCATGAAAATCACTTTAAACATGCTAATTTTAGCTCTAACACTGATGATCCACCTACAAATGTGAACTGACGTTCAAAAATAAAACATTTGAAAACGGACGATTTTCCACATTTCTGAAGCATGACGTAATGGGGGGTGTTATCTCTTTTGTCGAAAATCAGCCGTTTTTGCTCGAACATTAAATGCCTCCAAATGGTATTTATTTCACTTCCCGAGCCCCTGGAAGCATAAAAATCACTTTAAACATGCTAATTTTAGCTCTAACACTGATGATCCACCTACAAATGTGAACTGACGTTCAAAAATAAAACATTTGAAAACGGACCATTTTCCACATTTCTGAAGCATGACGTAATGGGGGGGTGTTATCTCTTTTGTCGAAAATCAGCAGTTTTTGCTCGAACATTAAATGCCTCCAAATGGTATTTAATTAACTTCCCGGGGTGAAGAAACCCTTTTTGAGAACTCAGAGTGAGTAAATTGGCCATTTTCATGCACTTTTAACCATTCCATAAATCTTGTGTTTTGGGCCCCTGGAAGCATGAAAATCACTTTAAACATGCTAATTTTAGCTCTAACACTGATGATCCACCTACAAATGTGAACTGACGTTCAAAAAAAAAACATTTGAAAACGGACCATTTTCCACATTTCTGAAGCATGACGTAATGGGGGGGTGTTATCTCTTTTGTCAAAAATCAGCCGTTTTTGCTCGAACATTAAATGCCTCCAAATGGTATTTAATTAACTTCCCGGGGTGAAGAAACCCTTTTTGAGAACTCAGAGTGAGTAAATTGGCCATTTTCATGCACTTTTACCCATTCCATAAATCTTGTGTTTTAGGCCCCTGGAAGCATGAAAATCACTTTAAACATGCTAATTTTAGCTCTAACACTGATGATCCACCTACAAATGTGAACTGACGTTCAAAAATAAAACATTTGAAAACGGACCATTTTCCACATTTCTGAAGCATGACGTAATGGGGGGTGTTATCTCTTTTGTCGAAAATCAGCCGTTTTTGCTCGAACATTAAATGCCTCCAAATGGTATTTATTTCACTTCCCGAGCCCCTGGAAGCATGAAAATCACTTTAAACATGCTAATTTTAGCTCTAACACTGATGATCCACCTACAAATGTGAACTGACGTTCAAAAATAAAACATTTGAAAACGGACCATTTTCCACATTTCTGAAGCATGACGTAATGGGGGGGTGTTATCTCTTTTGTCGAAAATCAGCAGTTTTTGCTCGAACATTAAATGCCTCCAAATGGTATTTAATTAACTTCCCGAGCCCCTGGAAGCATGAAAATCACTTTAAACATGCTAATTTTAGCTCTAACACTGATGATCCACCTACAAATGTGAAATGACGTTCAAAAATAAAACATTTGAAAACGGACCATTTTCCACATTTCTGAAGCATGGCGTAATGGGGGGGTGTTATCTCTTTTGTCGAAAATCAGCCGTTTTTGCTCGAACATTAAATGCCTCCAAATGGTATTTATTTCACTTCCCGAGCCCCTGGAAGCATGAAAATCACTTTAAACATGCTAATTTTAGCTCTAACACTGATGATCCACCTACAAATGTGAACTGACGTTCAAAAATAAAACATTTGAAAACGGACCATTTTCCACATTTCTGAAGCATGACGTAATGGGGGGGTGTTATCTCTTTTGTCGAAAATCAGCCGTTTTTGCTCGAACATTAAATTCCTCCAAATGGTATTTAATTAACTTCCCGGGGTGAAGAAACCCTTTTTGAGAACTCAGAGTGAGTAAATTGGCCATTTTCATGCACTTTTAACCATTCCATAAATCTTGTGTTTTGGGCCCCTGGAAGCATGAAAATCACTTTAAACATGCTAATTTTAGCTCTAACACTGATGATCCACCTACAAATGTGAACTGACGTTCAAAAATAAAACATTTGAAAACGGACCATTTTCCACATTTCTGAAGCATGACGTAATGGGGGGGTGTTATCTCTTTTGTCGAAAATCAGCCGTTTTTGCTCGAACATTAAATGCCTCCAAATGGTATTTAATTAACTTCCCGAGCCCCTGGAAGCATGAAAATCACTTTAAACATGCTAATTTTAGCTCTAACACTGATGATCCACCTACAAATGTGAACTGACGTTCAAAAATAAAACATTTGAAAACGGACCATTTTCCACATTTCTGAAGCATGACGTAATGGGGGGGTGTTATCTCTTTTGTCGAAAATCAGCAGTTTTTGCTCGAACATTAAATGCCTCCAAATGGTATTTAATTAACTTCCCGGGGTGAAGAAACCCTTTTTGAGAACTCAGAGTGAGTAAATTGGCCATTTTCATGCACTTTTAACCATTCCATAAATCTTGTGTTTTGGGCCCCTGGAAGCATGAAAATCACTTTAAACATGCTAATTTTAGCTCTAACACTGATGATCCACCTACAAATGTGAACTGACGTTCAAAAATAAAACATTTGAAAACGGACCATTTTCCACATTTCTGAAGCATGACGTAATGGGGGGGTGTTATCTCTTTTGTCAAAAATCAGCCGTTTTTGCTCGAACATTAAATGCCTCCAAATGGTATTTAATTAACTTCCCGGGGTGAAGAAACCCTTTTTGAGAACTCCGAGTGAGTAAATTGGCCATTTTCATGCACTTTTAACCATTCCATAAATCTTGTGTTTTGGGCCCCTGGAAGCATGAAAATCACTTTAAACATGCTAATTTTAGCTCTAACACTGATGATCCACCTACAAATGTGAACTGACGTTCAAAAATAAAACATTTGAAAACGGACCATTTTCCACATTTCTGAAGCATGACGTAATGGGGGGGTGTTATCTCTTTTGTCGAAAATCAGCCGTTTTTGCTCGAACATTAAATGCCTCCAAATGGTATTTAATTAACTTCCCGGGGTGAAGAAACCCTTTTTGAGAACTCAGAGTGAGTAAATTGGCCATTTTCATGCACTTTTAACCATTCCATAAATCTTGTGTTTTGGGCCCCTGGAAGCATGAAAATCACTTTAAACATGCTAATTTTAGCTCTAACACTGATGATCTACCTACAAATGTGAACTGACGTTCAAAAATAAAACATTTGAAAACGGACGATTTTCCACATTTCTGAAGCATGACGTAATGGGGGTGTTATCTCTTTTGTCGAAAATCAGCCGTTTTTGCTCGAACATTAAATGCCTCCAAATGGTATTTATTTCACTTCCCGAGCCCCTGGAAGCATGAAAATCACTTTAAACATGCTAATTTTAGCTCTAACACTGATGATCCACCTACAAATGTGAACTGACGTTCAAAAATAAAACATTTGAAAACGGACCATTTTCCACATTTCTGAAGCATGACGTAATGGGGGGGTGTTATCTCTTTTGTCAAAAATCAGCCGTTTTTGCTCGAACATTAAATGCCTCCAAATGGTATTTAATTAACTTCCCGGGGTGAAGAAACCCTTTTTGAGAACTCAGAGTGAGTAAATTGGCCATTTTCATGCACTTTTAACCATTCCATAAATCTTGTGTTTTGGGCCCCTGGAAGCATGAAAATCACTTTAAACATGCTAATATTAGCTCTAACACTGATGATCCACCTACAAATGTGAACTGACGTTCAAAAATAAAACATTTGAAAACGGACCATTTTCCACATTTCTGAAGCATGACGTAATGGGGGGGTGTTATCTCTTTTGTCGAAAATCAGCCGTTTTTGCTCGAACATTAAATGCCTCCAAATGGTATTTAATTAACTTCCCGAGCCCCTGGAAGCATGAAAATCACTTTAAACATGCTAATTTTAGCTCTAACACTGATGATCCACCTACAAATGTGAACTGACGTTCAAAAATAAAACATTTGAAAACGGACCATTTTCCACATTTCTGAAGCATGACGTAATGGGGGGGTGTTATCTCTTTTGTCGAAAATCAGTCGTTTTTGCTCGAACATTAAATGCCTCCAAATGGTATTTATTTCACTTCCCGAGCCCCTGGAAGCATGAAAATCACTTTAAACATGCTAATTTTAGCTCTAACACTGATGATCCACCTACAAATGTGAACTGACGTTCAAAAATAAAACATTTGAAAACGGACCATTTTCCACATTTCTGAAGCATGACGTAATGGGGGGGTGTTATCTCTTTTGTCGAAAATCAGCCGTTTTTGCTCGAACATTAAATGCCTCCAAATGGTATTTAATTAACTTCCCGGGGTGAAGAAACCCTTTTTGAGAACTCAGAGTGAGTAAATTGGCCATTTTCATGCACTTTTAACCATTCCATAAATCTTGTGTTTTGGGCCCCTGGAAGCATGAAAATCACTTTAAACATGCTAATTTTAGCTCTAACACTGATGATCCACCTACAAATGTGAACTGACGTTCAAAAATAAAACATTTGAAAACGGACGATTTTCCACATTTCTGAAGCATGACGTAATGGGGGGTGTTATCTCTTTTGTCGAAAATCAGCCGTTTTTGCTCGAACATTAAATGCCTCCAAATGGTATTTATTTCACTTCCCGAGCCCCTGGAAGCATAAAAATCACTTTAAACATGCTAATTTTAGCTCTAACACTGATGATCCACCTACAAATGTGAACTGACGTTCAAAAATAAAACATTTGAAAACGGACCATTTTCCACATTTCTGAAGCATGACGTAATGGGGGGGTGTTATCTCTTTTGTCGAAAATCAGCAGTTTTTGCTCGAACATTAAATGCCTCCAAATGGTATTTAATTAACTTCCCGGGGTGAAGAAACCCTTTTTGAGAACTCAGAGTGAGTAAATTGGCCATTTTCATGCACTTTTAACCATTCCATAAATCTTGTGTTTTGGGCCCCTGGAAGCATGAAAATCACTTTAAACATGCTAATTTTAGCTCTAACACTGATGATCCACCTACAAATGTGAACTGACGTTCAAAAAAAAAACATTTGAAAACGGACCATTTTCCACATTTCTGAAGCATGACGTAATGGGGGGTGTTATCTCTTTTGTCAAAAATCAGCCGTTTTTGCTCGAACATTAAATGCCTCCAAATGGTATTTAATTAACTTCCCGGGGTGAAGAAACCCTTTTTGAGAACTCAGAGTGAGTAAATTGGCCATTTTCATGCACTTTTACCCATTCCATAAATCTTGTGTTTTAGGCCCCTGGAAGCATGAAAATCACTTTAAACATGCTAATTTTAGCTCTAACACTGATGATCCACCTACAAATGTGAACTGACGTTCAAAAATAAAACATTTGAAAACGGACCATTTTCCACATTTCTGAAGCATGACGTAATGGGGGGTGTTATCTCTTTTGTCGAAAATCAGCCGTTTTTGCTCGAACATTAAATGCCTCCAAATGGTATTTATTTCACTTCCCGAGCCCCTGGAAGCATGAAAATCACTTTAAACATGCTAATTTTAGCTCTAACACTGATGATCCACCTACAAATGTGAACTGACGTTCAAAAATAAAACATTTGAAAACGGACCATTTTCCACATTTCTGAAGCATGACGTAATGGGGGGGTGTTATCTCTTTTGTCGAAAATCAGCAGTTTTTGCTCGAACATTAAATGCCTCCAAATGGTATTTAATTAACTTCCCGAGCCCCTGGAAGCATGAAAATCACTTTAAACATGCTAATTTTAGCTCTAACACTGATGATCCACCTACAAATGTGAAATGACGTTCAAAAATAAAACATTTGAAAACGGACCATTTTCCACATTTCTGAAGCATGGCGTAATGGGGGGGTGTTATCTCTTTTGTCGAAAATCAGCCGTTTTTGCTCGAACATTAAATGCCTCCAAATGGTATTTATTTCACTTCCCGAGCCCCTGGAAGCATGAAAATCACTTTAAACATGCTAATTTTAGCTCTAACACTGATGATCCACCTACAAATGTGAACTGACGTTCAAAAATAAAACATTTGAAAACGGACCATTTTCCACATTTCTGAAGCATGACGTAATGGGGGGGTGTTATCTCTTTTGTCGAAAATCAGCCGTTTTTGCTCGAACATTAAATTCCTCCAAATGGTATTTAATTAACTTCCCGGGGTGAAGAAACCCTTTTTGAGAACTCAGAGTGAGTAAATTGGCCATTTTCATGCACTTTTAACCATTCCATAAATCTTGTGTTTTGGGCCCCTGGAAGCATGAAAATCACTTTAAACATGCTAATTTTAGCTCTAACACTGATGATCCACCTACAAATGTGAACTGACGTTCAAAAATAAAACATTTGAAAACGGACCATTTTCCACATTTCTGAAGCATGACGTAATGGGGGGGTGTTATCTCTTTTGTCGAAAATCAGCCGTTTTTGCTCGAACATTAAATGCCTCCAAATGGTATTTAATTAACTTCCCGAGCCCCTGGAAGCATGAAAATCACTTTAAACATGCTAATTTTAGCTCTAACACTGATGATCCACCTACAAATGTGAACTGACGTTCAAAAATAAAACATTTGAAAACTGACCATTTTCCACATTTCTGAAGCATGACGTAATGGGGGGGTGTTATCTCTTTTGTCGAAAATCAGCAGTTTTTGCTCGAACATTAAATGCCTCCAAATGGTATTTAATTAACTTCCCGGGGTGAAGAAACCCTTTTTGAGAACTCAGAGTGAGTAAATTGGCCATTTTCATGCACTTTTAACCATTCCATAAATCTTGTGTTTTGGGCCCCTGGAAGCATGAAAATCACTTTAAACATGCTAATTTTAGCTCTAACACTGATGATCCACCTACAAATGTGAACTGACGTTCAAAAATAAAACATTTGAAAACGGACCATTTTCCACATTTCTGAAGCATGACGTAATGGGGGGGTGTTATCTCTTTTGTCAAAAATCAGCCGTTTTTGCTCGAACATTAAATGCCTCCAAATGGTATTTAATTAACTTCCCGGGGTGAAGAAACCCTTTTTGAGAACTCCGAGTGAGTAAATTGGCCATTTTCATGCACTTTTAACCATTCCATAAATCTTGTGTTTTGGGCCCCTGGAAGCATGAAAATCACTTTAAACATGCTAATTTTAGCTCTAACACTGATGATCCACCTACAAATGTGAACTGACGTTCAAAAATAAAACATTTGAAAACGGACCATTTTCCACATTTCTGAAGCATGACGTAATGGGGGGGTGTTATCTCTTTTGTCGAAAATCAGCCGTTTTTGCTCGAACATTAAATGCCTCCAAATGGTATTTAATTAACTTCCCGGGGTGAAGAAACCCTTTTTGAGAACTCAGAGTGAGTAAATTGGCCATTTTCATGCACTTTTAACCATTCCATAAATCTTGTGTTTTGGGCCCCTGGAAGCATGAAAATCACTTTAAACATGCTAATTTTAGCTCTAACACTGATGATCCACCTACAAATGTGAACTGACGTTCAAAAATAAAACATTTGAAAACGGACGATTTTCCACATTTCTGAAGCATGACGTAATGGGGGTGTTATCTCTTTTGTCGAAAATCAGCCGTTTTTGCTCGAACATTAAATGCCTCCAAATGGTATTTATTTCACTTCCCGAGCCCCTGGAAGCATGAAAATCACTTTAAACATGCTAATTTTAGCTCTAACACTGATGATCCACCTACAAATGTGAACTGACGTTCAAAAATAAAACATTTGAAAACGGACCATTTTCCACATTTCTGAAGCATGACGTAATGGGGGGGTGTTATCTCTTTTGTCGAAAATCAGCAGTTTTTGCTCGAACATTAAATGCCTCCAAATGGTATTTAATTAACTTCCCGGGGTGAAGAAACCCTTTTTGAGAACTCAGAGTGAGTAAATTGGCCATTTTCATGCACTTTTAACCATTCCATAAATCTTGTGTTTTGGGCCCCTGGAAGCATGAAAATCACTTTAAACATGCTAATTTTAGCTCTAACACTGATGATCCACCTACAAATGTGAACTGACGTTCAAAAATAAAACATTTGAAAACGGACCATTTTCCACATTTCTTAAGCATGACGTAATGGGGGGGGGTGTCATCTCTTTTGTCGAAAATCAGCCGTTTTTGCTCGAACATTAAATGCCTCCAAATGGTATTTAATTAACTTCCCGAGCCCCTGGAAGCATGAAAATCACTTTAAACATGCTAATTTTAGCTCTAACACTGATGATCCACCTACAAATGTGAACTGACGTTCAAAAATAAAACATTTGAAAATGGACCATTTTCCACATTTCTGAAGCATGACGTAATGGGGGGGTGTTATCTCTTTTGTCGAAAATCAGCCGTTTTTGCTCGAACATTAAATGCCTCCAAATGGTATTTAATTAACTTCCCGAGCCCCTGGAAGCATGAAAATCACTTTAAACATGCTAATTTTAGCTCTAACACTGATGATCCACCTACAAATGTGAACTGACGTTCAAAAATAAAACATTTGAAAACGGACCATTTTCCACATTTCTGAAGCATGACGTAATGGGGGGGTGTTATCTCTTTTGTCGAAAATCAGCAGTTTTTGCTCGAACATTAAATGCCTCCAAATGGTATTTAATTAACTTCCCGGGGTGAAGAAACCCTTTTTGAGAACTCAGAGTGAGTAAATTGGCCATTTTCATGCACTTTTAACCATTCCATAAATCTTGTGTTTTGGGCCCCTGGAAGCATGAAAATCACTTTAAACATGCTAATTTTAGCTCTAA
The DNA here is from genome assembly GCF_964263255.1 of Lissotriton vulgaris. NCBI lineage: Eukaryota > Metazoa > Chordata > Amphibia > Caudata > Salamandridae > Lissotriton > Lissotriton vulgaris. Next base: position 182,526 of record NW_028245263.1, on the reverse strand, counting down.
CACTGATGATCCACCTACAAATGTGAACTGACGTTCAAAAATAAAACATTTGAAAACGGACCATTTTCCACATTTCTGAAGCATGACGTAATGGGGGGGTGTTATCTCTTTTGTCAAAAATCAGCCGTTTTTGCTCGAACATTAAATGCCTCCAAATGGTATTTAATTAACTTCCCGGGGTGAAGAAACCCTTTTTGAGAACTCAGAGTGAGTAAATTGGCCATTTTCATGCACTTTTAACCATTCCATAAATCTTGTGTTTTGGGCTCCTGGAAGCATGAAAATCACTTTAAACATGCTAATTTTAGCTCTAACACTGATGATCCACCTACAAATGTGAACTGACGTTCAAAAATAAAACATTTGAAAACGGACCATTTTCCACATTTCTGAAGCATGACGTAATGGGGGGTGTTATCTCTTTTGTCGAAAATCAGCCGTTTTTGCTCGAACATTAAATGCCTCCAAATGGTATTTATTTCACTTCCCGAGCCCCTGGAAGCATGAAAATCACTTTAAACATGCTAATTTTAGCTCTAACAATGATGATCCACCGACAAATGTGAACTGACGTTCAAAAATAAAACATTTGAAAACGGACCATTTTCCACATTTCTGAAGCATGACGTAATGGGGGGGTGTTATCTCTTTTGTCGAAAATCAGCCGTTTTTGCTCGAACATTAAATGCCTCCAAATGGTATTTAATTAACTTCCCGGGGTGAAGAAACCCTTTTTGAGTACTCAGAGTGAGTAAATTGGCCATTTTCATGCACTTTTAACCATTCCATAAATCTTGTGTTTTGGGCCCCTGGAAGCATGAAAATCACTTTAAACATGCTAATTTTAGCTCTAACACTGATGATCCACCTACAAATGTGAACTGACGTTCAAAAATAAAACATTTGAAAACGGACCATTTTCCACATTTCTGAAGCATGACGTAATGGGGGGGTGTTATCTCTTTTGTCGAAAATCAGCCGTTTTTGCTCGAACATTAAATGCCTCCAAATGGTATTTAATTAACTTCCCGAGCCCCTGGAAGCATGAAAATCACTTTAAACATGCTAATTTTAGCTCTAACACTGATGATCCACCTACAAATGTGAACTGACGTTCAAAAATAAAACATTTGAAAACGGACCATTTTCCACATTTCTGAAGCATGACGTAATGGGGGGGTTTATCTCTTTTGTCGAAAATCAGCCGTTTTTGCTCAAACATTAAATGCCTCCAAATGGTATTTAATTAACTTCCCGAGCCCCTGGAAACATGAAAATCACTTTAAACATGCTAATTTTAGCTCTAACACTGATGATCCACCTACAAATGTGAACTGACGTTCAAAAATAAAACATTTGAAAACGGACCATTTTCCACATTTCTGAAGCATGACGTAATGGGGGGGTGTTATCTCTTTTGTCGAAAATCTGCCGTTTTTGCTCGAACATTAAATGCCTCCAAATGGTATTTAATTAACTTCCCCGGGTGAAGAAACCCTTTTTGAGAACTCAGAGTGAGTAAATTGGCCATTTTCATGCACTTTTAACCATTCCATAAATCTTGTGTTTTGGGCCCCTGGAAGCATGAAAATCACTTTAAACATGCTAATTTTAGCTCTAACACTGATGATCCACCTACAAATGTGAACTGACGTTCAAAAATAAAACATTTGAAAACGGACGATTTTCCACATTTCTGAAGCATGACGTAATGGGGGGTGTTATCTCTTTTGTCGAAAATCGGCCGTTTTTGCTCGAACATTAAATGCCTCCAAATGGTATTTATTTCACTTCCCGAGCCCCTGGAAGCATGAAAATCACTTTAAACATGCTAATTTTAGCTCTAACACTGATGATCCACCTACAAATGTGAACTGACGTTCAAAAATAAAACATTTGAAAACGGACCATTTTCCACATTTCTGAAGCATGACGTAATGGGGGGGTGTTATCTCTTTTGTCGAAAATCAGCAGTTTTTGCTCGAACATTAAATGCCTCCAAATGGTATTTAATTAACTTCCCGGGGTGAAGAAACCCTTTTTGAGAACTCAGAGTGAGTAAATTGGCCATTTTCATGCACTTTTAACCATTCCATAAATCTTGTGTTTTGGGCCCCTGGAAGCATGAAAATCACTTTAAACATGCTAATTTTAGCTCTAACACTGATGATCCACCTACAAATGTGAACTGAGGTTCAAAAATAAAACATTTGAAAACGGACCATTTTCCACATTTCTGAAGCATGACGTAATGGGGGGGTGTTATCTCTTTTGTCAAAAATCAGCCGTTTTTGCTCGAACATTAAATGCCTCCAAATGGTATTTAATTAACTTCCCGGGGTGAAGAAACCCTTTTTGAGAACTCAGAGTGAGTAAATTGGCCATTTTCATGCACTTTTAACCATTCCATAAATCTTGTGTTTTGGGCCCCTGGAAGCATGAAAATCACTTTAAACATGCTAATTTTAGCTCTAACACTGATGATCCACCTACAAATGTGAACTGACGTTCAAAAATAAAACATTTGAAAACGGACCATTTTCCACATTTCTGAAGCATGACGTAATGGGGGGGTGTTATCTCTTTTGTCGAAAATCAGCCGTTTTTGCTCGAACATTAAATGCCTCCAAATGGTATTTATTTCACTTCCCGAGCCCCTGGAAGCATGAAAATCACTTTAAACATGCTAATTTTAGCTCTAACACTGATGATCCACCTACAAATGTGAACTGACGTTCAAAAATAAAACATTTGAAAACGGACCATTTTCCACATTTCTGAAGCATGACGTAATGGGGGGGTGTTATCTCTTTTGTCGAAAATCTGCCGTTTTTGCTCGAACATTAAATGCCTCCAAATGGTATTTAATTAACTTCCCCGGGTGAAGAAACCCTTTTTGAGAACTCAGAGTGAGTAAATTGGCCATTTTCATGCACTTTTAACCATTCCATAAATCTTGTGTTTTGGGCCCCTGGAAGCATGAAAATCACTTTAAACATGCTAATTTTAGCTCTAACACTGATGATCCACCTACAAATGTGAACTGACGTTCAAAAATAAAACATTTGAAAACGGACGATTTTCCACATTTCTGAAGCATGACGTAATGGGGGGTGTTATCTCTTTTGTCGAAAATCAGCCGTTTTTGCTCGAACATTAAATGCCTCCAAATGGTATTTATTTCACTTCCCGAGCCCCTGGAAGCATGAAAATCACTTTAAACATGCTAATTGTAGCTCTAACACTGATGATCCACCTACAAATGTGAACTGACGTTCAAAAATAAAACATTTGAAAACGGACCATTTTCCACATTTCTGAAGCATGACGTAATGGGGGGGTGTTATCTCTTTTGTCGAAAATCAGCAGTTTTTGCTCGAACATTAAATGCCTCCAAATGGTATTTAATTAACTTCCCGGGGTGAAGAAACCCTTTTTGAGAACTCAGAGTGAGTAAATTGGCCATTTTCATGCACTTTTAACCATTCCATAAATCTTGTGTTTTGGGCCCCTGGAAGCATGAAAATCACTTTAAACATGCTAATTTTAGCTCTAACACTGATGATCCACCTACAAATGTGAACTGAGGTTCAAAAATAAAACATTTGAAAACGGACCATTTTCCACATTTCTGAAGCATGACGTAATGGGGGGGTGTTATCTCTTTTGTCAAAAATCAGCCGTTTTTGCTCGAACATTAAATGCCTCCAAATGGTATTTAATTAACTTCCCGGGGTGAAGAAACCCTTTTTGAGAACTCAGAGTGAGTAAATTGGCCATTTTCATGCACTTTTAACCATTCCATAAATCTTGTGTTTTGGGCCCCTGGAAGCATGAAAATCACTTTAAACATGCTAATTTTAGCTCTAACACTGATGATCCACCTACAAATGTGAACTGACGTTCAAAAATAAAACATTTGAAAACGGACCATTTTCCACATTTCTGAAGCATGACGTAATGGGGGGGTGTTATCTCTTTTGTCGAAAATCAGCCGTTTTTGCTCGAACATTAAATGCCTCCAAATGGTATTTAATTAACTTCCCGAGCCCCTGGAAGCATGAAAATCACTTTAAACATGCTAATTTTAGCTCTAACACTGATGATCCACCTACAAATGTGAACTGACGTTCAAAAATAAAACATTTGAAAACGGACCATTTTCCACATTTCTGAAGCATGACGTAATGGGGGGGTGTTATCTCTTTTGTCTAAAATCAGCCGTTTTTGCTCGAACATTAAATGCCTCCAAATGGTATTTATTTCACTTCCCGAGCCCCTGGAAGCATGAAAATCACTTTAAACATGCTAATTTTAGCTCTAACACTGATGATCCACCTACAAATGTGAACTGACGTTCAAAAATAAAACATTTGAAAACGGACCATTTTCCACATTTCTGAAGCATGACGTAATGGGGGGGTGTTATCTCTTTTGTCGAAAATCAGCCGTTTTTGCTCGAACATTAAATGCCTCCAAATAGTATTTATTTCACTTCCCGAGCCCCTGGAAGCATGAAAATCACTTTAAACATGCTAATTTTAGCTCTAACACTGATGATCCACCTACAAATGTGAACTGACGTTCAAAAATAAAACATTTGAAAACGGACCATTTTCCACATTTCTGAAGCATGACGTAATGGGGGGGTGTTATCTCTTTTGTCGAAAATCAGCCGTTTTTGCTCGAACATTAAATGCCTCCAAATGGTATTTAATTAACTTCCCGGGGTGAAGAAACCCTTTTTGAGAACTCAGAGTGAGTAAATTGGCCATTTTCATGCACTTTTAACCATTCCATAAATCTTGTGTTTTGGGCCCCTGGAAGCATGAAAATCACTTTAAACATGCTAATTTTAGCTCTAACACTGATGATCCACCTACAAATGTGAACTGACGTTCAAAAATAAAACATTTGAAAACGGACGATTTTCCACATTTCTGAAGCATGACGTAATGGGGGGGTGTTATCTCTTTTGTCAAAAATCAGCCGTTTTTGCTCGAACATTAAATGCCTCCAAATGGTATTTAATTAACTTCCCGGGGTGAAGAAACCCTTTTTGAGAACTCAGAGTGAGTAAATTGGCCATTTTCATGCACTTTTAACCATTCCATAAATCTTGTGTTTTAGGCCCCTGGAAGCATGAAAATCACTTTAAACATGCTAATTTTAGCTCTAACACTGATGATCCACCTACAAATGTGAACTGACGTTCAAAAATAAAACATTTGAAAACGGACCATTTTCCACATTTCTGAAGCATGACGTAATGGTGGGTGTTATCTCTTTTGTCGAAAATCAGCCGTTTTTGCTCGAACATTAAATGCCTCCAAATGGTATTTATTTCACTTCCCGAGCCCCTGGAAGCATGAAAATCACTTTAAACATGCTAATTTTAGCTCTAACACTGATGATCCACCTACAAATGTGAACTGACGTTCAAAAATAAAACATTTGAAAACGGACCATTTTCCACATTTCTGAAGCATGACGTAATGGGGGGGTGTTATCTCTTTTGTCGAAAATCAGCCGTTTTTGCTCGAACATTAAATGCCTCCAAATGGTATTTATTTCACTTCCCGAGCCCCTGGAAGCATGAAAATCACTTTAAACATGCTAATTTTACCTCTAACACTGATGATCCACCTACAAATGTGAACTGACGTTCAAAAATAAAACATTTGAAAACGGACCATTTTCCACATTTCTGAAGCATGACGTAATGGGGGGGTGTTATCTCTTTTGTCGAAAATCAGCCGTTTTTGCTCGAACATTAAATGCCTCCAAATGGTATTTAATTAACTTCCCGAGCCCCTGGAAGCATGAAAATCACTTTAAACATGCTAATTTTAGCTCTAACACTGATGATCCACCTACAAATGTGAACTGACGTTCAAAAATAAAACATTTGAAAACGGACCATTTTCCACATTTCTGAAGCATGACGTAATGGGGGGTGTTATCTCTTTTGTCGAAAATCAGCAGTTTTTGCTCGAACATTAAATGCCTCCAAATGGTATTTAATTAACTTCCCGGGGTGAAGAAACCCTTTTTGAGTACTCAGAGTGAGTAAATTGGCCATTTTCATGCACTTTTAACCATTCCATAAATCTTGTGTTTTGGGCCCCTGGAAGCATGAAAATCACTTTAAACATGCTAATTTGAGCTCTAACACTGATGATCCACCTACAAATGTGAACTGACGTTCAAAAATAAAACATTTGAAAACGGACCATTTTCCACATTTCTGAAGCATGACGTAATGGGGGGGGTGTTATCTCTTTTGTCGAAAATCAGCCGTTTTTGCTCGAACATTAAATGCCTCTAAATGGTATTTAATTAACTTCCCGAGCCCCTGGAAGCATGAAAATCACTTTAAACATGCTAATTTTAGCTCTAACACTGATGATCCACCTACAAATGTGAACTGACGTTCAAAAATAAAACATTTGAAAACGGACCATTTTCCACATTTCTGAAGCATGACGTAATGGGGGGGTGTTATCTCTTTTGTCGAAAATCAGCAGTTTTTGCTCGAACATTAAATGCCTCCAAATGGTATTTAATTAACTTCCCGAGCCCCTGGAAGCATGAAAATCACTTTAAACATGCTAATTTTAGCTCTAAAAACTGATGATCCACCTACAAATGTGAAATGACGTTCAAAAATAAAACATTTGAAAACGGACCATTTTCCACATTTCTGAAGCATGACGTAATGGGGGGGTGTTATCTCTTTTGTCGAAAATCAGCCGTTTTTGCTCGAACATTAAATGCCTCCAAATGGTATTTATTTCACTTCCCGAGCCCCTGGAAGCATGAAAATCACTTTAAACATGCTAATTTTAGCTCTAACACTGATGATCCACCTACAAATGTGAACTGACGTTCAAAAATAAAACATTTGAAAACGGACCATTTTCCACATTTCTGAAGCATGACGTAATGGGGGGGTGTTATCTCTTTTGTCGAAAATCAGCCGTTTTTGCTCGAACATTAAATTCCTCCAAATGGTATTTAATTAACTTCCCGGGGTGAAGAAACCCTTTTTGAGAACTCAGAGTGAGTAAATTGACCATTTTCATGCACTTTTAACCATTCCATAAATCTTGTGTTTTGGGCCCCTGGAAGCATGAAAATCACTTTAAACATGCTAATTTTAGCTCTAACACTGATGATCCACCTACAAATGTGAACTGACGTTCAAAAATAAAACATTTGAAAACGGACCATTTTCCACATTTCTGAAGCATGACGTAATGGGGGGTGTTATCTCTTTTGTCGAAAATCAGCCGTTTTTGCTCGAACATTAAATGCCTCCAAATGGTATTTAATTAATTTCCCGAGCCCCTGGAAGCATGAAAATCACTTTAAACATGCTAATTTTAGCTCTAACACTGATGATCCACCTACAAATGTGAACTGACGTTCAAAAATAAAACATTTGAAAACGGACCATTTTCCACATTTCTTAAGCATGACGTAATGGGGGGGGTGTCATCTCTTTTGTCGAAAATCAGCCGTTTTTGCCCGAACATTAAATGCCTCCAAATGGTATTTAATTAACTTCCCGAGCCCCTGGAAGCATGAAAATCACTTTAAACATGCTAATTTTAGCTCTAACACTGATGATCCACCTACAAATGTGAACTGACGTTCAAAAATAAAACATTTGAAAACGGACCATTTTCCATATTTCTGAAGCATGACGTAATGGGGGGGTGTTATCTCTTTTGTCGAAAATCAGCCGTTTTTGCTCGAACATTAAATGCCTCCAAATGGTATTTAATTAACTTCCAGAGCCCCTGGAAGCATGAAAATCACTTTAAACATGCTAATTTTAGCTCTAACACTGATGATCCACCTACAAATGTGAACTGACGTTCAAAAATAAAACATTTGAAAACGGACCATTTTCCACATTTCTGAAGCATGACGTAATGGGGGGGTGTTATCTCTTTTGTCGAAAATCAGCAGTTTTTGCTCGAACATTAAATGCCTCCAAATGGTATTTAATTAACTTCCCGGGGTGAAGAAACCCTTTTTGAGAACTCAGAGTGAGTAAATTGGCCATTTTCATGCACTTTTAACCATTCCATAAATCTTGTGTTTTGGGCCCCTGGAAGCATGAAAATCACTTTAAACATGCTAATTTTAGCTCTAACACTGATGATCCACCTACAAATGTGAACTGACGTTCAAAAATAAAACATTTGAAAACGGACCATTTTCCACATTTCTGAAGCATGACGTAATGGGGGGGTGTTATCTCTTTTGTCAAAAATCAGCCGTTTTTGCTCGAACATTAAATGCCTCCAAATGGTATTTAATTAACTTCCCGGGTGAAGAAACCCTTTTTGAGAACTCAGAGTGAGTAAATTGGCCATTTTCATGCACTTTTAACCATTCCATAAATCTTGTGTTTTGGGCCCCTGGAAGCATGAAAATCACTTTAAACATGCTAATTTTAGCTCTAACACTGATGATCCACCTACAAATGTGAACTGACGTTCAAAAAAAAAACATTTGAAAACGGACCATTTTCCACATTTCTGAAGCATGACGTAATGGGGGGGTGTTATCTCTTTTGTCAAAAATCAGCCGTTTTTGCTCGAACATTAAATGCCTCCAAATGGTATTTAATTAACTTCCCGGGGTGAAGAAACCCTTTTTGAGAACTCAGAGTGAGTAAATTGGCCATTTTCATGCACTTTTAACCATTCCATAAATCTTGTGTTTTAGGCCCCTGGAAGCATGAAAATCACTTTAAACATGCTAATTTTAGCTCTAAAAACTGATGATCCACCTACAAATGTGAAATGACGTTCAAAAATAAAACATTTGAAAACGGACCATTTTCCACATTTCTGAAGCATGACGTAATGGGGGGGTGTTATCTCTTTTGTCGAAAATCAGCCGTTTTTGCTCGAACATTAAATGCCTCCAAATGGTATTTATTTCACTTCCCGAGCCCCTGGAAGCATGAAAATCACTTTAAACATGCTAATTTTAGCTCTAACACTGATGATCCACCTACAAATGTGAACTGACGTTCAAAAATAAAACATTTGAAAACGGACCATTTTCCACATTTCTGAAGCATGACGTAATGGGGGGGTGTTATCTCTTTTGTCGAAAATCAGCCGTTTTTGCTCGAACATTAAATTCCTCCAAATGGTATTTAATTAACTTCCCGGGGTGAAGAAACCCTTTTTGAGAACTCAGAGTGAGTAAATTGACCATTTTCATGCACTTTTAACCATTCCATAAATCTTGTGTTTTGGGCCCCTGGAAGCATGAAAATCACTTTAAACATGCTAATTTTAGCTCTAACACTGATGATCCACCTACAAATGTGAACTGACGTTCAAAAATAAAACATTTGAAAACGGACCATTTTCCACATTTCTGAAGCATGACGTAATGGGGGGTGTTATCTCTTTTGTCGAAAATCAGCCGTTTTTGCTCGAACATTAAATGCCTCCAAATGGTATTTAATTAATTTCCCGAGCCCCTGGAAGCATGAAAATCACTTTAAACATGCTAATTTTAGCTCTAACACTGATGATCCACCTACAAATGTGAACTGACGTTCAAAAATAAAACATTTGAAAACGGACCATTTTCCACATTTCTTAAGCATGACGTAATGGGGGGGGTGTCATCTCTTTTGTCGAAAATCAGCCGTTTTTGCCCGAACATTAAATGCCTCCAAATGGTATTTAATTAACTTCCCGAGCCCCTGGAAGCATGAAAATCACTTTAAACATGCTAATTTTAGCTCTAACACTGATGATCCACCTACAAATGTGAACTGACGTTCAAAAATAAAACATTTGAAAACGGACCATTTTCCATATTTCTGAAGCATGACGTAATGGGGGGGTGTTATCTCTTTTGTCGAAAATCAGCCGTTTTTGCTCGAACATTAAATGCCTCCAAATGGTATTTAATTAACTTCCAGAGCCCCTGGAAGCATGAAAATCACTTTAAACATGCTAATTTTAGCTCTAACACTGATGATCCACCTACAAATGTGAACTGACGTTCAAAAATAAAACATTTGAAAACGGACCATTTTCCACATTTCTGAAGCATGACGTAATGGGGGGGTGTTATCTCTTTTGTCGAAAATCAGCAGTTTTTGCTCGAACATTAAATGCCTCCAAATGGTATTTAATTAACTTCCCGGGGTGAAGAAACCCTTTTTGAGAACTCAGAGTGAGTAAATTGGCCATTTTCATGCACTTTTAACCATTCCATAAATCTTGTGTTTTGGGCCCCTGGAAGCATGAAAATCACTTTAAACATGCTAATTTTAGCTCTAACACTGATGATCCACCTACAAATGTGAACTGACGTTCAAAAATAAAACATTTGAAAACGGACCATTTTCCACATTTCTGAAGCATGACGTAATGGGGGGGTGTTATCTCTTTTGTCAAAAATCAGCCGTTTTTGCTCGAACATTAAATGCCTCCAAATGGTATTTAATTAACTTCCCGGGGTGAAGAAACCCTTTTTGAGAACTCAGAGTGAGTAAATTGGCCATTTTCATGCACTTTTAACCATTCCATAAATCTTGTGTTTTGGGCCCCTGGAAGCATGAAAATCACTTTAAACATGCTAATTTTAGCTCTAACACTGATGATCCACCTACAAATGTGAACTGACGTTCAAAAAAAAAACATTTGAAAACGGACCATTTTCCACATTTCTGAAGCATGACGTAATGGGGGGGTGTTATCTCTTTTGTCAAAAATCAGCCGTTTTTGCTCGAACATTAAATGCCTCCAAATGGTATTTAATTAACTTCCCGGGGTGAAGAAACCCTTTTTGAGAACTCAGAGTGAGTAAATTGGCCATTTTCATGCACTTTTAACCATTCCATAAATCTTGTGTTTTAGGCCCCTGGAAGCATGAAAATCACTTTAAACATGCTAATTTTAGCTCTAACACTGATGATCCACCTACAAATGTGAACTGACGTTCAAAAATAAAACATTTGAAAACGGACCATTTTCCACATTTCTGAAGCATGACGTAATGGGGGGTGTTATCTCTTTTGTCGAAAATCAGCCGTTTTTGCTCGAACATTAAATGCCTCCAAATGGTATTTATTTCACTTCCCGAGCCCCTGGAAGCATGAAAATCACTTTAAACATGCTAATTTTAGCTCTAACACTGATGATCCACCTACAAATGTGAACTGACGTTCAAAAATAAAACATTTGAAAACGGACCATTTTCCACATTTCTGAAGCATGACGTAATGGGGGGGTGTTATCTCTTTTGTCGAAAATCAGCCATTTTTGCTCGAACATTAAATGCCTCCAAATGGTATTTAATTAACTTCCCGGGGTGAAGAAACCCTTTTTGAGTACTCAGAGTGAGTAAATTGGCCATTTTCATGCACTTTTACCCATTCCATAAATCTTGTGTTTTGGGCCCCTGGAAGCATGAAAATCACTTTAAACATGCTAATTTTAGCTCTAACGCTGATGATCCACCTACAAATGTGAACTGACGTTCAAAAATAAAACATTTGAAAACGGACCATTTTCCACATTTCTGAAGCATGACGTAATGGGGGGGGTGTTATCTCTTTTGTCGAAAATCAGCCGTTTTTGCTCGAACATTAAATGCCTCCAAATGGTATTTAATTAACTTCCCGAGCCCCTGGAAGCATGAAAATCACTTTAAACATGCTAATTTTAGCTCTAACACTGATGATCCACCTACAAATGTGAACTGACGTTCAAAAATAAAACATTTGAAAAGGGACCATTTTCCACATTTCTGAAGCATGACGTAATGGGGGGGTGTTATCTCTTTTGTCGAAAATCAGCAGTTTTTGCTCGAACATTAAATGCCTCCAAATGGTATTTAATTAACTTCCCGAGCCCCTGGAAGCATGAAAATCACTTTAAACATGCTAATTTTAGCTCTAACACTGATGATCCACCTACAAATGTGAAATGACGTTCAAAAATAAAACATTTGAAAACGGACCATTTTCCACATTTCTGAAGCATGGCGTAATGGGGGGGTGTTATCTCTTTTGTCGAAAATCAGCCGTTTTTGCTCGAACATTAAATGCCTCCAAATGGTATTTATTTCACTTCCCGAGCCCCTGGAAGCATGAAAATCACTTTAAACATGCTAATTTTAGCTCTAACACTGATGATCCACCTACAAATGTGAACTGACGTTCAAAAATAAAACATTTGAAAACGGACCATTTTCCATATTTCTGAAGCATGACGTAATGGGGGGGTGTTATCTCTTTTGTCGAAAATCAGCCGTTTTTGCTCGAACATTAAATGCCTCCAAATGGTATTTAATTAACTTCCCGAGCCCCTGGAAGCATGAAAATCACTTTAAACATGCTAATTTTAGCTCTAACACTGATGATCCACCTACAAATGTGAACTGACGTTCAAAAATAAAACATTTGAAAACGGACCATTTTCCACATTTCTGAAGCATGACGTAATGGGGGGGTGTTATCTCTTTTGTCGAAAATCAGCAGTTTTTGCTCGAACATTAAATGCCTCCAAATGGTATTTAATTAACTTCCCGGGGTGAAGAAACCCTTTTTGAGAACTCAGAGTGAGTAAATTGGCCATTTTCATGCACTTTTAACCATTCCATAAATCTTGTGTTTTGGGCCCCTGGAAGCATGAAAATCACTTTAAACATGCTAATTTTAGCTCTAACACTGATGATCCACCTACAAATGTGAACTGACGTTCAAAAATAAAACATTTGAAAACGGACCATTTTCCACATTTCTGAAGCATGACGTAATGGGGGGGTGTTATCTCTTTTGTCAAAAATCAGCCGTTTTTGCTCGAACACTAAATGCCTCCAAATGGTATTTAATTAACTTCCCGGGGTGAAGAAACCCTTTTTGAGAACTCAGAGTGAGTAAATTGGCCATTTTCATGCACTTTTAACCATTCCATAAATCTTGTGTTTTGGGCCCCTGGAAGCATGAAAATCACTTTAAACATGCTAATTTTAGCTCTAACACTGATGATCCACCTACAAATGTGAACTGACGTTCAAAAAAAAAACATTTGAAAACGGACCATTTTCCACATTTCTGAAGCATGACGTAATGGGGGGGTGTTATCTCTTTTGTCAAAAATCAGCCGTTTTTGCTCGAACATTAAATGCCTCCAAATGGTATTTAATTAACTTCCCGGGGTGAAGAAACCCTTTTTGAGAACTCAGAGTGAGTAAATTGGCCATTTTCATGCACTTTTAACCATTCCATAAATCTTGTGTTTTAGGCCCCTGGAAGCATGAAAATCACTTTAAACATGCTAATTTTAGCTCTAACACTGATGATCCACCTACAAATGTGAACTGACGTTCAAAAATAAAACATTTGAAAACGGACCATTTTCCACATTTCTGAAGCATGACGTAATGGGGGGTGTTATCTCTTTTGTCGAAAATCAGCCGTTTTTGCTCGAACATTAAATGCCTCCAAATGGTATTTATTTCACTTCCCGAGCCCCTGGAAGCATGAAAATCACTTTAAACATGCTAATTTTAGCTCTAACACTGATGATCCACCTACAAATGTGAACTGACGTTCAAAAATAAAACATTTGAAAACGGACCATTTTCCACATTTCTGAAGCATGACGTAATGGGGGGGTGTTATCTCTTTTGTCGAAAATCAGCCATTTTTGCTCGAACATTAAATGCCTCCAAATGGTATTTAATTAACTTCCCGGGGTGAAGAAACCCTTTTTGAGTACTCAGAGTGAGTAAATTGGCCATTTTCATGCACTTTTACCCATTCCATAAATCTTGTGTTTTGGGCCCCTGGAAGCATGAAAATCACTTTAAACATGCTAATTTTAGCTCTAACACTGATGATCCACCTACAAATGTGAACTGACGTTCAAAAATAAAACATTTGAAAACGGACCATTTTCCACATTTCTGAAGCATGACGTAATGGGGGGGGTGTTATCTCTTTTGTCGAAAATCAGCCGTTTTTGCTCGAACATTAAATGCCTCCAAATGGTATTTAATTAACTTCCCGAGCCCCTGGAAGCATGAAAATCACTTTAAACATGCTAATTTTAGCTCTAACACTGATGATCCACCTACAAATGTGAACTGACGTTCAAAAATAAAACATTTGAAAACGGACCATTTTCCACATTTCTGAAGCATGACGTAATGGGGGGGTGTTATCTCTTTTGTCGAAAATCAGCAGTTTTTGCTCGAACATTAAATGCCTCCAAATGGTATTTAATTAACTTCCCGAGCCCCTGGAAGCATGAAAATCACTTTAAACATGCTAATTTTAGCTCTAACACTGATGATCCACCTACAAATGTGAAATGACGTTCAAAAATAAAACATTTGAAAACGGACCATTTTCCACATTTCTGAAGCATGGCGTAATGGGGGGGTGTTATCTCTTTTGTCGAAAATCAGCCGTTTTTGCTCGAACATTAAATGCCTCCAAATGGTATTTATTTCACTTCCCGAGCCCCTGGAAGCATGAAAATCACTTTAAACATGCTAATTTTAGCTCTAACACTGATGATCCACCTACAAATGTGAACTGACGTTCAAAAATAAAACATTTGAAAACGGACCATTTTCCACATTTCTGAAGCATGACGTAATGGGGGGGTGTTATCTCTTTTGTCGAAAATCAGCCGTTTTTGCTCGAACATTAAATTCCTCCAAATGGTATTTAATTAACTTCCCGGGGTGAAGAAACCCTTTTTGAGAACTCAGAGTGAGTAAATTGGCCATTTTCATGCACTTTTAACCATTCCATAAATCTTGTGTTTTGGGCCCCTGGAAGCATGAAAATCACTTTAAACATGCTAATTTTAGCTCTAACACTGATGATCCACCTACAAATGTGAACTGACGTTCAAAAATAAAACATTTGAAAACGGACCATTTTCCACATTTCTGAAGCATGACGTAATGGGGGGGTGTTATCTCTTTTGTCGAAAATCAGCAGTTTTTGCTCGAACATTAAATGCCTCCAAATGGTATTTAATTAACTTCCCGGGGTGAAGAAACCCTTTTTGAGAACTCAGAGTGAGTAAATTGGCCATTTTCATGCACTTTTAACCATTCCATAAATCTTGTGTTTTGGGCCCCTGGAAGCATGAAAATCACTTTAAACATGCTAATTTTAGCTCTAACACTGATGATCCACCTACAAATGTGAACTGACGTTCAAAAATAAAACATTTGAAAACGGACCATTTTCCACATTTCTGAAGCATGACGTAATGGGGGGGTGTTATCTCTTTTGTCAAAAATCAGCCGTTTTTGCTCGAACATTAAATGCCTCCAAATGGTATTTAATTAACTTCCCGGGGTGAAGAAACCCTTTTTGAGAACTCCGAGTGAGTAAATTGGCCATTTTCATGCACTTTTAACCATTCCATAAATCTTGTGTTTTGGGCCCCTGGAAGCATGAAAATCACTTTAAACATGCTAATTTTAGCTCTAACACTGATGATCCACCTACAAATGTGAACTGACGTTCAAAAATAAAACATTTGAAAACGGACCATTTTCCACATTTCTGAAGCATGACGTAATGGGGGGGTGTTATCTCTTTTGTCGAAAATCAGCCGTTTTTGCTCGAACATTAAATGCCTCCAAATGGTATTTAATTAACTTCCCGGGGTGAAGAAACCCTTTTTGAGAACTCAGAGTGAGTAAATTGGCCATTTTCATGCACTTTTAACCATTCCATAAATCTTGTGTTTTGGGCCCCTGGAAGCATGAAAATCACTTTAAACATGCTAATTTTAGCTCTAACACTGATGATCCACCTACAAATGTGAACTGACGTTCAAAAATAAAACATTTGAAAACGGACGATTTTCCACATTTCTGAAGCATGACGTAATGGGGGTGTTATCTCTTTTGTCGAAAATCAGCCGTTTTTGCTCGAACATTAAATGCCTCCAAATGGTATTTATTTCACTTCCCGAGCCCCTGGAAGCATGAAAATCACTTTAAACATGCTAATTTTAGCTCTAACACTGATGATCCACCTACAAATGTGAACTGACGTTCAAAAATAAAACATTTGAAAACGGACCATTTTCCACATTTCTGAAGCATGACGTAATGGGGGGGTGTTATCTCTTTTGTCGAAAATCAGCAGTTTTTGCTCGAACATTAAATGCCTCCAAATGGTATTTAATTAACTTCCCGGGGTGAAGAAACCCTTTTTGAGAACTCAGAGTGAGTAAATTGGCCATTTTCATGCACTTTTAACCATTCCATAAATCTTGTGTTTTGGGCCCCTGGAAGCATGAAAATCACTTTAAACATGCTAATTTTAGCTCTAACACTGATGATCCACCTACAAATGTGAACTGACGTTCAAAAATAAAACATTTGAAAACGGACCATTTTCCACATTTCTTAAGCATGACGTAATGGGGGGGGGTGTCATCTCTTTTGTCGAAAATCAGCCGTTTTTGCTCGAACATTAAATGCCTCCAAATGGTATTTAATTAACTTCCCGAGCCCCTGGAAGCATGAAAATCACTTTAAACATGCTAATTTTAGCTCTAACACTGATGATCCACCTACAAATGTGAACTGACGTTCAAAAATAAAACATTTGAAAATGGACCATTTTCCACATTTCTGAAGCATGATGTAATGGGGGGGTGTTATCTCTTTTGTCGAAAATCAGCCGTTTTTGCTCGAACATTAAATGCCTCCAAATGGTATTTAATTAACTTTCCGAGCCCCTGGAAGCATGAAAATCACTTTAAACATGCTAATTTTAGCTCTAACACTGATGATCCACCTACAAATGTGAACTGACGTTCAAAAATAAAACATTTGAAAACGGACCATTTTCCACATTTCTGAAGCATGACGTAATGGGGGGGTGTTATCTCTTTTGTCGAAAATCAGCAGTTTTTGCTCGAACATTAAATGCCTCCAAATGGTATTTAATTAACTTCCCGGGGTGAAGAAACCCTTTTTGAGAACTCAGAGTGAGTAAATTGGCCATTTTCATGCACTTTTAACCATTCCATAAATCTTGTGTTTTGGGCCCCTGGAAGCATGAAAATCACTTTAAACATGCTAATTTTAGCTCTAACACTGATGATCCACCTACAAATGTGAACTGACGTTCAAAAATAAAACATTTGAAAACGGACCATTTTCCACATTTCTGAAGCATGACGTAATGGGGGGGTGTTATCTCTTTTGTCAAAAATCAGCCGTTTTTGCTCGAACATTAAATGCCTCCAAATGGTATTTAATTAACTTCCCGGGGTGAAGAAACCCTTTTTGAGAACTCAGAGTGAGTAAATTGGCCATTTTCATGCACTTTTAACCATTCCATAAATCTTGTGTTTTGGGCTCCTGGAAGCATGAAAATCACTTTAAACATGCTAATTTTAGCTCTAACACTGATGATCCACCTACAAATGTGAACTGACGTTCAAAAATAAAACATTTGAAAACGGACCATTTTCCACATTTCTGAAGCATGACGTAATGGGGGGTGTTATCTTTTTTGTCGAAAATCAGCCGTTTTTGCTCGAACATTAAATGCCTCCAAATGGTATTTATTTCACTTCCCGAGCCCCTGGAAGCATGAAAATCACTTTAAACATGCTAATTTTAGCTCTAACACTGATGATCCACCGACAAATGTGAACTGACGTTCAAAAATAAAACATTTGAAAACGGACCATTTTCCACATTTCTGAAGCATGACGTAATGGGGGGGTGTTATCTCTTTTGTCGAAAATCAGCCGTTTTTGCTCGAACATTAAATGCCTCCAAATGGTATTTAATTAACTTCCCGGGGTGAAGAAACCCTTTTTGAGTACTCAGAGTGAGTAAATTGGCCATTTTCATGCACTTTTAACCATTCCATAAATCTTGTGTTTTGGGCCCCTGGAAGCATGAAAATCACTTTAAACATGCTAATTTTAGCTCTAACACTGATGATCCACCTACAAATGTGAACTGACGTTCAAAAATAAAACATTTGAAAACGGACCATTTTCCACATTTCTGAAGCATGACGTAATGGGGGGGTGTTATCTCTTTTGTCGAAAATCAGCCGTTTTTGCTCGAACATTAAATGCCTCCAAATGGTATTTAATTAACTTCCCGAGCCCCTGGAAGCATGAAAATCACTTTAAACATGCTAATTTTAGCTCTAACACTGATGATCCACCTACAAATGTGAACTGACGTTCAAAAATAAAACATTTGAAAACGGACCATTTTCCACATTTCTGAAGCATGACGTAATGGGGGGGTTTATCTCTTTTGTCGAAAATCAGCCGTTTTTGCTCAAACATTAAATGCCTCCAAATGGTATTTAATTAACTTCCCGAGCCCCTGGAAACATGAAAATCACTTTAAACATGCTAATTTTAGCTCTAACACTGATGATCCACCTACAAATGTGAACTGACGTTCAAAAATAAAACATTTGAAAACGGACCATTTTCCACATTTCTGAAGCATGACGTAATGGGGGGGTGTTATCTCTTTTGTCGAAAATCAGCCGTTTTTGCTCGAACATTAAATGCCTCCAAATGGTATTTATTTCACTTCCCGAGCCCCTGGAAGCATGAAAATCACTTTAAACATGCTAATTTTAGCTCTAACACTGATGATCCACCTACAAATGTGAACTGACGTTCAAAAATAAAACATTTGAAAACGGACCATTTTCCACATTTCTGAAGCATGACGTAATGGGGGGGTGTTATCTCTTTTGTCGAAAATCTGCCGTTTTTGCTCGAACATTAAATGCCTCCAAATGGTATTTAATTAACTTCCCCGGGTGAAGAAACCCTTTTTGAGAACTCAGAGTGAGTAAATTGGCCATTTTCATGCACTTTTAACCATTCCATAAATCTTGTGTTTTGGGCCCCTGGAAGCATGAAAATCACTTTAAACATGCTAATTTTAGCTCTAACACTGATGATCCACCTACAAATGTGAACTGACGTTCAAAAATAAAACATTTGAAAACGGACGATTTTCCACATTTCTGAAGCATGACGTAATGGGGGGTGTTATCTCTTTTGTCGAAAATCAGCCGTTTTTGCTCGAACATTAAATGCCTCCAAATGGTATTTATTTCACTTCCCGAGCCCCTGGAAGCATGAAAATCACTTTAAACATGCTAATTTTAGCTCTAACACTGATGATCCACCTACAAATGTGAACTGACGTTCAAAAATAAAACATTTGAAAACGGACCATTTTCCACATTTCTGAAGCATGACGTAATGGGGGGGTGTTATCTCTTTTGTCGAAAATCAGCAGTTTTTGCTCGAACATTAAATGCCTCCAAATGGTATTTAATTAACTTCCCGGGGTGAAGAAACCCTTTTTGAGAACTCAGAGTGAGTAAATTGGCCATTTTCATGCACTTTTAACCATTCCATAAATCTTGTGTTTTGGGCCCCTGGAAGCATGAAAATCACTTTAAACATGCTAATTTTAGCTCTAACACTGATGATCCACCTACAAATGTGAACTGAGGTTCAAAAATAAAACATTTGAAAACGGACCATTTTCCACATTTCTGAAGCATGACGTAATGGGGGGGTGTTATCTCTTTTGTCAAAAATCAGCCGTTTTTGCTCGAACATTAAATGCCTCCAAATGGTATTTAATTAACTTCCCGGGGTGAAGAAACCCTTTTTGAGAACTCAGAGTGAGTAAATTGGCCATTTTCATGCACTTTTAACCATTCCATAAATCTTGTGTTTTGGGCCCCTGGAAGCATGAAAATCACTTTAAACATGCTAATTTTAGCTCTAACACTGATGATCCACCTACAAATGTGAACTGACGTTCAAAAATAAAACATTTGAAAACGGACCATTTTCCACATTTCTGAAGCATGACGTAATGGGGGGGTGTTATCTCTTTTGTCGAAAATCAGCCGTTTTTGCTCGAACATTAAATGCCTCCAAATGGTATTTATTTCACTTCCCGAGCCCCTGGAAGCATGAAAATCACTTTAAACATGCTAATTTTAGCTCTAACACTGATGATCCACCTACAAATGTGAACTGACGTTCAAAAATAAAACATTTGAAAACGGACCATTTTCCACATTTCTGAAGCATGACGTAATGGGGGGGTGTTATCTCTTTTGTCGAAAATCAGCAGTTTTTGCTCGAACATTAAATGCCTCCAAATGGTATTTAATTAACTTCCCGGGGTGAAGAAACCCTTTTTGAGAACTCAGAGTGAGTAAATTGGCCATTTTCATGCACTTTTAACCATTCCATAAATCTTGTGTTTTGGGCCCCTGGAAGCATGAAAATCACTTTAAACATGCTAATTTTAGCTCTAACACTGATGATCCACCTACAAATGTGAACTGAGGTTCAAAAATAAAACATTTGAAAACGGACCATTTTCCACATTTCTGAAGCATGACGTAATGGGGGGGTGTTATCTCTTTTGTCGAAAATCAGCCGTTTTTGCTCGAACATTAAATGCCTCCAAATGGTATTTAATTAACTTCCCGAGCCCCTGGAAGCATGAAAATCACTTTAAACATGCTAATTTTAGCTCTAACACTGATGATCCACCTACAAATGTGAACTGACGTTCAAAAATAAAACATTTGAAAACGGACCATTTTCCACATTTCTGAAGCATGACGTAATGGGGGGGTTTATCTCTTTTGTCGAAAATCAGCCGTTTTTGCTCAAACATTAAATGCCTCCAAATGGTATTTAATTAACTTCCCGAGCCCCTGGAAACATGAAAATCACTTTAAACATGCTAATTTTAGCTCTAACACTGATGATCCACCTACAAATGTGAACTGACGTTCAAAAATAAAACATTTGAAAACGGACCATTTTCCACATTTCTGAAGCATGACGTAATGGGGGGGTGTTATCTCTTTTGTCGAAAATCAGCCGTTTTTGCTCGAACATTAAATGCCTCCAAATGGTATTTATTTCACTTCCCGAGCCCCTGGAAGCATGAAAATCACTTTAAACATGCTAATTTTAGCTCTAACACTGATGATCCACCTACAAATGTGAACTGACGTTCAAAAATAAAACATTTGAAAACGGACCATTTTCCACATTTCTGAAGCATGACGTAATGGGGGGGTGTTATCTCTTTTGTCGAAAATCTGCCGTTTTTGCTCGAACATTAAATGCCTCCAAATGGTATTTAATTAACTTCCCCGGGTGAAGAAACCCTTTTTGAGAACTCAGAGTGAGTAAATTGGCCATTTTCATGCACTTTTAACCATTCCATAAATCTTGTGTTTTGGGCCCCTGGAAGCATGAAAATCACTTTAAACATGCTAATTTTAGCTCTAACACTGATGATCCACCTACAAATGTGAACTGACGTTCAAAAATAAAACATTTGAAAACGGACGATTTTCCACATTTCTGAAGCATGACGTAATGGGGGGTGTTATCTCTTTTGTCGAAAATCAGCCGTTTTTGCTCGAACATTAAATGCCTCCAAATGGTATTTATTTCACTTCCCGAGCCCCTGGAAGCATGAAAATCACTTTAAACATGCTAATTTTAGCTCTAACACTGATGATCCACCTACAAATGTGAACTGACGTTCAAAAATAAAACATTTGAAAACGGACCATTTTCCACATTTCTGAAGCATGACGTAATGGGGGGGTGTTATCTCTTTTGTCGAAAATCAGCAGTTTTTGCTCGAACATTAAATGCCTCCAAATGGTATTTAATTAACTTCCCGGGGTGAAGAAACCCTTTTTGAGAACTCAGAGTGAGTAAATTGGCCATTTTCATGCACTTTTAACCATTCCATAAATCTTGTGTTTTGGGCCCCTGGAAGCATGAAAATCACTTTAAACATGCTAATTTTAGCTCTAACACTGATGATCCACCTACAAATGTGAACTGAGGTTCAAAAATAAAACATTTGAAAACGGACCATTTTCCACATTTCTGAAGCATGACGTAATGGGGGGGTGTTATCTCTTTTGTCAAAAATCAGCCGTTTTTGCTCGAACATTAAATGCCTCCAAATGGTATTTAATTAACTTCCCGGGGTGAAGAAACCCTTTTTGAGAACTCAGAGTGAGTAAATTGGCCATTTTCATGCACTTTTAACCATTCCATAAATCTTGTGTTTTGGGCCCCTGGAAGCATGAAAATCACTTTAAACATGCTAATTTTAGCTCTAACACTGATGATCCACCTACAAATGTGAACTGACGTTCAAAAATAAAACATTTGAAAACGGACCATTTTCCACATTTCTGAAGCATGACGTAATGGGGGGGTGTTATCTCTTTTGTCGAAAATCAGCCGTTTTTGCTCGAACATTAAATGCCTCCAAATGGTATTTATTTCACTTCCCGAGCCCCTGGAAGCATGAAAATCACTTTAAACATGCTAATTTTAGCTCTAACACTGATGATCCACCTACAAATGTGAACTGACGTTCAAAAATAAAACATTTGAAAACGGACCATTTTCCACATTTCTGAAGCATGACGTAATGGGGGGGTGTTATCTCTTTTGTCGAAAATCTGCCGTTTTTGCTCGAACATTAAATGCCTCCAAATGGTATTTAATTAACTTCCCCGGGTGAAGAAACCCTTTTTGAGAACTCAGAGTGAGTAAATTGGCCATTTTCATGCACTTTTAACCATTCCATAAATCTTGTGTTTTGGGCCCCTGGAAGCATGAAAATCACTTTAAACATGCTAATTTTAGCTCTAACACTGATGATCCACCTACAAATGTGAACTGACGTTCAAAAATAAAACATTTGAAAACGGACGATTTTCCACATTTCTGAAGCATGACGTAATGGGGGGTGTTATCTCTTTTGTCGAAAATCAGCCGTTTTTGCTCGAACATTAAATGCCTCCAAATGGTATTTATTTCACTTCCCGAGCCCCTGGAAGCATGAAAATCACTTTAAACATGCTAATTTTAGCTCTAACACTGATGATCCACCTACAAATGTGAACTGACGTTCAAAAATAAAACATTTGAAAACGGACCATTTTCCACATTTCTGAAGCATGACGTAATGGGGGGGTGTTATCTCTTTTGTCGAAAATCAGCAGTTTTTGCTCGAACATTAAATGCCTCCAAATGGTATTTAATTAACTTCCCGGGGTGAAGAAACCCTTTTTGAGAACTCAGAGTGAGTAAATTGGCCATTTTCATGCACTTTTAACCATTCCATAAATCTTGTGTTTTGGGCCCCTGGAAGCATGAAAATCACTTTAAACATGCTAATTTTAGCTCTAACACTGATGATCCACCTACAAATGTGAACTGAGGTTCAAAAATAAAACATTTGAAAACGGACCATTTTCCACATTTCTGAAGCATGACGTAATGGGGGGGTGTTATCTCTTTTGTCAAAAATCAGCCGTTTTTGCTCGAACATTAAATGCCTCCAAATGGTATTTAATTAACTTCCCGGGGTGAAGAAACCCTTTTTGAGAACTCAGAGTGAGTAAATTGGCCATTTTCATGCACTTTTAACCATTCCATAAATCTTGTGTTTTGGGCCCCTGGAAGCATGAAAATCACTTTAAACATGCTAATTTTAGCTCTAACACTGATGATCCACCTACAAATGTGAACTGACGTTCAAAAATAAAACATTTGAAAACGGACCATTTTCCACATTTCTGAAGCATGACGTAATGGGGGGGTGTTATCTCTTTTGTCGAAAATCAGCCGTTTTTGCTCGAACATTAAATGCCTCCAAATGGTATTTAATTAACTTCCCGAGCCCCTGGAAGCATGAAAATCACTTTAAACATGCTAATTTTAGCTCTAACACTGATGATCCACCTACAAATGTGAACTGACGTTCAAAAATAAAACATTTGAAAACGGACCATTTTCCACATTTCTGAAGCATGACGTAATGGGGGGGTGTTATCTCTTTTGTCTAAAATCAGCCGTTTTTGCTCGAACATTAAATGCCTCCAAATGGTATTTATTTCACTTCCCGAGCCCCTGGAAGCATGAAAATCACTTTAAACATGCTAATTTTAGCTCTAACACTGATGATCCACCTACAAATGTGAACTGACGTTCAAAAATAAAACATTTGAAAACGGACCATTTTCCACATTTCTGAAGCATGACGTAATGGGGGGGTGTTATCTCTTTTGTCGAAAATCAGCCGTTTTTGCTCGAACATTAAATGCCTCCAAATAGTATTTATTTCACTTCCCGAGCCCCTGGAAGCATGAAAATCACTTTAAACATGCTAATTTTAGCTCTAACACTGATGATCCACCTACAAATGTGAACTGACGTTCAAAAATAAAACATTTGAAAACGGACCATTTTCCACATTTCTGAAGCATGACGTAATGGGGGGGTGTTATCTCTTTTGTCGAAAATCAGCCGTTTTTGCTCGAACATTAAATGCCTCCAAATGGTATTTAATTAACTTCCCGGGGTGAAGAAACCCTTTTTGAGAACTCAGAGTGAGTAAATTGGCCATTTTCATGCACTTTTAACCATTCCATAAATCTTGTGTTTTGGGCCCCTGGAAGCATGAAAATCACTTTAAACATGCTAATTTTAGCTCTAACACTGATGATCCACCTACAAATGTGAACTGACGTTCAAAAATAAAACATTTGAAAACGGACGATTTTCCACATTTCTGAAGCATGACGTAATGGGGGGGTGTTATCTCTTTTGTCAAAAATCAGCCGTTTTTGCTCGAACATTAAATGCCTCCAAATGGTATTTAATTAACTTCCCGGGGTGAAGAAACCCTTTTTGAGAACTCAGAGTGAGTAAATTGGCCATTTTCATGCACTTTTAACCATTCCATAAATCTTGTGTTTTAGGCCCCTGGAAGCATGAAAATCACTTTAAACATGCTAATTTTAGCTCTAACACTGATGATCCACCTACAAATGTGAACTGACGTTCAAAAATAAAACATTTGAAAACGGACCATTTTCCACATTTCTGAAGCATGACGTAATGGGGGGTGTTATCTCTTTTGTCGAAAATCAGCCGTTTTTGCTCGAACATTAAATGCCTCCAAATGGTATTTATTTCACTTCCCGAGCCCCTGGAAGCATGAAAATCACTTTAAACATGCTAATTTTAGCTCTAACACTGATGATCCACCTACAAATGTGAACTGACGTTCAAAAATAAAACATTTGAAAACGGACCATTTTCCACATTTCTGAAGCATGACGTAATGGGGGGGTGTTATCTCTTTTGTCGAAAATCAGCCGTTTTTGCTCGAACATTAAATGCCTCCAAATGGTATTTATTTCACTTCCCGAGCCCCTGGAAGCATGAAAATCACTTTAAACATGCTAATTTTACCTCTAACACTGATGATCCACCTACAAATGTGAACTGACGTTCAAAAATAAAACATTTGAAAACGGACCATTTTCCACATTTCTGAAGCATGACGTAATGGGGGGGTGTTATCTCTTTTGTCGAAAATCAGCCGTTTTTGCTCGAACATTAAATGCCTCCAAATGGTATTTAATTAACTTCCCGAGCCCCTGGAAGCATGAAAATCACTTTAAACATGCTAATTTTAGCTCTAACACTGATGATCCACCTACAAATGTGAACTGACGTTCAAAAATAAAACATTTGAAAACGGACCATTTTCCACATTTCTGAAGCATGACGTAATGGGGGGTGTTATCTCTTTTGTCGAAAATCAGCAGTTTTTGCTCGAACATTAAATGCCTCCAAATGGTATTTAATTAACTTCCCGGGGTGAAGAAACCCTTTTTGAGTACTCAGAGTGAGTAAATTGGCCATTTTCATGCACTTTTAACCATTCCATAAATCTTGTGTTTTGGGCCCCTGGAAGCATGAAAATCACTTTAAACATGCTAATTTGAGCTCTAACACTGATGATCCACCTACAAATGTGAACTGACGTTCAAAAATAAAACATTTGAAAACGGACCATTTTCCACATTTCTGAAGCATGACGTAATGGGGGGGGTGTTATCTCTTTTGTCGAAAATCAGCCGTTTTTGCTCGAACATTAAATGCCTCTAAATGGTATTTAATTAACTTCCCGAGCCCCTGGAAGCATGAAAATCACTTTAAACATGCTAATTTTAGCTCTAACACTGATGATCCACCTACAAATGTGAACTGACGTTCAAAAATAAAACATTTGAAAACGGACCATTTTCCACATTTCTGAAGCATGACGTAATGGGGGGGTGTTATCTCTTTTGTCGAAAATCAGCAGTTTTTGCTCGAACATTAAATGCCTCCAAATGGTATTTAATTAACTTCCCGAGCCCCTGGAAGCATGAAAATCACTTTAAACATGCTAATTTTAGCTCTAAAAACTGATGATCCACCTACAAATGTGAAATGACGTTCAAAAATAAAACATTTGAAAACGGACCATTTTCCACATTTCTGAAGCATGACGTAATGGGGGGGTGTTATCTCTTTTGTCGAAAATCAGCCGTTTTTGCTCGAACATTAAATGCCTCCAAATGGTATTTATTTCACTTCCCGAGCCCCTGGAAGCATGAAAATCACTTTAAACATGCTAATTTTAGCTCTAACACTGATGATCCACCTACAAATGTGAACTGACGTTCAAAAATAAAACATTTGAAAACGGACCATTTTCCACATTTCTGAAGCATGACGTAATGGGGGGGTGTTATCTCTTTTGTCGAAAATCAGCCGTTTTTGCTCGAACATTAAATTCCTCCAAATGGTATTTAATTAACTTCCCGGGGTGAAGAAACCCTTTTTGAGAACTCAGAGTGAGTAAATTGACCATTTTCATGCACTTTTAACCATTCCATAAATCTTGTGTTTTGGGCCCCTGGAAGCATGAAAATCACTTTAAACATGCTAATTTTAGCTCTAACACTGATGATCCACCTACAAATGTGAACTGACGTTCAAAAATAAAACATTTGAAAACGGACCATTTTCCACATTTCTGAAGCATGACGTAATGGGGGGTGTTATCTCTTTTGTCGAAAATCAGCCGTTTTTGCTCGAACATTAAATGCCTCCAAATGGTATTTAATTAATTTCCCGAGCCCCTGGAAGCATGAAAATCACTTTAAACATGCTAATTTTAGCTCTAACACTGATGATCCACCTACAAATGTGAACTGACGTTCAAAAATAAAACATTTGAAAACGGACCATTTTCCACATTTCTTAAGCATGACGTAATGGGGGGGGTGTCATCTCTTTTGTCGAAAATCAGCCGTTTTTGCTCGAACATTAAATGCCTCCAAATGGTATTTAATTAACTTCCCGAGCCCCTGGAAGCATGAAAATCACTTTAAACATGCTAATTTTAGCTCTAACACTGATGATCCACCTACAAATGTGAACTGACGTTCAAAAATAAAACATTTGAAAACGGACCATTTTCCATATTTCTGAAGCATGACGTAATGGGGGGGTGTTATCTCTTTTGTCGAAAATCAGCCGTTTTTGCTCGAACATTAAATGCCTCCAAATGGTATTTAATTAACTTCCCGAGCCCCTGGAAGCATGAAAATCACTTTAAACATGCTAATTTTAGCTCTAACACTGATGATCCACCTACAAATGTGAACTGACGTTCAAAAATAAAACATTTGAAAACGGACCATTTTCCACATTTCTGAAGCATGACGTAATGGGGGGGTGTTATCTCTTTTGTCGAAAATCAGCAGTTTTTGCTCGAACATTAAATGCCTCCAAATGGTATTTAATTAACTTCCCGGGGTGAAGAAACCCTTTTTGAGAACTCAGAGTGAGTAAATTGGCCATTTTCATGCACTTTTAACCATTCCATAAATCTTGTGTTTTGGGCCCCTGGAAGCATGAAAATCACTTTAAACATGCTAATTTTAGCTCTAACACTGATGATCCACCTACAAATGTGAACTGACGTTCAAAAATAAAACATTTGAAAACGGACCATTTTCCACATTTCTGAAGCATGACGTAATGGGGGGGTGTTATCTCTTTTGTCAAAAATCAGCCGTTTTTGCTCGAACATTAAATGCCTCCAAATGGTATTTAATTAACTTCCCGGGGTGAAGAAACCCTTTTTGAGAACTCAGAGTGAGTAAATTGGCCATTTTCATGCACTTTTAACCATTCCATAAATCTTGTGTTTTGGGCCCCTGGAAGCATGAAAATCACTTTAAACATGCTAATATTAGCTCTAACACTGATGATCCACCTACAAATGTGAACTGACGTTCAAAAATAAAACATTTGAAAACGGACCATTTTCCACATTTCTGAAGCATGACGTAATGGGGGGGTGTTATCTCTTTTGTCGAAAATCAGCCGTTTTTGCTCGAACATTAAATGCCTCCAAATGGTATTTAATTAACTTCCCGAGCCCCTGGAAGCATGAAAATCACTTTAAACATGCTAATTTTAGCTCTAACACTGATGATCCACCTACAAATGTGAACTGACGTTCAAAAATAAAACATTTGAAAACGGACCATTTTCCACATTTCTGAAGCATGACGTAATGGGGGGGTGTTATCTCTTTTGTCGAAAATCAGTCGTTTTTGCTCGAACATTAAATGCCTCCAAATGGTATTTATTTCACTTCCCGAGCCCCTGGAAGCATGAAAATCACTTTAAACATGCTAATTTTAGCTCTAACACTGATGATCCACCTACAAATGTGAACTGACGTTCAAAAATAAAACATTTGAAAACGGACCATTTTCCACATTTCTGAAGCATGACGTAATGGGGGGGTGTTATCTCTTTTGTCGAAAATCAGCCGTTTTTGCTCGAACATTAAATGCCTCCAAATGGTATTTAATTAACTTCCCGGGGTGAAGAAACCCTTTTTGAGAACTCAGAGTGAGTAAATTGGCCATTTTCATGCACTTTTAACCATTCCATAAATCTTGTGTTTTGGGCCCCTGGAAGCATGAAAATCACTTTAAACATGCTAATTTTAGCTCTAACACTGATGATCCACCTACAAATGTGAACTGACGTTCAAAAATAAAACATTTGAAAACGGACGATTTTCCACATTTCTGAAGCATGACGTAATGGGGGGTGTTATCTCTTTTGTCGAAAATCAGCCGTTTTTGCTCGAACATTAAATGCCTCCAAATGGTATTTATTTCACTTCCCGAGCCCCTGGAAGCATAAAAATCACTTTAAACATGCTAATTTTAGCTCTAACACTGATGATCCACCTACAAATGTGAACTGACGTTCAAAAATAAAACATTTGAAAACGGACCATTTTCCACATTTCTGAAGCATGACGTAATGGGGGGGTGTTATCTCTTTTGTCGAAAATCAGCAGTTTTTGCTCGAACATTAAATGCCTCCAAATGGTATTTAATTAACTTCCCGGGGTGAAGAAACCCTTTTTGAGAACTCAGAGTGAGTAAATTGGCCATTTTCATGCACTTTTAACCATTCCATAAATCTTGTGTTTTGGGCCCCTGGAAGCATGAAAATCACTTTAAACATGCTAATTTTAGCTCTAACACTGATGATCCACCTACAAATGTGAACTGACGTTCAAAAAAAAAACATTTGAAAACGGACCATTTTCCACATTTCTGAAGCATGACGTAATGGGGGGGGTGTTATCTCTTTTGTCAAAAATCAGCCGTTTTTGCTCGAACATTAAATGCCTCCAAATGGTATTTAATTAACTTCCCGGGGTGAAGAAACCCTTTTTGAGAACTCAGAGTGAGTAAATTGGCCATTTTCATGCACTTTTAACCATTCCATAAATCTTGTGTTTTAGGCCCCTGGAAGCATGAAAATCACTTTAAACATGCTAATTTTAGCTCTAACACTGATGATCCACCTACAAATGTGAACTGACGTTCAAAAATAAAACATTTGAAAACGGACCATTTTCCACATTTCTGAAGCATGACGTAATGGGGGGTGTTATCTCTTTTGTCGAAAATCAGCCGTTTTTGCTCGAACATTAAATGCCTCCAAATGGTATTTATTTCACTTCCCGAGCCCCTGGAAGCATGAAAATCACTTTAAACATGCTAATTTTAGCTCTAAGACTGATGATCCACCTACAAATGTGAACTGACGTTCAAAAATAAAACATTTGAAAACGGACCATTTTCCACATTTCTGAAGCATGACGTAATGGGGGGTGTTATCTCTTTTGTCGAAAATCAGCCATTTTTGCTCGAACATTAAATGCCTCCAAATGGTATTTAATTAACTTCCCGGGGTGAAGAAACCCTTTTTGAGTACTCAGAGTGAGTAAATTGGCCATTTTCATGCACTTTTACCCATTCCATAAATCTTGTGTTTTGGGCCCCTGGAAGCATGAAAATCACTTTAAACATGCTAATTTTAGCTCTAACACTGATGATCCACCTACAAATGTGAACTGACGTTCAAAAATAAAACATTTGAAAACGGACCATTTTCCACATTTCTGAAGCATGACGTAATGGGGGGGGTGTTATCTCTTTTGTCGAAAATCAGCCGTTTTTGCTCGAACATTAAATGCCTCCAAATGGTATTTAATTAACTTCCCGAGCCCCTGGAAGCATGAAAATCACTTTAAACATGCTAATTTTAGCTCTAACACTGATGATCCACCTACAAATGTGAACTGACGTTCAAAAATAAAACATTTGAAAACGGACCATTTTCCACATTTCTGAAGCATGACGTAATGGGGGGGTGTTATCTCTTTTGTCGAAAATCAGCAGTTTTTGCTCGAACATTAAATGCCTCCAAATGGTATTTAATTAACTTCCCGAGCCCCTGGAAGCATGAAAATCACTTTAAACATGCTAATTTTAGCTCTAACACTGATGATCCACCTACAAATGTGAAATGACGTTCAAAAATAAAACATTTGAAAACGGACCATTTTCCACATTTCTGAAGCATGGCGTAATGGGGGGGTGTTATCTCTTTTGTCGAAAATCAGCCGTTTTTGCTCGAACATTAAATGCCTCCAAATGGTATTTATTTCACTTCCCGAGCCCCTGGAAGCATGAAAATCACTTTAAACATGCTAATTTTAGCTCTAACACTGATGATCCACCTACAAATGTGAACTGACGTTCAAAAATAAAACATTTGAAAACGGACCATTTTCCACATTTCTGAAGCATGACGTAATGGGGGGGTGTTATCTCTTTTGTCGAAAATCAGCCGTTTTTGCTCGAACATTAAATTCCTCCAAATGGTATTTAATTAACTTCCCGGGGTGAAGAAACCCTTTTTGAGAACTCAGAGTGAGTAAATTGGCCATTTTCATGCACTTTTAACCATTCCATAAATCTTGTGTTTTGGGCCCCTGGAAGCATGAAAATCACTTTAAACATGCTAATTTTAGCTCTAACACTGATGATCCACCTACAAATGTGAACTGACGTTCAAAAATAAAACATTTGAAAACGGACCATTTTCCACATTTCTGAAGCATGACGTAATGGGGGGTGTTATCTCTTTTGTCGAAAATCAGCCGTTTTTGCTCGAACATTAAATGCCTCCAAATGGTATTTAATTAACTTCCCGAGCCCCTGGAAGCATGAAAATCACTTTAAACATGCTAATTTTAGCTCTAACACTGATGATCCACCTACAAATGTGAACTGACGTTCAAAAATAAAACATTTGAAAACGGACCATTTTCCACATTTCTTAAGCATGACGTAATGGGGGGGGTGTCATCTCTTTTGTCGAAAATCAGCCGTTTTTGCTCGAACATTAAATGCCTCCAAATGGTATTTAATTAACTTCCCGAGCCCCTGGAAGCATGAAAATCACTTTAAACATGCTAATTTTAGCTCTAACACTGATGATCCACCTACAAATGTGAACTGACGTTCAAAAATAAAACATTTGAAAACGGACCATTTTCCACATTTCTGAAGCATGACGTAATGGGGGGGTGTTATCTCTTTTGTCGAAAATCAGCCGTTTTTGCTCGAACATTAAATGCCTCCAAATGGTATTTAATTAACTTCCCGAGCCCCTGGAAGCATGAAAATCACTTTAAACATGCTAATTTTAGCTCTAACACTGATGATCCACCTACAAATGTGAACTGACGTTCAAAAATAAAACATTTGAAAACGGACCATTTTCCACATTTCTGAAGCATGACGTAATGGGGGGGTGTTATCTCTTTTGTCGAAAATCAGCAGTTTTTGCTCGAACATTAAATGCCTCCAAATGGTATTTAATTAACTTCCCGGGGTGAAGAAACCCTTTTTGAGAACTCAGAGTGAGTAAATTGGCCATTTTCATGCACTTTTAACCATTCCATAAATCTTGTGTTTTGGGCCCCTGGAAGCATGAAAATCACTTTAAACATGCTAATTTTAGCTCTAACACTGATGATCCACCTACAAATGTGAACTGACGTTCAAAAATAAAACATTTGAAAACGGACCATTTTCCACATTTCTGAAGCATGACGTAATGGGGGGGTGTTATCTCTTTTGTCAAAAATCAGCCGTTTTTGCTCGAACATTAAATGCCTCCAAATGGTATTTAATTAACTTCCCGGGGTGAAGAAACCCTTTTTGAGAACTCCGAGTGAGTAAATTGGCCATTTTCATGCACTTTTAACCATTCCATAAATCTTGTGTTTTGGGCCCCTGGAAGCATGAAAATCACTTTAAACATGCTAATTTTAGCTCTAACACTGATGATCCACCTACAAATGTGAACTGACGTTCAAAAATAAAACATTTGAAAACGGACCATTTTCCACATTTCTGAAGCATGACGTAATGGGGGGGTGTTATCTCTTTTGTCGAAAATCAGCCGTTTTTGCTCGAACATTAAATGCCTCCAAATGGTATTTAATTAACTTCCCGGGGTGAAGAAACCCTTTTTGAGAACTCAGAGTGAGTAAATTGGCCATTTTCATGCACTTTTAACCATTCCATAAATCTTGTGTTTTGGGCCCCTGGAAGCATGAAAATCACTTTAAACATGCTAATTTTAGCTCTAACACTGATGATCCACCTACAAATGTGAACTGACGTTCAAAAATAAAACATTTGAAAACGGACGATTTTCCACATTTCTGAAGCATGACGTAATGGGGGTGTTATCTCTTTTGTCGAAAATCAGCCGTTTTTGCTCGAACATTAAATGCCTCCAAATGGCATTTATTTCACTTCCCGAGCCCCTGGAAGCATGAAAATCACTTTAAACATGCTAATTTTAGCTCTAACACTGATGATCCACCTACAAATGTGAACTGACGTTCAAAAATAAAACATTTGAAAACGGACCATTTTCCACATTTCTGAAGCATGACGTAATGGGGGGGTGTTATCTCTTTTGTCGAAAATCAGCAGTTTTTGCTCGAACATTAAATGCCTCCAAATGGTATTTAATTAACTTCCCGGGGTGAAGAAACCCTTTTTGAGAACTCAGAGTGAGTAAATTGGCCATTTTCATGCACTTTTAACCATTCCATAAATCTTGTGTTTTGGGCCCCTGGAAGCATGAAAATCACTTTAAACATGCTAATTTTAGCTCTAACACTGATGATCCACCTACAAATGTGAACTGACGTTCAAAAATAAAACATTTGAAAACGGACCATTTTCCACATTTCTTAAGCATGACGTAATGGGGGGGTGTCATCTCTTTTGTCGAAAATCAGCCGTTTTTGCTCGAACATTAAATGCCTCCAAATGGTATTTAATTAACTTCCCGAGCCCCTGGAAGCATGAAAATCACTTTAAACATGCTAATTTTAGCTCTAACACTGATGATCCACCTACAAATGTGAACTGACGTTCAAAAATAAAACATTTGAAAACGGACCATTTTCCACATTTCTGAAGCATGACGTAATGGGGGGGTGTTATCTCTTTTGTCGAAAATCAGCCGTTTTTGCTCGAACATTAAATGCCTCCAAATGGTATTTAATTAACTTCCCGAGCCCCTGGAAGCATGAAAATCACTTTAAACATGCTAATTTTAGCTCTAACACTGATGATCCACCTACAAATGTGAACTGACGTTCAAAAATAAAACATTTGAAAACGGACCATTTTCCACATTTCTGAAGCATGACGTAATGGGGAGGTGTTATCTCTTTTGTCGAAAATCAGCAGTTTTTGCTCGAACATTAAATGCCTCCAAATGGTATTTAATTAACTTCCCGGGGTGAAGAAACCCTTTTTGAGAACTCAGAGTGAGTAAATTGGCCATTTTCATGCACTTTTAACCATTCCATAAATCTTGTGTTTTGGGCCCCTGGAAGCATGAAAATCACTTTAAACATGCTAATTTTAGCTCTAACACTGATGATCCACCTACAAATGTGAACTGACGTTCAAAAATAAAACATTTGAAAACGGACCATTTTCCACATTTCTGAAGCATGACGTAATGGGGGGGTGTTATCTCTTTTGTCAAAAATCAGCCGTTTTTGCTCGAACATTAAATGCCTCCAAATGGTATTTAATTAACTTCCCGGGGTGAAGAAACCCTTTTTGAGAACTCAGAGTGAGTAAATTGGCCATTTTCATGCACTTTTAACCATTCCATAAATCTTGTGTTTTGGGCCCCTGGAAGCATGAAAATCACTTTAAACATGCTAATTTTAGCTCTAACACTGATGATCCACCTACAAATGTGAACTGACGTTCAGAAATAAAACATTTGAAAACGGACCATTTTCCACATTTCTGAAGCATGACGTAATGGGGGGTGTTATCTCTTTTGTCGAAAATCAGCCGTTTTTGCTCGAACATTAAATGCCTCCAAATGGTATTTATTTCACTTCCCGAGCCCCTGGAAGCATGAAAATCACTTTAAACATGCTAATTTTAGCTCTAACACTGATGATCCACCTACAAATGTGAACTGACGTTCAAAAATAAAACATTTGAAAACGGACCATTTTCCACATTTCTGAAGCATGACGTAATGGGGGGGTGTTATCTCTTTTGTCGAAAATCAGCAGTTTTTGCTCGAACATTAAATGCCTCCAAATGGTATTTAATTAACTTCCCGGGGTGAAGAAACCCTTTTTGAGAACTCAGAGTGAGTAAATTGGCCATTTTCATGCACTTTTAACCATTCCATAAATCTTGTGTTTTGGGCCCCTGGAAGTATGAAAATCACTTTAAACATGCTAATTTTAGCTCTAACACTGATGATCCACCTACAAATGTGAACTGACGTTCAAAAATAAAACATTTGAAAACGGACCATTTTCCACATTTCTGAAGCATGACGTAATGGGGGGGTGTTATCTCTTTTGTCAAAAATCAGCCGTTTTTGCTCGAACATTAAATGCCTCCAAATGGTATTTAATTAACTTCCCGGGGTGAAGAAACCCTTTTTGAGAACTCAGAGTGAGTAAATTGGCCATTTTCATGCACTTTTAACCATTCCATAAATCTTGTGTTTTAGGCCCCTGGAAGCATGAAAATCACTTTAAACATGCTAATTTTAGCTCTAACACTGATGATCCACCTACAAATGTGAACTGACGTTCAAAAATAAAACATTTGAAAACAGACCATTTTCCACATTTCTGAAGCATGACGTAATGGGGGGTGTTATCTCTTTTGTCGAAAATCAGCCGTTTTTGCTCGAACATTAAATGCCTCCAAATGGTATTTATTTCACTTCCCGAGCCCCTGGAAGCATGAAAATCACTTTAAACATGCTAATTTTAGCTCTAACACTGATGATCCACCTACAAATGTGAACTGACGTTCAAAAATAAAACATTTGAAAACGGACCATTTTCCACATTTCTGAAGCATGACGTAATGGGGGGGTGTTATCTCTTTTGTCGAAAATCAGCCATTTTTGCTCGAACATTAAATGCCTCCAAATGGTATTTAATTAACTTCCCGGGGTGAAGAAACCCTTTTTGAGTACTCAGAGTGAGTAAATTGGCCATTTTCATGCACTTTTAACCATTCCATAAATCTTGTGTTTTGGGCCCCTGGAAGCATGAAAATCACTTTAAACATGCTAATTTTAGCTCTAACACTGATGATCCACCTACAAATGTGAACTGACGTTCAAAAATAAAACATTTGAAAACGGACCATTTTCCACATTTCTGAAGCATGACGTAATGGGGGGGGTGTTATCTCTTTTGTCGAAAATCAGCCGTTTTTGCTCGAACATTAAATGCCTCCAAATGGTATTTAATTAACTTCCCGAGCCCCTGGAAGTATGAAAATCACTTTAAACATGATAATTTTAGCTCTAACACTGATGATCCACCTACAAATGTGAACTGACGTTCAAAAATAAAACATTTGAAAACGGACCATTTTCCACATTTCTGAAGCATGACGTAATGGGGGGGTGTTATCTCTTTTGTCGAAAATCAGCAGTTTTTGCTCGAACATTAAATGCCTCCAAATGGTATTTAATTAACTTCCCGAGCCCCTGGAAGCATGAAAATCACTTTAAACATGCTAATTTTAGCTCTAACAGTGATGATCCGCCTACAAATGTGAAATGACGTTCAAAAATAAAACATTTGAAAACGGACCATTTTCCACATTTCTGAAGCATGACGTAATGGGGGGTGTTATCTCTTTTGTCGAAAATCAGCCGTTTTTGCTCGAACATTAAATGCCTCCAAATGGTATTTATTTCACTTCCCCAGCCCCTGGAAGCATGAAAGTCACTTTAAACATGCTAATTTTAGCTCTAACACTGATGATCCACCTACAAATGTGAACTGACGTTCAAAAATAAAACATTTGAAAACGGACCATTTTCCACATTTCTGAAGCATGACGTAATGGGGGGTGTTATCTCTTTTGTCGAAAATCAGCCGTTTTTGCTCGAACATTAAATTCCTCCAAATGGTATTTAATTAACTTCCCGGGGTGAAGAAACCCTTTTTGAGAACTCAGAGTGAGTAAATTGGCCATTTTCATGCACTTTTAACCATTCCATAAATCTTGTGTTTTGGGCCCCTGGAAGCATGAAAATCACTTTAAACATGCTAATTTTAGCTCTAACACTGATGATCCACCTACAAATGTGAACTGACGTTCAAAAATAAAACATTTGAAAACGGACCATTTTCCACATTTCTGAAGCATGACGTAATGGGGGGTGTTATCTCTTTTGTCGAAAATCAGCCGTTTTTGCTCGAACATTAAATGCCTCCAAATGGTATTTAATTAACTTCCCGAGCCCCTGGAAGCATGAAAATCACTTTAAACATGCTAATTTTAGCTCTAACACTGATGATCCACCTACAAATGTGAACTGACGTTCAAAAATAAAACATTTGAAAACGGACCATTTTCCACATTTCTTAAGCATGACGTAATGGGGGGGGTGTCATCTCTTTTGTCGAAAATCAGCCGTTTTTGCTCGAACATTAAATGCCTCCAAATGGTATTTAATTAACTTCCCGAGACCCTGGAAGCATGAAAATCACTTTAAACATGCTAATTTTAGCTCTAACACTGATGATCCACCTACAAATGTGAACTGACGTTCAAAAATAAAACATTTGAAAACGGACCATTTTCCACATTTCCGAAGCATGACGTAATGGGGGGGGTGTTATCTCTTTTGTCAAAAATCAGCCGTTTTTGCTCGAACATTAAATGCCTCCAAATGGTATTTAATTAACTTCCCGGGGTGAAGAAACCCTTTTTGAGAACTCAGAGTGAGTAAATTGGCCATTTTCATGCACTTTTAACCATTCCATAAATCTTGTGTTTTGGGCCCCTGGAAGCATGAAAATCACTTTAAACATGCTAATTTTAGCTCTAACACTGATGATCCACCTACAAATGTGAACTGACGTTCAAAAATAAAACATTTGAAAACGGACCATTTTCCACATTTCTGAAGCATGACGTAATGGGGGGGTGTTATCTCTTTTGTCGAAAATCAGCCATTTTTGCTCGAACATTAAATGCCTCCAAATGGTATTTATTTCACTTCCCGAGCCCCTGGAAGCATGAAAATCACTTTAAACATGCTAATTTTAGCTCTAACACTGATGATCCACCTACAAATGTGAACTGACGTTCAAAAATAAAACATTTGAAAACGGACCATTTTCCACATTTCTGAAGCATGACGTAATGGGGGGGTGTTATCTCTTTTGTCGAAAATCAGCCGTTTTTGCTCGAACTTTAAATGCCTCCAAATGGTATTTAATTAACTTCCCGAGCCCCTGGAAGCATGAAAATCACTTAAAACATGCTAATTTTAGCTCCAACACTG
This sequence comes from Lissotriton vulgaris, assembly GCF_964263255.1. Lineage (NCBI taxonomy): Eukaryota > Metazoa > Chordata > Amphibia > Caudata > Salamandridae > Lissotriton > Lissotriton vulgaris. Next base: position 144,280 of record NW_028245263.1, on the reverse strand, counting down.
ATGATCCACCTACAAATGTGAACTGACGTTCAAAAATAAAACATTTGAAAACGGACCATTTTCCACATTTCTGAAGCATGACGTAATGGGGGGGTGTTCTCTCTTTTGTCGAAAATCAGCCCTTTTTGCTCGAACATTAAATGCCTCCAAATGGTATTTAATTAACTTCCCGAGCCCCTGGAAGCATGAAAATCACTTTAAACATGCTAATTTTAGCTCTAACACTGATGATCCACCTACAAATGTGAACTGACGTTCAAAAATAAAACATTTGAAAACGGACCATTTTCCACATTTCTGAAGCATGACGTAATGGGGGGGTGTTATCTCTTTTGTCGAAAATCAGCCGTTTTTGCTCGAACATTAAATGCCTCCAAATGGTATTTATTTCACTTCCCGAGCCCCTGGAAGCATGAAAATCACTTTAAACATGCTAATTTTAGCTCTAACACTGATGATCCACCTACAAATGTGAACTGACGTTCAAAAATAAAACATTTGAAAACGGACCATTTTCCACATTTCTGAAGCATGACGTAATGGGGGGTGTTATCTCTTTTGTCGAAAATCAGCCGTTTTTGCTCGAACATTAAATTCCTCCAAATGGTATTTAATTAACTTCCCGGGGTGAAGAAACCCTTTTTGAGAACTCAGAGTGAGTAAATTGGCCATTTTCATGCACTTTTAACCATTCCATAAATCTTGTGTTTTGGGCCCCTGGAAGCATGAAAATCACTTTAAACATGCTAATTTTAGCTCTAACACTGATGATCCACCTACAAATGTGAACTGACGTTCAAAAATAAAACATTTGAAAACGGACCATTTTCCACATTTCTTAAGCATGACGTAATGGGGGGGGGTGTCATCTCTTTTGTCGAAAATCAGCCGTTTTTGCTCGAACATTAAATGCCTCCAAATGGTATTTAATTAACTTCCCGAGCCCCTGGAAGCATGAAAATCACTTTAAACATGCTAATTTTAGCTCTAACACTGATGATCCACCTACAAATGTGAACTGACGTTCAAAAATAAAACATTTGAAAACGGACCATTTTCCACATTTCTGAAGCATGACGTAATGGGGGGGTGTTATCTCTTTTGTCGAAAATCAGCCGTTTTTGCTCGAACATTAAATGCCTCCAAATGGTATTTAATTAACTTCCCGAGCCCCTGGAAGCATGAAAATCACTTTAAACATGCTAATTTTAGCTCTAACACTGATGATCCACCTACAAATGTGAACTGACGTTCAAAAATAAAACATTTGAAAACGGACCATTTTCCACATTTCTGAAGCATGACGTAATGGGGGGGTGTTATCTCTTTTGTCGAAAATCAGCAGTTTTTGCTCAAACATTAAATGCCTCCAAATGGTATTTAATTAACTTCCCGGGGTGAAGAAACCCTTTTTGAGAACTCAGAGTGAGTAAATTGGCCATTTTCATGCACTTTTAACCATTCCATAAATCTTGTGTTTTGGGCCCCTGGAAGCATGAAAATCACTTTAAACATGCTAATTTTAGCTCTAACACTGATGATCCACCTACAAATGTGAACTGACGTTCAAAAATAAAACATTTGAAAACGGACCATTTTCCACATTTCTGAAGCATGACGTAATGGGGGGGTGTTATCTCTTTTGTCAAAAATCAGCCGTTTTTGCTCGAACATTAAATGCCTCCAAATGGTATTTAATTAACTTCCCGGGGTGAAGAAACCCTTTTTGAGAACTCAGAGTGAGTAAATTGGCCATTTTCATGCACTTTTAACCATTCCATAAATCTTGTGTTTTGGGCCCCTGGAAGCATGAAAATCACTTTAAACATGCTAATTTTAGCTCTAACACTGATGATCCACCTACAAATGTAAACTGACGTTCAAAAATAAAACATTTGAAAACGGACCATTTTCCACATTTCTGAAGCATGACGTAATGGGGGGGTGTTATCTCTTTTGTCGAAAATCAGCCGTTTTTGCTCGAACATTAAATGCCTCCAAATGGTATTTATTTCACTTCCCGAGCCCCTGGAAGCATGAAAATCACTTTAAACATGCTAATTTTAGCTCTAACACTGATGATCCACCTACAAATGTGAACTGACGTTCAAAAATAAAACATTTGAAAACGGACCATTTTCCACATTTCTGAAGCATGACGTAAAGGGGGGGTGTTATCTCTTTTGTCGAAAATCAGCCGTTTTTGCTCGAACTTTAAATGCCTCCAAATGGTATTTAATTAACTTCCCGAGCCCCTGGAAGCATGAAAATCACTTAAAACATGCTAATTTTAGCTCCAACACTGAAGATCCACCTACAAATGTGAACTGACGTTCAAAAATAAAACATTTGAAAACGGACCATTTTCCACATTTCTGAAGCATGACGTAATGGGGGGTGTTATCTCTTTTGTCGAAAATCAGCCCTTTTTGCTCGAACATTAAATGCCTCCAAATGGTATTTAATTAACTTCCCGAGCCCCTGGAAGCATGAAAATCACTTTAAACATGCTAATTTTAGCTCTAACACTGATGATCCACCTACAAATGTGAACTGACGTTCAAAAATAAAACATTTGAAAACGGACCATTTTCCACATTTCTGAAGCATGACGTAATGGGGGGGTGTTATCTCTTTTGTCGAAAATCAGCAGTTTTTGCTCGAACATTAAATGCCTCCAAATGGTATTTAATTAACTTCCCGAGCCCCTGGAAGCATGAAAATCACTTTAAACATGCTAATTTTAGCTCTAACACTGATGATCCACCTACAAATGTGAAATGACGTTCAAAAATAAAACATTTGAAAACGGACCATTTTCCACATTTCTGAAGCATGACGTAATGGGGGGGTGTTATCTCTTTTGTCGAAAATCAGCCGTTTTTGCTCGAACATTAAATGCCTCCAAATGGTATTTATTTCACTTCCCGAGCCCCTGAAGCATGAAAATCACTTTAAACATGCTAATTTTAGCTCTAACACTGATGATCCACCTACAAATGTGAACTGACGTTCAAAAATAAAACATTTGAAAACGGACCATTTTCCACATTTCTGAAGCATGACGTAATGGGGGGGTGTTATCTCTTTTGTCGAAAATCAGCCATTTTTGCTCGAACATTAAATTCCTCCAAATGGTATTTAATTAACTTCCCGGGGTGAAGAAACCCTTTTTGAGAACTCAGAGTGAGTAAATTGGCCATTTTCATGCACTTTTAACCATTCCATAAATCTTGTGTTTTGGGCCCCTGGAAGCATGAAAATCACTTTAAACATGCTAATTTTAGCTCTAACACTGATGATCCACCTACAAATGTGAACTGACGTTCAAAAATAAAACATTTGAAAACGGACCATTTTCCACATTTCTGAAGCATGACGTAATGGGGGGTGTTATCTCTTTTGTCGAAAATCAGCCGTTTTTGCTCGAACATTAAATGCCTCCAAATGGTATTTAATTAACTTCCCGAGCCCCTGGAAGCATGAAAATCACTTTAAACATGCTAATTTTAGCTCTAACACTGATGATCCACCTACAAATGTGAACTGACGTTCAAAAATAAAACATTTGAAAACGGACCATTTTCCACATTTCTTAAGCATGACGTAATGGGGGGGTGTCATCTCTTTTGTCGAAAATCAGCCGTTTTTGCTCGAACATTAAATGCCTCCAAATGGTATTTAATTAACTTCCCGAGCCCCTGGAAGCATGAAAATCACTTTAAACATGCTAATTTTAGCTCTAACACTGATGATCCACCTACAAATGTGAACTGACGTTCAAAAATAAAACATTTGAAAACGGACGATTTTCCACATTTCTGAAGCATGACGTAATGGGGGGGTGTTATCTCTTTTGTCGAAAATCAGCCGTTTTTGCTCGAACATTAAATGCCTCCAAATGGTATTTAATTAACTTCCCGAGCCCCTGGAAGCATGAAAATCACTTTAAACATGCTAATTTTAGCTCTAACACTGATGATCCACCTACAAATGTGAACTGATGTTCAAAAATAAAACATTTGAAAACGGACCATTTTCCACATTTCTGAAGCATGACGTAATGGGGGGGTGTTATCTCTTTTGTCGAAAATCAGCAGTTTTTGCTCGAACATTAAATGCCTCCAAATGGTATTTAATTAACTTCCCGGGGTGAAGAAACCCTTTTTGAGAACTCAGAGTGAGTAAATTGGCCATTTTCATGCACTTTTAACCATTCCATAAGTCTTGTGTTTTGGGCCCCTGGAAGCCTGAAAATCACTTTAAACATGCTAATTTTAGCTCTAACACTGATGATCCACCTACAAATGTGAACTGACGTTCAAAAATAAAACATTTGAAAACGGACCATTTTCCACATTTCTGAAGCATGACGTAATGGGGGGTGTTATCTCTTTTGTCGAAAATCAGCCGTTTTTGCTCGAACATTAAATGCCTCCAAATGGTATTTATTTCACTTCCCGAGCCCCTGGAAGCATGAAAATCACTTTAAACATGCTAATTTTAGCTCTAACACTGATGATCCACCTACAAATGTGAACTGACGTTCAAAAATAAAACATTTGAAAACGGACCATTTACCACATTTCTGAAGCATGACGTAATGGGGGGGTGTTATCTCTTTTGTCGAAAATCAGCCGTTTTTGCTTGAACATTAAATGCCTCCAAATGGTATTTAATTAACTTCCCGGGGTGAAGAAACCCTTTTTGAGTACTCAGAGTGAGTAAATTGGCCATTTTCATGCACTTTTAACCATTCCATAAATCTTGTGTTTTGGGCCCCTGGAAGCATGAAAATCACTTTAAACATGCTAATTTTAGCTCTAACACTGATGATCCACCTACAAATGTGAACTGACGTTCAAAAATAAAACATTTGAAAACGGACCATTTTCCACATTTCTGAAGCATGACGTAATGGGGTGGTGTTATCTCTTTTGTCGAAAATCAGCCGTTTTTGCTCGAACATTAAATGCCTCCAAATGGTATTTAATTAACTTCCCGAGCCCCTGGAAGCATGAAAATCACTTTAAACATGCTAATTTTAGCTCTAACACTGATGATCCACCTACAAATGTGAACTGACGTTCAAAAATAAAACATTTGAAAACGGACCATTTTCCACATTTCTGAAGCATGACGTAATGGGGGGGTGTTATCTCTTTTGTCGAAAATCAGCCGTTTTTGCTCGAAGATTAAATGCCTCCAAATGGTATTTAATTAACTTCCCGAGCCCCTGGAAGCATGAAAATCACTTTAAACATGCTAATTTTAGCTCTAACACTGATGATCCACCTACAAATGTGAACTGACGTTCAAAAATAAAACATTTGAAAACGGACCATTTTCCACATTTCTTAAGCATGACGTAATGGGGGGGGTGTCATCTCTTTTGTCGAAAATCAGCCGTTTTTGCTCGAACATTAAATGCCTCCAAATGGTATTTAATTAACTTCCCGAGCCCCTGGAAGCATGAAAATCACTTTAAACATGCTAATTTTAGCTCTAACACTGATGATCCACCTACAAATGTGAACTGACGTTCAAAAATAAAACATTTGAAAACGGACCATTTTCCACATTTCTGAAGCATGACGTAATGGGGGGGTGTTATCTCTTTTGTCGAAAATCAGCCGTTTTTGCTCGAACATTAAATGCCTCCAAATGGTATTTAATTAACTTCCCGAGCCCCTGGAAGCATGAAAATCACTTTAAACATGCTAATTTTAGCTCTAACACTGATGATCCACCTACAAATGTGAACTGACGTTCAAAAATAAAACATTTGAAAACGGACCATTTTCCACATTTCTGAAGCATGACGTAATGGGGGGGTGTTATCTCTTTTGTCGAAAATCAGCAGTTTTTGCTCGAACATTAAATGCCTCCAAATGGTATTTAATTAACTTCCCGGGGTGAAGAAACCCTTTTTGAGAACTCAGAGTGAGTAAATTGGCCATTTTCATGCACTTTTAACCATTCCATAAATCTTGTGTTTTGGGCCCCTGGAAGCATGAAAATCACTTTAAACATGCTAATTTTAGCTCTAACACTGATGATCCACCTACAAATGTGAACTGACGTTCAAAAATAAAACATTTGAAAACGGACCATTTTCCACATTTCTGAAGCATGACGTAATGGGGGGGTGTTATCTCTTTTGTCAAAAATCAGCCGTTTTTGCTCGAACATTAAATGCCTCCAAATGGTATTTAATTAACTTCCCGGGGTGAAGAAACCCTTTTTGAGAACTCCGAGTGAGTAAATTGGCCATTTTCATGCACTTTTAACCATTCCATAAATCTTGTGTTTTGGGCCCCTGGAAGCATGAAAATCACTTTAAACATGCTAATTTTAGCTCTAACACTGATGATCCACCTACAAATGTGAACTGACGTTCAAAAATAAAACATTTGAAAACGGACCATTTTCCACATTTCTGAAGCATGACGTAATGGGGGGGTGTTATCTCTTTTGTCGAAAATCAGCCGTTTTTGCTCGAACATTAAATGCCTCCAAATGGTATTTAATTAACTTCCCGGGGTGAAGAAACCCTTTTTGAGAACTCAGAGTGAGTAAATTGGCCATTTTCATGCACTTTTAACCATTCCATAAATCTTGTGTTTTGGGCCCCTGGAAGCATGAAAATCACTTTAAACATGCTAATTTTAGCTCTAACACTGATGATCCACCTACAAATGTGAACTGACGTTCAAAAATAAAACATTTGAAAACGGACGATTTTCCACATTTCTGAAGCATGACGTAATGGGGGTGTTATCTCTTTTGTCGAAAATCAGCCGTTTTTGCTCGAACATTAAATGCCTCCAAATGGCATTTATTTCACTTCCCGAGCCCCTGGAAGCATGAAAATCACTTTAAACATGCTAATTTTAGCTCTAACACTGATGATCCACCTACAAATGTGAACTGACGTTCAAAAATAAAACATTTGAAAACGGACCATTTTCCACATTTCTGAAGCATGACGTAATGGGGGGGTGTTATCTCTTTTGTCGAAAATCAGCAGTTTTTGCTCGAACATTAAATGCCTCCAAATGGTATTTAATTAACTTCCCGGGGTGAAGAAACCCTTTTTGAGAACTCAGAGTGAGTAAATTGGCCATTTTCATGCACTTTTAACCATTCCATAAATCTTGTGTTTTGGGCCCCTGGAAGCATGAAAATCACTTTAAACATGCTAATTTTAGCTCTAACACTGATGATCCACCTACAAATGTGAACTGACGTTCAAAAATAAAACATTTGAAAACGGACCATTTTCCACATTTCTTAAGCATGACGTAATGGGGGGGTGTCATCTCTTTTGTCGAAAATCAGCCGTTTTTGCTCGAACATTAAATGCCTCCAAATGGTATTTAATTAACTTCCCGAGCCCCTGGAAGCATGAAAATCACTTTAAACATGCTAATTTTAGCTCTAACACTGATGATCCACCTACAAATGTGAACTGACGTTCAAAAATAAAACATTTGAAAACGGACCATTTTCCACATTTCTGAAGCATGACGTAATGGGGGGGTGTTATCTCTTTTGTCGAAAATCAGCCGTTTTTGCTCGAACATTAAATGCCTCCAAATGGTATTTAATTAACTTCCCGAGCCCCTGGAAGCATGAAAATCACTTTAAACATGCTAATTTTAGCTCTAACACTGATGATCCACCTACAAATGTGAACTGACGTTCAAAAATAAAACATTTGAAAACGGACCATTTTCCACATTTCTGAAGCATGACGTAATGGGGAGGTGTTATCTTTTTTGTCGAAAATCAGCAGTTTTTGCTCGAACATTAAATGCCTCCAAATGGTATTTAATTAACTTCCCGGGGTGAAGAAACCCTTTTTGAGAACTCAGAGTGAGTAAATTGGCCATTTTCATGCACTTTTAACCATTCCATAAATCTTGTGTTTTGGGCCCCTGGAAGCATGAAAATCACTTTAAACATGCTAATTTTAGCTCTAACACTGATGATCCACCTACAAATGTGAACTGACGTTCAAAAATAAAACATTTGAAAACGGACCATTTTCCACATTTCTGAAGCATGACGTAATGGGGGGGTGTTATCTCTTTTGTCAAAAATCAGCCGTTTTTGCTCGAACATTAAATGCCTCCAAATGGTATTTAATTAACTTCCCGGGGTGAAGAAACCCTTTTTGAGAACTCAGAGTGAGTAAATTGGCCATTTTCATGCACTTTTAACCATTCCATAAATCTTGTGTTTTGGGCCCCTGGAAGCATGAAAATCACTTTAAACATGCTAATTTTAGCTCTAACACTGATGATCCACCTACAAATGTGAACTGACGTTCAGAAATAAAACATTTGAAAACGGACCATTTTCCACATTTCTGAAGCATGACGTAATGGGGGGTGTTATCTCTTTTGTCGAAAATCAGCCGTTTTTGCTCGAACATTAAATGCCTCCAAATGGTATTTATTTCACTTCCCGAGCCCCTGGAAGCATGAAAATCACTTTAAACATGCTAATTTTAGCTCTAACACTGATGATCCACCTACAAATGTGAACTGACGTTCAAAAATAAAACATTTGAAAACGGACCATTTTCCACATTTCTGAAGCATGACGTAATGGGGGGGTGTTATCTCTTTTGTCGAAAATCAGCAGTTTTTGCTCGAACATTAAATGCCTCCAAATGGTATTTAATTAACTTCCCGGGGTGAAGAAACCCTTTTTGAGAACTCAGAGTGAGTAAATTGGCCATTTTCATGCACTTTTAACCATTCCATAAATCTTGTGTTTTGGGCCCCTGGAAGTATGAAAATCACTTTAAACATGCTAATTTTAGCTCTAACACTGATGATCCACCTACAAATGTGAACTGACGTTCAAAAATAAAACATTTGAAAACGGACCATTTTCCACATTTCTGAAGCATGACGTAATGGGGGGGTGTTATCTCTTTTGTCAAAAATCAGCCGTTTTTGCTCGAACATTAAATGCCTCCAAATGGTATTTAATTAACTTCCCGGGGTGAAGAAACCCTTTTTGAGAACTCAGAGTGAGTAAATTGGCCATTTTCATGCACTTTTAACCATTCCATAAATCTTGTGTTTTAGGCCCCTGGAAGCATGAAAATCACTTTAAACATGCTAATTTTAGCTCTAACACTGATGATCCACCTACAAATGTGAACTGACGTTCAAAAATAAAACATTTGAAAACAGACCATTTTCCACATTTCTGAAGCATGACGTAATGGGGGGTGTTATCTCTTTTGTCGAAAATCAGCCGTTTTTGCTCGAACATTAAATGCCTCCAAATGGTATTTATTTCACTTCCCGAGCCCCTGGAAGCATGAAAATCACTTTAAACATGCTAATTTTAGCTCTAACACTGATGATCCACCTACAAATGTGAACTGACGTTCAAAAATAAAACATTTGAAAACGGACCATTTTCCACATTTCTGAAGCATGACGTAATGGGGGGGTGTTATCTCTTTTGTCGAAAATCAGCCATTTTTGCTCGAACATTAAATGCCTCCAAATGGTATTTAATTAACTTCCCGGGGTGAAGAAACCCTTTTTGAGTACTCAGAGTGAGTAAATTGGCCATTTTCATGCACTTTTAACCATTCCATAAATCTTGTGTTTTGGGCCCCTGGAAGCATGAAAATCACTTTAAACATGCTAATTTTAGCTCTAACACTGATGATCCACCTACAAATGTGAACTGACGTTCAAAAATAAAACATTTGAAAACGGACCATTTTCCACATTTCTGAAGCATGACGTAATGGGGGGGGTGTTATCTCTTTTGTCGAAAATCAGCCGTTTTTGCTCGAACATTAAATGCCTCCAAATGGTATTTAATTAACTTCCCGAGCCCCTGGAAGTATGAAAATCACTTTAAACATGATAATTTTAGCTCTAACACTGATGATCCACCTACAAATGTGAACTGACGTTCAAAAATAAAACATTTGAAAACGGACCATTTTCCACATTTCTGAAGCATGACGTAATGGGGGGGTGTTATCTCTTTTGTCGAAAATCAGCAGTTTTTGCTCGAACATTAAATGCCTCCAAATGGTATTTAATTAACTTCCCGAGCCCCTGGAAGCATGAAAATCACTTTAAACATGCTAATTTTAGCTCTAACAGTGATGATCCGCCTACAAATGTGAAATGACGTTCAAAAATAAAACATTTGAAAACGGACCATTTTCCACATTTCTGAAGCATGACGTAATGGGGGGTGTTATCTCTTTTGTCGAAAATCAGCCGTTTTTGCTCGAACATTAAATGCCTCCAAATGGTATTTATTTCACTTCCCGAGCCCCTGGAAGCATGAAAGTCACTTTAAACATGCTAATTTTAGCTCTAACACTGATGATCCACCTACAAATGTGAACTGACGTTCAAAAATAAAACATTTGAAAACGGACCATTTTCCACATTTCTGAAGCATGACGTAATGGGGGGTGTTATCTCTTTTGTCGAAAATCAGCCGTTTTTGCTCGAACATTAAATTCCTCCAAATGGTATTTAATTAACTTCCCGGGGTGAAGAAACCCTTTTTGAGAACTCAGAGTGAGTAAATTGGCCATTTTCATGCACTTTTAACCATTCCATAAATCTTGTGTTTTGGGCCCCTGGAAGCATGAAAATCACTTTAAACATGCTAATTTTAGCTCTAACACTGATGATCCACCTACAAATGTGAACTGACGTTCAAAAATAAAACATTTGAAAACGGACCATTTTCCACATTTCTGAAGCATGACGTAATGGGGGGTGTTATCTCTTTTGTCGAAAATCAGCCGTTTTTGCTCGAACATTAAATGCCTCCAAATGGTATTTAATTAACTTCCCGAGCCCCTGGAAGCATGAAAATCACTTTAAACATGCTAATTTTAGCTCTAACACTGATGATCCACCTACAAATGTGAACTGACGTTCAAAAATAAAACATTTGAAAACGGACCATTTTCCACATTTCTTAAGCATGACGTAATGGGGGGGGTGTCATCTCTTTTGTCGAAAATCAGCCGTTTTTGCTCGAACATTAAATGCCTCCAAATGGTATTTAATTAACTTCCCGAGACCCTGGAAGCATGAAAATCACTTTAAACATGCTAATTTTAGCTCTAACACTGATGATCCACCTACAAATGTGAACTGACGTTCAAAAATAAAACATTTGAAAACGGACCATTTTCCACATTTCCGAAGCATGACGTAATGGGGGGGGTGTTATCTCTTTTGTCAAAAATCAGCCGTTTTTGCTCGAACATTAAATGCCTCCAAATGGTATTTAATTAACTTCCCGGGGTGAAGAAACCCTTTTTGAGAACTCAGAGTGAGTAAATTGGCCATTTTCATGCACTTTTAACCATTCCATAAATCTTGTGTTTTGGGCCCCTGGAAGCATGAAAATCACTTTAAACATGCTAATTTTAGCTCTAACACTGATGATCCACCTACAAATGTGAACTGACGTTCAAAAATAAAACATTTGAAAACGGACCATTTTCCACATTTCTGAAGCATGACGTAATGGGGGGGTGTTATCTCTTTTGTCGAAAATCAGCCATTTTTGCTCGAACATTAAATGCCTCCAAATGGTATTTATTTCACTTCCCGAGCCCCTGGAAGCATGAAAATCACTTTAAACATGCTAATTTTAGCTCTAACACTGATGATCCACCTACAAATGTGAACTGACGTTCAAAAATAAAACATTTGAAAACGGACCATTTTCCACATTTCTGAAGCATGACGTAATGGGGGGGTGTTATCTCTTTTGTCGAAAATCAGCCGTTTTTGCTCGAACTTTAAATGCCTCCAAATGGTATTTAATTAACTTCCCGAGCCCCTGGAAGCATGAAAATCACTTAAAACATGCTAATTTTAGCTCCAACACTGATGATCCACCTACAAATGTGAACTGACGTTCAAAAATAAAACATTTGAAAACGGACCATTTTCCACATTTCTGAAGCATGACGTAATGGGGGGGTGTTCTCTCTTTTGTCGAAAATCAGCCCTTTTTGCTCGAACATTAAATGCCTCCAAATGGTATTTAATTAACTTCCCGAGCCCCTGGAAGCATGAAAATCACTTTAAACATGCTAATTTTAGCTCTAACACTGATGATCCACCTACAAATGTGAACTGACGTTCAAAAATAAAACATTTGAAAACGGACCATTTTCCACATTTCTGAAGCATGACGTAATGGGGGGGTGTTATCTCTTTTGTCGAAAATCAGCCGTTTTTGCTCGAACATTAAATGCCTCCAAATGGTATTTATTTCACTTCCCGAGCCCCTGGAAGCATGAAAATCACTTTAAACATGCTAATTTTAGCTCTAACACTGATGATCCACCTACAAATGTGAACTGACGTTCAAAAATAAAACATTTGAAAACGGACCATTTTCCACATTTCTGAAGCATGACGTAATGGGGGGTGTTATCTCTTTTGTCGAAAATCAGCCGTTTTTGCTCGAACATTAAATTCCTCCAAATGGTATTTAATTAACTTCCCGGGGTGAAGAAACCCTTTTTGAGAACTCAGAGTGAGTAAATTGGCCATTTTCATGCACTTTTAACCATTCCATAAATCTTGTGTTTTGGGCCCCTGGAAGCATGAAAATCACTTTAAACATGCTAATTTTAGCTCTAACACTGATGATCCACCTACAAATGTGAACTGACGTTCAAAAATAAAACATTTGAAAACGGACCATTTTCCACATTTCTTAAGCATGACGTAATGGGGGGGGGTGTCATCTCTTTTGTCGAAAATCAGCCGTTTTTGCTCGAACATTAAATGCCTCCAAATGGTATTTAATTAACTTCCCGAGCCCCTGGAAGCATGAAAATCACTTTAAACATGCTAATTTTAGCTCTAACACTGATGATCCACCTACAAATGTGAACTGACGTTCAAAAATAAAACATTTGAAAACGGACCATTTTCCACATTTCTGAAGCATGACGTAATGGGGGGGTGTTATCTCTTTTGTCGAAAATCAGCCGTTTTTGCTCGAACATTAAATGCCTCCAAATGGTATTTAATTAACTTCCCGAGCCCCTGGAAGCATGAAAATCACTTTAAACATGCTAATTTTAGCTCTAACACTGATGATCCACCTACAAATGTGAACTGACGTTCAAAAATAAAACATTTGAAAACGGACCATTTTCCACATTTCTGAAGCATGACGTAATGGGGGGGTGTTATCTCTTTTGTCGAAAATCAGCAGTTTTTGCTCAAACATTAAATGCCTCCAAATGGTATTTAATTAACTTCCCGGGGTGAAGAAACCCTTTTTGAGAACTCAGAGTGAGTAAATTGGCCATTTTCATGCACTTTTAACCATTCCATAAATCTTGTGTTTTGGGCCCCTGGAAGCATGAAAATCACTTTAAACATGCTAATTTTAGCTCTAACACTGATGATCCACCTACAAATGTGAACTGACGTTCAAAAATAAAACATTTGAAAACGGACCATTTTCCACATTTCTGAAGCATGACGTAATGGGGGGGTGTTATCTCTTTTGTCGAAAATCAGCCATTTTTGCTCGAACATTAAATGCCTCCAAATGGTATTTATTTCACTTCCCGAGCCCCTGGAAGCATGAAAATCACTTTAAACATGCTAATTTTAGCTCTAACACTGATGATCCACCTACAAATGTGAACTGACGTTCAAAAATAAAACATTTGAAAACGGACCATTTTCCACATTTCTGAAGCATGACGTAATGGGGGGGTGTTATCTCTTTTGTCGAAAATCAGCCGTTTTTGCTCGAACTTTAAATGCCTCCAAATGGTATTTAATTAACTTCCCGAGCCCCTGGAAGCATGAAAATCACTTAAAACATGCTAATTTTAGCTCCAACACTGATGATCCACCTACAAATGTGAACTGACGTTCAAAAATAAAACATTTGAAAACGGACCATTTTCCACATTTCTGAAGCATGACGTAATGGGGGGGTGTTCTCTCTTTTGTCGAAAATCAGCCCTTTTTGCTCGAACATTAAATGCCTCCAAATGGTATTTAATTAACTTCCCGAGCCCCTGGAAGCATGAAAATCACTTTAAACATGCTAATTTTAGCTCTAACACTGATGATCCACCTACAAATGTGAACTGACGTTCAAAAATAAAACATTTGAAAACGGACCATTTTCCACATTTCTGAAGCATGACGTAATGGGGGGGTGTTATCTCTTTTGTCGAAAATCAGCCGTTTTTGCTCGAACATTAAATGCCTCCAAATGGTATTTATTTCACTTCCCGAGCCCCTGGAAGCATGAAAATCACTTTAAACATGCTAATTTTAGCTCTAACACTGATGATCCACCTACAAATGTGAACTGACGTTCAAAAATAAAACATTTGAAAACGGACCATTTTCCACATTTCTGAAGCATGACGTAATGGGGGGTGTTATCTCTTTTGTCGAAAATCAGCCGTTTTTGCTCGAACATTAAATTCCTCCAAATGGTATTTAATTAACTTCCCGGGGTGAAGAAACCCTTTTTGAGAACTCAGAGTGAGTAAATTGGCCATTTTCATGCACTTTTAACCATTCCATAAATCTTGTGTTTTGGGCCCCTGGAAGCATGAAAATCACTTTAAACATGCTAATTTTAGCTCTAACACTGATGATCCACCTACAAATGTGAACTGACGTTCAAAAATAAAACATTTGAAAACGGACCATTTTCCACATTTCTTAAGCATGACGTAATGGGGGGGGGTGTCATCTCTTTTGTCGAAAATCAGCCGTTTTTGCTCGAACATTAAATGCCTCCAAATGGTATTTAATTAACTTCCCGAGCCCCTGGAAGCATGAAAATCACTTTAAACATGCTAATTTTAGCTCTAACACTGATGATCCACCTACAAATGTGAACTGACGTTCAAAAATAAAACATTTGAAAACGGACCATTTTCCACATTTCTGAAGCATGACGTAATGGGGGGGTGTTATCTCTTTTGTCGAAAATCAGCCGTTTTTGCTCGAACATTAAATGCCTCCAAATGGTATTTAATTAACTTCCCGAGCCCCTGGAAGCATGAAAATCACTTTAAACATGCTAATTTTAGCTCTAACACTGATGATCCACCTACAAATGTGAACTGACGTTCAAAAATAAAACATTTGAAAACGGACCATTTTCCACATTTCTGAAGCATGACGTAATGGGGGGGTGTTATCTCTTTTGTCGAAAATCAGCAGTTTTTGCTCAAACATTAAATGCCTCCAAATGGTATTTAATTAACTTCCCGGGGTGAAGAAACCCTTTTTGAGAACTCAGAGTGAGTAAATTGGCCATTTTCATGCACTTTTAACCATTCCATAAATCTTGTGTTTTGGGCCCCTGGAAGCATGAAAATCACTTTAAACATGCTAATTTTAGCTCTAACACTGATGATCCACCTACAAATGTGAACTGACGTTCAAAAATAAAACATTTGAAAACGGACCATTTTCCACATTTCTGAAGCATGACGTAATGGGGGGGTGTTATCTCTTTTGTCAAAAATCAGCCGTTTTTGCTCGAACATTAAATGCCTCCAAATGGTATTTAATTAACTTCCCGGGGTGAAGAAACCCTTTTTGAGAACTCAGAGTGAGTAAATTGGCCATTTTCATGCACTTTTAACCATTCCATAAATCTTGTGTTTTGGGCCCCTGGAAGCATGAAAATCACTTTAAACATGCTAATTTTAGCTCTAACACTGATGATCCACCTACAAATGTAAACTGACGTTCAAAAATAAAACATTTGAAAACGGACCATTTTCCACATTTCTGAAGCATGACGTAATGGGGGGGTGTTATCTCTTTTGTCGAAAATCAGCCGTTTTTGCTCGAACATTAAATGCCTCCAAATGGTATTTATTTCACTTCCCGAGCCCCTGGAAGCATGAAAATCACTTTAAACATGCTAATTTTAGCTCTAACACTGATGATCCACCTACAAATGTGAACTGACGTTCAAAAATAAAACATTTGAAAACGGACCATTTTCCACATTTCTGAAGCATGACGTAAAGGGGGGGTGTTATCTCTTTTGTCGAAAATCAGCCGTTTTTGCTCGAACTTTAAATGCCTCCAAATGGTATTTAATTAACTTCCCGAGCCCCTGGAAGCATGAAAATCACTTAAAACATGCTAATTTTAGCTCCAACACTGAAGATCCACCTACAAATGTGAACTGACGTTCAAAAATAAAACATTTGAAAACGGACCATTTTCCACATTTCTGAAGCATGACGTAATGGGGGGTGTTATCTCTTTTGTCGAAAATCAGCCCTTTTTGCTCGAACATTAAATGCCTCCAAATGGTATTTAATTAACTTCCCGAGCCCCTGGAAGCATGAAAATCACTTTAAACATGCTAATTTTAGCTCTAACACTGATGATCCACCTACAAATGTGAACTGACGTTCAAAAATAAAACATTTGAAAACGGACCATTTTCCACATTTCTGAAGCATGACGTAATGGGGGGGTGTTATCTCTTTTGTCGAAAATCAGCAGTTTTTGCTCGAACATTAAATGCCTCCAAATGGTATTTAATTAACTTCCCGAGCCCCTGGAAGCATGAAAATCACTTTAAACATGCTAATTTTAGCTCTAACACTGATGATCCACCTACAAATGTGAAATGACGTTCAAAAATAAAACATTTGAAAACGGACCATTTTCCACATTTCTGAAGCATGACGTAATGGGGGGGTGTTATCTCTTTTGTCGAAAATCAGCCGTTTTTGCTCGAACATTAAATGCCTCCAAATGGTATTTATTTCACTTCCCGAGCCCCTGAAGCATGAAAATCACTTTAAACATGCTAATTTTAGCTCTAACACTGATGATCCACCTACAAATGTGAACTGACGTTCAAAAATAAAACATTTGAAAACGGACCATTTTCCACATTTCTGAAGCATGACGTAATGGGGGGGTGTTATCTCTTTTGTCGAAAATCAGCCATTTTTGCTCGAACATTAAATTCCTCCAAATGGTATTTAATTAACTTCCCGGGGTGAAGAAACCCTTTTTGAGAACTCAGAGTGAGTAAATTGGCCATTTTCATGCACTTTTAACCATTCCATAAATCTTGTGTTTTGGGCCCCTGGAAGCATGAAAATCACTTTAAACATGCTAATTTTAGCTCTAACACTGATGATCCACCTACAAATGTGAACTGACGTTCAAAAATAAAACATTTGAAAACGGACCATTTTCCACATTTCTGAAGCATGACGTAATGGGGGGTGTTATCTCTTTTGTCGAAAATCAGCCGTTTTTGCTCGAACATTAAATGCCTCCAAATGGTATTTAATTAACTTCCCGAGCCCCTGGAAGCATGAAAATCACTTTAAACATGCTAATTTTAGCTCTAACACTGATGATCCACCTACAAATGTGAACTGACGTTCAAAAATAAAACATTTGAAAACGGACCATTTTCCACATTTCTTAAGCATGACGTAATGGGGGGGTGTCATCTCTTTTGTCGAAAATCAGCCGTTTTTGCTCGAACATTAAATGCCTCCAAATGGTATTTAATTAACTTCCCGAGCCCCTGGAAGCATGAAAATCACTTTAAACATGCTAATTTTAGCTCTAACACTGATGATCCACCTACAAATGTGAACTGACGTTCAAAAATAAAACATTTGAAAACGGACGATTTTCCACATTTCTGAAGCATGACGTAATGGGGGGGTGTTATCTCTTTTGTCGAAAATCAGCCGTTTTTGCTCGAACATTAAATGCCTCCAAATGGTATTTAATTAACTTCCCGAGCCCCTGGAAGCATGAAAATCACTTTAAACATGCTAATTTTAGCTCTAACACTGATGATCCACCTACAAATGTGAACTGATGTTCAAAAATAAAACATTTGAAAACGGACCATTTTCCACATTTCTGAAGCATGACGTAATGGGGGGGTGTTATCTCTTTTGTCGAAAATCAGCAGTTTTTGCTCGAACATTAAATGCCTCCAAATGGTATTTAATTAACTTCCCGGGGTGAAGAAACCCTTTTTGAGAACTCAGAGTGAGTAAATTGGCCATTTTCATGCACTTTTAACCATTCCATAAGTCTTGTGTTTTGGGCCCCTGGAAGCCTGAAAATCACTTTAAACATGCTAATTTTAGCTCTAACACTGATGATCCACCTACAAATGTGAACTGACGTTCAAAAATAAAACATTTGAAAACGGACCATTTTCCACATTTCTGAAGCATGACGTAATGGGGGGTGTTATCTCTTTTGTCGAAAATCAGCCGTTTTTGCTCGAACATTAAATGCCTCCAAATGGTATTTATTTCACTTCCCGAGCCCCTGGAAGCATGAAAATCACTTTAAACATGCTAATTTTAGCTCTAACACTGATGATCCACCTACAAATGTGAACTGACGTTCAAAAATAAAACATTTGAAAACGGACCATTTACCACATTTCTGAAGCATGACGTAATGGGGGGGTGTTATCTCTTTTGTCGAAAATCAGCCGTTTTTGCTTGAACATTAAATGCCTCCAAATGGTATTTAATTAACTTCCCGGGGTGAAGAAACCCTTTTTGAGTACTCAGAGTGAGTAAATTGGCCATTTTCATGCACTTTTAACCATTCCATAAATCTTGTGTTTTGGGCCCCTGGAAGCATGAAAATCACTTTAAACATGCTAATTTTAGCTCTAACACTGATGATCCACCTACAAATGTGAACTGACGTTCAAAAATAAAACATTTGAAAACGGACCATTTTCCACATTTCTGAAGCATGACGTAATGGGGTGGTGTTATCTCTTTTGTCGAAAATCAGCCGTTTTTGCTCGAACATTAAATGCCTCCAAATGGTATTTAATTAACTTCCCGAGCCCCTGGAAGCATGAAAATCACTTTAAACATGCTAATTTTAGCTCTAACACTGATGATCCACCTACAAATGTGAACTGACGTTCAAAAATAAAACATTTGAAAACGGACCATTTTCCACATTTCTGAAGCATGACGTAATGGGGGGGTGTTATCTCTTTTGTCGAAAATCAGCCGTTTTTGCTCGAAGATTAAATGCCTCCAAATGGTATTTAATTAACTTCCCGAGCCCCTGGAAGCATGAAAATCACTTTAAACATGCTAATTTTAGCTCTAACACTGATGATCCACCTACAAATGTGAACTGACGTTCAAAAATAAAACATTTAAAAACGGACCATTTTCCACATTTCTGAAGCATGACGTAATGGGGGGGTGTTATCTCTTTTGTCGAAAATCAGCCGTTTTTGCTCGAACATTAAATGCCTCCAAATGGTATTTATTTCACTTCCCGAGCCCCTGGAAGCATGAAAATCACTTTAAACATGCTAATTTTAGCTCTGACACTGATGATCCACCTACAAATGTGAACTGACGTTCAAAAATAAAACATTTGAAAACGGACCATTTTCCACATTTCTGAAGCATGACGTAATGGGGGGCTGTTATCTCTTTTGTCGAAAATCAGCCGTTTTTGCTCGAACATTAAATGCCTCCAAATGGTATTTAATTAACTTCCCGGGTTGAAGAAACCCTTTTTGAGAACTCAGAGTGAGTAAATTGGCCATTTTCATGCACTTTTAACCATTCCATAAATCTTGTGTTTTGGGCCCCTGGAAGCATGAAAATCACTTTAAACATGCTAATTTTAGCTCTAACACTGATGATCCACCTACAAATGTGAACTGACGTTCAAAAATAAAACATTTGAAAACGGACCATTTTCCACATTTCTGAAGCATGACGTAATGGGGGGTGTTATCTCTTTTGTCGAAAATCAGCCGTTTTTGCTCGAACATTAAATGCCTCCAAATGGTATTTATTTCACTTCCCGAGCCCCTGGAAGCATGAAAATCACCTTAAACATGCTAATTTTAGCTCTAACACTGATGATCCACCTACAAATGTGAACTGACGTTCAAAAATAAAACATTTGAAATCGGACCATTTTCCACATTTCTGAAGCATGACGTAATGGGGGGGGTGTTATCTCTTTTGTCGAAAATCAGCAGTTTTTGCTCGAACATTAAATGCCTCCAAATGGTATTTAATTAACTTCCCGGGGTGAAGAAACCCTTTTTGAGAACTCAGAGTGAGTAAATTGGCCATTTTCATGCACTTTTAACCATTCCATAAATCTTGTGTTTTGGGCCCCTGGAAGCATGAAAATCACTTTAAACATGCTAATTTTAGCTCTAACACTGATGATCCATCTACAAATGTGAACTGACGTTCAAAAATAAAACATTTGAAAACGGACCATTTTCCACATTTCTGAAGCATGACGTAATGGGGGGGTGTTATCTCTTTTGTCAAAAATCAGCCGTTTTTGCTCGAACATTAAATGCCTCCAAATGGTATTTAATTAACTTCCCGGGGTGAAGAAACCCTTTTTGAGAACTCAGAGTGAGTAAATTGGCCATTTTCATGCACTTTTAACCATTCCATAAATCTTGTGTTTTAGGCCCCTGGAAGCATGAAAATCACTTTAAACATGCTAATTTTAGCTCTAACACTGATGATGCACCTACAAATGTGAACTGACGTTCAAAAATAAAACATTTGAAAACGGACCATTTTCCACATTTCTGAAGCATGACGTAATGGGGGGTGTTATCTCTTTTGTCGAAAATCAGCCGTTTTTGCTCGAACATTAAATGCCTCCAAATGGTATTTATTTCACTTCCCGAGCCCCTGGAAGCATGAAAATCACTTTAAACATGCTAATTTTAGCTCTAACACTGATGATCCACCTACAAATGTGAACTGACGTTCAAAAATAAAACATTTGAAAACGGACCATTTTCCACATTTCTGAAGCATGACGTAATGGGGGGGTGTTATCTCTTTTGTCGAAAATCAGCCATTTTTGCTCGAACATTAAATGCCTCCAAATGGTATTTAATTAACTTCCCGGGGTGAAGAAACCCTTTTTGAGTACTCAGAGTGAGTAAATTGGCCATTTTCATGCACTTTTAACCATTCCATAAATCTTGTGTTTTGGGCCCCTGGAAGCATGAAAATCACTTTAAACATGCTAATTTTAGCTCTAACACTGATGATCCACCTACAAATGTGAACTGACGTTCAAAAATAAAACATTTGAAAACGGACCATTTTCCACATTTCTGAAGCATGACGTAATGGGGGGGGTGTTATCTCTTTTGTCGAAAATCAGCCGTTTTTGCTCGAACATTAAATGCCTCCAAATGGTATTTAATTAACTTCCCGAGCCCCTGGAAGCATGAAAATCACTTTAAACATGCTAATTTTAGCTCTAACACTGATGATCCACCTACAAATGTGAACTGACGTTCAAAAATAAAACATTTGAAAACGGACCATTTTCCACATTTCTGAAGCATGACGTAATGGGGGGGTGTTATCTCTTTTGTCGAAAATCAGCAGTTTTTGCTCGAACATTAAATGCCTCCAAATGGTATTTAATTAACTTCCCGAGCCCCTGGAAGCATGAAAATCACTTTAAACATGCTAATTTTAGCTCTAACACTGATGATCCACCTACAAATGTGAAATGACGTTCAAAAATAAAACATTTGAAAACGGACCATTTTCCACATTTCTGAAGCATGACGTAATGGGGGGGTGTTATCTCTTTTGTCGAAAATCAGCTGTTTTAGCTCGAACATTAAATGCCTCCAAATGGTATTTATTTCACTTCCCGAGCCCCTGGAAGCATGAAAATCACTTTAAACATGCTAATTTTAGCTCTAACACTGATGATCCACCTACAAATGTGAACTGACGTTCAAAAATAAAACATTTGAAAACGGACCATTTTCCACATTTCTGAAGCATGACGTAATGGGGGGGGTGTTATCTCTTTTGTCGAAAATCAGCCGTTTTTGCTCGAACATTAAATGCCTCCAAATGGTATTTAATTAACTTCCCGAGCCCCTGGAAGCATGAAAATCACTTTAAACATGCTAATTTTAGCTCTAACACTGATGATCCACCTACAAATGTGAACTGACGTTCAAAAATAAAACATTTGAAAACGGACCATTTTCCACATTTCTGAAGCATGACGTAATGGGGGGGTGTTATCTCTTTTGTCGAAAATCAGCAGTTTTTGCTTGAACATTAAATGCCTCCAAATGGTATTTAATTAACTTCCCGAGCCCCTGGAAGCATGAAAATCACTTTAAACATGCTAATTTTAGCTCTAACACTGATAATCCACCTACAAATGTGAAATGACGTTCAAAAATAAAACATTTGAAAACGGACCATTTTCCACATTTCTGAAGCATGACGTAATGGGGGGGTGTTATCTCTTTTGTCGAAAATCAGCCGTTTTTGCTCGAACATTAAATGCCTCCAAATGGTATTTAATTAACTTCCCGGGGTGAAGAAACCCTTTTTGAGAACTCAGAGTGAGTAAATTGGCCATTTTCATGCACTTTTAACCATTCCATAAATCTTGTGTTTTGGGCCCCTGGAAGCATGAAAATCACTTTAAACATGCTAATTTTAGCTCTAACACTGATGATCCACCTACAAATGTGAACTGACGTTCAAAAATAAAACATTTGAAAACGGACGATTTTCCACATTTCTGAAGCATGACGTAATGGGGGGTGTTATCTCTTTTGTCGAAAATCAGCCGTTTTTGCTCGAACATTAAATGCCTCCAAATGGTATTTATTTCACTTCCTGAGCCCCTGGAAGCATGAAAATCACTTTAAACATGCTAATTTTAGCTCTAACACTGATGATCCACCTACAAATGTGAACTGACGTTCAAAAATAAAACATTTGAAAACGGACCATTTTCCACATTTCTGAAGCATGACGTAATGGGGGGGTGTTATCTCTTTTGTCGAAAATCAGCAGTTTTTGCTCGAACATTAAATGCCTCCAAATGGTATTTAATTAACTTCCCGGGGTGAAGAAACCCTTTTTGAGAACTCAGAGTGAGTAAATTGGCCATTTTCATGCACTTTTAACCATTCCATAAATCTTGTGTTTTGGGCCCCTGGAAGCATGAAAATCACTTTAAACATGCTAATTTTAGCTCTAACACTGATGATCCACCTACAAATGTGAACTGACGTTCAAAAATAAAACATTTGAAAACAGACCATTTTCCACATTTCTGAAGCATGACGTAATGGGGGGGGTGTTATCTCTTTTGTCAAAAATCAGCCGTTTTTGCTCGAACATTAAATGCCTCCAAATGGTATTTAATTAACTTCCCGAGCCCCTGGAAGCATGAAAATCACTTTAAACATGCTAATTTTAGCTCTAACACTGATGATCCACCTACAAATGTGAAATGACGTTCAAAAATAAAACATTTGAAAACGGACCATTTTCCACATTTCTGAAGCATGACGTAATGGGGGGGTGTTATCTCTTTTGTCGAAAATCAGCCGTTTTTGCTCGAACATTAAATGCCTCCAAATGATATTTATTTCACTTCCCGAGCCCCTGGAAGCATGAAAATCACTTTAAACATGCAAATTTTAGCTCTAACACTGATGATCCACCTACAAATGTGAACTGACGTTCAAAAATAAAACATTTGAAAACGGACCATTTTCCACATTTCTGAAGCATGACGTAATGGGGGGGTGTTATCTCTTTTGTCGAAAATCAGCCGTTTTTGCTCGAACATTAAATTCCTCCAAATGGTATTTAATTAACTTCCCGGGGTGAAGAAACCCTTTTTGAGAACTCAGAGTGAGTAAATTGGCCATTTTCATGCACTTTTAACCATTCCATAAATCTTGTGTTTTGGGCCCCTGGAAGCATGAAAATCACTTTAAACATGCTAATTTTAGCTCTAACACTGATGATCCACCTACAAATGTGAACTGACGTTCAAAAATAAAACATTTGAAAACGGACCATTTTCCACATTTCTGAAGCATGACGTAATGGGGGGTGTTATCTCTTTTGTCGAAAATCAGCCGTTTTTGCTCGAACATTAAATGCCTCCAAATGGTATTTAATTAACTTCCCGAGCCCCTGGAAGCATGAAAATCACTTTAAACATGCTAATTTTAGCTCTAACACTGATGATCCACCTACAAATGTGAACTGACGTTCAAAAATAAAACATTTGAAAACGGACCATTTTCCACATTTCTTAAGCATGACGTAATGGGGGGGGTGTCATCTCTTTTGTCGAAAATCAGCCGTTTTTGCTCGAACATTAAATGCCTCCAAATGGTATTTAATTAACTTCCCGAGCCCCTGGAAGCATGAAAATCACTTTAAACATGCTAATTTTAGCTCTAACACTGATGATCCACCTACAAATGTGAACTGACGTTCAAAAATAAAACATTTGAAAACGGACCATTTTCCACATTTCTGAAGCATGACGTAATGGGGGGGTGTTATCTCTTTTGTCGAAAATCAGCCGTTTTTGCTCGAACATTAAATGCCTCCAAATGGTATTTAATTAACTTCCCGAGCCCCTGGAAGCATGAAAATCACTTTAAACATGCTAATTTTAGCTCTAACACTGATGATCCACCTACAAATGTGAACTGACGTTAAAAAATAAAACATTTGAAAACGGACCATTTTCCACATTTCTCAAGCATGACGTAATGGGGGGGTGTTATCTCTTTTGTCGAAAATCAGCAGTTTTTGCTCGAACATTAAATGACTCCAAATGGTATTTAATTAACTTCCCGGGGTGAAGAAACCCTTTTTGAGAACTCAGAGTGAGTAAATTGGCCATTTTCATGCACTTTTAACCATTCCATAAATCTTGTGTTTTGGGCCCCTGGAAGCATGAAAATCACTTTAAACATGCTAATTTTAGCTCTAACACTGATGATCCACCTACAAATGTGAACTGACGTTCAAAAATAAAACATTTGAAAACGGACCATTTTCCACATTTCTGAAGCATGACGTAATGGGGGGGTGTTATCTCTTTTGTCAAAAATCAGCCGTTTTTGCTCGAACATTAAATGCCTCCAAATGGTATTTAATTAACTTCCCGGGGTGAAGAAACACTTTTTGAGAACTCAGAGTGAGTAAATTGGCCATTTTCATGCACTTTTAACCATTCCATAAATCTTGTGTTTTGGGCCCCTGGAAGCATGAAAATCACTTTAAACATGCTAATTTTAGCTTTAACACTGATGATCCACCTACAAATGTGAACTGACGTTCAAAAATAAAACATTTGAAAACGGACCATTTTCCACATTTCTGAAGCATGACGTAATGGGGGGGTGTTATCTCTTTTGTCGAAAATCAGCCGTTTTTGCTCGAACATTAAATGCCTCCAAATGGTATTTAATTAACTTCCCGAGCCCCTGGAAGCATGAAAATCACTTTAAACATGCTGATTTTAGCTCTAACACTGATGATCCACCTACAAATGTGAACTGACGTTCAAAAATAAAACATTTGAAAATGGACCATTTTCCACATTTCTGAAGCATGACGTAAAGGGGGGGTGTTATCTCTTTTGTCGAAAATCAGCCGTTTTTGCTCGAACATTAAATGCCTCCAAATGGTATTTAATTAACTTCCCGAGCCCCTGGAAGCATGAAAATCACTTTAAACATGCTAATTTTAGCTCTAACACTGATGATCCACCTACAAATGTGAACTGACGTTCAAAAATAAAACATTTGAAAACGGACCATTTTCCACATTTCTGAAGCATGACGTAATGGGGGGGTGTTATCTCTTTTGTCGAAAATCAGCCGTTTTTGCTCGAACATTAAATGCCTCCAAATGGTATTTATTTAACTTCCCGAGCCCCTGGAAGCATGAAAATCACTTTAAACATGCTAATTTTAGCTCTAACACTGATGATCCACCTACAAATGTGAACTGACGTTCAAAAATAAAACATTTAAAAACGGACCTTTTTCCACATTTCTGAAGCATGACGTAATGGGGGGGTGTTATCTCTTTTGTCGAAAATCAGCCGTTTTTGCTCGAACATTAAATGCCTCCAAATGGTATTTAATTAACTTCCCGGGGTGAAGAAACCCTTTTTGAGAACTCAGAGTGAGTAAATTGGCCATTTTCATGCACTTTTAACCATTCCATAAATCTTGTGTTTTGGGCCCCTGGAAGCATGAAAATCACTTTAAACATGCTAATTTTAGCTCTAACACTGATTATCCACCTACAAATGTGAACTGACGTTCAAAAATAAAACATTTGAAAACGGACCATTTTCCACATTTCTGAAGCATGACGTAATGGGGGGGGTGTTATCTCTTTTGTCGAAAATCAGCCGTTTTTGCTCGAACATTAAATGCCTCCAAATGGTATTTAATTAACTTCCCGAGCCCCTGGAAGCATGAAAATCACTTTAAACATGCTAATTTTAGCTCTAACACTGATGATCCACCTACAAATGTGAACTGACGTTCAAAAATAAAACATTTGAAAACGGACCATTTTCCACATTTCTGAAGCATGACGTAAAGGGGGGGTGTTATCTCTTTTGTCGAAAATCAGCCGTTTTTGCTCGAACATTAAATGCCTCCAAATGGTATTTAATTAACTTCCCGAGCCCCTGGAAGCATGAAAATCACTTTAAACATGCTAATTTTAGCTCTAACACTGATGATCCACCTACAAATGTGAACTGACGTTCAAAAATAAAACATTTGAAAACGGACCATTTTCCACATTTCTGAAGCATGACGTAATGGGGGGGTGTTATCTCTTTTGTCGAAAATCAGCAGTTTTTGCTCGAACATTAAATGCCTCCAAATGGTATTTATTTCACTTCCCGAGCCCCTGGAAGCATGAAAATCACTTTAAACATGCTAATTTTAGCTCTAACACTGATGATCCACCTACAAATGTGAACTGACGTTCAAAAATAAAACATTTAAAAACTGACCTTTTTCCACATTTCTGAAGCATGACGTAATGGGGGGGTGTTATCTCTTTTGTCGAAAATCAGCCGTTTTTGCTCGAACATTAAATGCCTCCAAATGGTATTTAATTAACTTCCCGGGGTGAAGAAACCCTTTTTGAGAACCCAGAGTGAGTAAATTGGCCATTTTCATGCACTTTTAACCATTCCATAAATCTTGTGTTTTAGGCCCCTGGAAGCATGAAAATCACTTTAAACATGCTAATTTTAGCTCTAACACTGATGATCCACCTACAAATGTGAACTAACGTTCAAAAATAAAACATTTGAAAACGGACCATTTTCCACATTTCTGAAGCATGACGTAATGGGGGGTGTTATCTCTTTTGTCGAAAATCAGCCGTTTTTGCTCGAACATTAAATGCCTCCAAATGGTATTTATTTCACTTCCCGAGCCCCTGGAAGCATGAAAATCACTTTAAACATGCTAATTTTAGCTCTAACACTGATGATCCACCTACAAATGTGAACTGACGTTCAAAAATAAAACATTTGAAAACGGACGATTTTCCACATTTCTGAAGCATGACGTAATGGGGGGTGTTATCTCTTTTGTCGAAAATCAGCCGTTTTTGCTCGAACATTAAATGCCTCCAAATGGTATTTAATTAACTTCCCGAGCCCCTGGAAGCATGAAAATCACTTTAAACATTCTAATTTTAGCTCTAACACTGATGATCCACCTACAAATGTGAACTGACGTTCAAAAATAAAACATTTGAAAACGGACCATTTTCCACATTTCTGAAGCATGACGTAATGGGGGGGTGTTATCTCTTTTGTCGAAAATCAGCAGTTTTTGCTTGAACATTAAATGCCTCCAAATGGTATTTAATTAACTTCCCGAGCCCCTGGAAGCATGAAAATCACTTTAAACATGCTAATTTTAGCTCTAACACTGATAATCCACCTACAAATGTGAAATGACGTTCAAAAATAAAACATTTGAAAACGGACCATTTTCCACATTTCTGAAGCATGACGTAATGGGGGGGTGTTATCTCTTTTGTCGAAAATCAGCCGTTTTTGCTCGAACATTAAATGCCTCCAAATGGTATTTAATTAACTTCCCGGGGTGAAGAAACCCTTTTTGAGAACTCAGAGTGAGTAAATTGGCCATTTTCATGCACTTTTAACCATTCCATAAATCTTGTGTTTTGGGCCCCTGGAAGCATGAAAATCACTTTAAACATGCTAATTTTAGCTCTAACACTGATGATCCACCTACAAATGTGAACTGACGTTCAAAAATAAAACATTTGAAAACGGACGATTTTCCACATTTCTGAAGCATGACGTAATGGGGGGTGTTATCTCTTTTGTCGAAAATCAGCCGTTTTTGCTCGAACATTAAATGCCTCCAAATGGTATTTATTTCACTTCCTGAGCCCCTGGAAGCATGAAAATCACTTTAAACATGCTAATTTTAGCTCTAACACTGATGATCCACCTACAAATGTGAACTGACGTTCAAAAATAAAACATTTGAAAACGGACCATTTTCCACATTTCTGAAGCATGACGTAATGGGGGGGTGTTATCTCTTTTGTCGAAAATCAGCAGTTTTTGCTCGAACATTAAATGCCTCCAAATGGTATTTAATTAACTTCCCGGGGTGAAGAAACCCTTTTTGAGAACTCAGAGTGAGTAAATTGGCCATTTTCATGCACTTTTAACCATTCCATAAATCTTGTGTTTTGGGCCCCTGGAAGCATGAAAATCACTTTAAACATGCTAATTTTAGCTCTAACACTGATGATCCACCTACAAATGTGAACTGACGTTCAAAAATAAAACATTTGAAAACAGACCATTTTCCACATTTCTGAAGCATGACGTAATGGGGGGGGTGTTATCTCTTTTGTCAAAAATCAGCCGTTTTTGCTCGAACATTAAATGCCTCCAAATGGTATTTAATTAACTTCCCGGGGTGAAGAAACCCTTTTTGAGAACTCAGAGTGAGTAAATTGGCCATTTTCATGCACTTTTAACCATTCCATAAATCTTGTGTTTTAGGCCCCTGGAAGCATGAAAATCACTTTAAACATGCTAATTTTAGCTCTAACACTGATGATCCACCTACAAATGTGAACTGACGTTCAAAAATAAAACATTTGAAAACGGACCATTTTCCACATTTCTGAAGCATGACGTAATGGGGGTGTTATCTCTTTTGTCGAAAATCA
Source organism: Lissotriton vulgaris (assembly GCF_964263255.1). NCBI lineage: Eukaryota > Metazoa > Chordata > Amphibia > Caudata > Salamandridae > Lissotriton > Lissotriton vulgaris. Next base: position 115,128 of record NW_028245263.1, on the reverse strand, counting down.
GCCGTTTTTGCTCGAACATTAAATGCCTCCAAATGGTATTTATTTCACTTCCCGAGCCCCTGGAAGCATGAAAATCACTTTAAACATGCTAATTTTAGCTCTAACACTGATGATCCACCTACAAATGTGAAGTGACGTTCAAAAATAAAACATTTGAAAACGGACCATTTTCCACATTTCTGAAGCATGACGTAATGGGGGGGTGTTATCTCTTTTGTCGAAAATCAGCCATTTTTGCTCGAACATTAAATGCCTCCAAATGGTATTTAATTAACTTCCCGGGGTGAAGAAACCCTTTTTGAGTACTCAGAGTGAGTAAATTGGCCATTTTCATGCACTTTTAACCATTCCATAAATCTTGTGTTTTGGGCCCCTGGAAGCATGAAAATCACTTTAAACATGCTAATTTTAGCTCTAACACTGATGATCCACCTACAAATGTGAACTGACGTTCAAAAATAAAACATTTGAAAACGGACCATTTTCCACATTTCTGAAGCATGACGTAATGGGGGGGTGTTATCTCTTTTGTCGAAAATCAGCAGTTTTTGCTCGAACATTAAATGCCTCCAAATGGTATTTAATTAACTTCCCGAGCCCCTGGAAGCATGAAAATCACTTTAAACATGCTAATTTTAGCTCTAACACTGATGATCCACCTACAAATGTGAAATGACGTTCAAAAATAAAACATTTGAAAACGGACCATTTTCCACATTTCTGAAGCATGACGTAATGGGGGGGTGTTATCTCTTTTGTCGAAAATCAGCCGTTTTTGCTCGAACATTAAATGCCTCCAAATGATATTTATTTCACTTCCCGAGCCCCTGGAAGCATGAAAATCACTTTAAACATGCAAATTTTAGCTCTAACACTGATGATCCACCTACAAATGTGAACTGACGTTCAAAAATAAAACATTTGAAAACGGACCATTTTCCACATTTCTGAAGCATGACGTAATGGGGGGGTGTTATCTCTTTTGTCGAAAATCAGCCGTTTTTGCTCGAACATTAAATTCCTCCAAATGGTATTTAATTAACTTCCCGGGGTGAAGAAACCCTTTTTGAGAACTCAGAGTGAGTAAATTGGCCATTTTCATGCACTTTTAACCATTCCATAAATCTTGTGTTTTGGGCCCCTGGAAGCATGAAAATCACTTTAAACATGCTAATTTTAGCTCTAACACTGATGATCCACCTACAAATGTGAACTGACGTTCAAAAATAAAACATTTGAAAACGGACCATTTTCCACATTTCTGAAGCATGACGTAATGGGGGGTGTTATCTCTTTTGTCGAAAATCAGCCGTTTTTGCTCGAACATTAAATGCCTCCAAATGGTATTTAATTAACTTCCCGAGCCCCTGGAAGCATGAAAATCACTTTAAACATGCTAATTTTAGCTCTAACACTGATGATCCACCTACAAATGTGAACTGACGTTCAAAAATAAAACATTTGAAAACGGACCATTTTCCACATTTCTTAAGCATGACGTAATGGGGGGGGTGTCATCTCTTTTGTCGAAAATCAGCCGTTTTTGCTCGAACATTAAATGCCTCCAAATGGTATTTAATTAACTTCCCGAGCCCCTGGAAGCATGAAAATCACTTTAAACATGCTAATTTTAGCTCTAACACTGATGATCCACCTACAAATGTGAACTGACGTTCAAAAATAAAACATTTGAAAACGGACCATTTTCCACATTTCTGAAGCATGACGTAATGGGGGGGTGTTATCTCTTTTGTCGAAAATCAGCCGTTTTTGCTCGAACATTAAATGCCTCCAAATGGTATTTAATTAACTTCCCGAGCCCCTGGAAGCATGAAAATCACTTTAAACATGCTAATTTTAGCTCTAACACTGATGATCCACCTACAAATGTGAACTGACGTTAAAAAATAAAACATTTGAAAACGGACCATTTTCCACATTTCTCAAGCATGACGTAATGGGGGGGTGTTATCTCTTTTGTCGAAAATCAGCAGTTTTTGCTCGAACATTAAATGACTCCAAATGGTATTTAATTAACTTCCCGGGGTGAAGAAACCCTTTTTGAGAACTCAGAGTGAGTAAATTGGCCATTTTCATGCACTTTTAACCATTCCATAAATCTTGTGTTTTGGGCCCCTGGAAGCATGAAAATCACTTTAAACATGCTAATTTTAGCTCTAACACTGATGATCCACCTACAAATGTGAACTGACGTTCAAAAATAAAACATTTGAAAACGGACCATTTTCCACATTTCTGAAGCATGACGTAATGGGGGGGTGTTATCTCTTTTGTCAAAAATCAGCCGTTTTTGCTCGAACATTAAATGCCTCCAAATGGTATTTAATTAACTTCCCGGGGTGAAGAAACACTTTTTGAGAACTCAGAGTGAGTAAATTGGCCATTTTCATGCACTTTTAACCATTCCATAAATCTTGTGTTTTGGGCCCCTGGAAGCATGAAAATCACTTTAAACATGCTAATTTTAGCTTTAACACTGATGATCCACCTACAAATGTGAACTGACGTTCAAAAATAAAACATTTGAAAACGGACCATTTTCCACATTTCTGAAGCATGACGTAATGGGGGGGTGTTATCTCTTTTGTCGAAAATCAGCCGTTTTTGCTCGAACATTAAATGCCTCCAAATGGTATTTAATTAACTTCCCGAGCCCCTGGAAGCATGAAAATCACTTTAAACATGCTGATTTTAGCTCTAACACTGATGATCCACCTACAAATGTGAACTGACGTTCAAAAATAAAACATTTGAAAATGGACCATTTTCCACATTTCTGAAGCATGACGTAAAGGGGGGGTGTTATCTCTTTAGTCGAAAATCAGCCGTTTTTGCTCGAACATTAAATGCCTCCAAATGGTATTTAATTAACTTCCCGAGCCCCTGGAAGCATGAAAATCACTTTAAACATGCTAATTTTAGCTCTAACACTGATGATCCACCTACAAATGTGAACTGACGTTCAAAAATAAAACATTTGAAAACGGACCATTTTCCACATTTCTGAAGCATGACGTAATGGGGGGGTGTTATCTCTTTTGTCGAAAATCAGCCGTTTTTGCTCGAACATTAAATGCCTCCAAATGGTATTTATTTCACTTCCCGAGCCCCTGGAAGCATGAAAATCACTTTAAACATGCTAATTTTAGCTCTAACACTGATGATCCACCTACAAATGTGAACTGACGTTCAAAAATAAAACATTTAAAAACGGACCTTTTTCCACATTTCTGAAGCATGACGTAATGGGGGGGTGTTATCTCTTTTGTCGAAAATCAGCCGTTTTTGCTCGAACATTAAATGCCTCCAAATGGTATTTAATTAACTTCCCGGGGTGAAGAAACCCTTTTTGAGAACTCAGAGTGAGTAAATTGGCCATTTTCATGCACTTTTAACCATTCCATAAATCTTGTGTTTTGGGCCCCTGGAAGCATGAAAATCACTTTAAACATGCTAATTTTAGCTCTAACACTGATGATCCACCTACAAATGTGAACTGACGTTCAAAAATAAAACATTTGAAAACGGACCATTTTCCACATTTCTGAAGCATGACGTAATGGGGGGGGTGTTATCTCTTTTGTCGAAAATCAGCCGTTTTTGCTCGAACATTAAATGCCTCCAAATGGTATTTAATTAACTTCCCGAGCCCCTGGAAGCATGAAAATCACTTTAAACATGCTAATTTTAGCTCTAACACTGATGATCCACCTACAAATGTGAACTGACGTTCAAAAATAAAACATTTGAAAACGGACCATTTTCCACATTTCTGAAGCATGACGTAAAGGGGGGGTGTTATCTCTTTTGTCGAAAATCAGCCGTTTTTGCTCGAACATTAAATGCCTCCAAATGGTATTTAATTAACTTCCCGAGCCCCTGGAAGCATGAAAATCACTTTAAACATGCTAATTTTAGCTCTAACACTGATGATCCACCTACAAATGTGAACTGACGTTCAAAAATAAAACATTTGAAAACGGACCATTTTCCACATTTCTGAAGCATGACGTAATGGGGGGGTGTTATCTCTTTTGTCGAAAATCAGCAGTTTTTGCTCGAACATTAAATGCCTCCAAATGGTATTTATTTCACTTCCCGAGCCCCTGGAAGCATGAAAATCACTTTAAACATGCTAATTTTAGCTCTAACACTGATGATCCACCTACAAATGTGAACTGACGTTCAAAAATAAAACATTTAAAAACTGACCTTTTTCCACATTTCTGAAGCATGACGTAATGGGGGGGTGTTATCTCTTTTGTCGAAAATCAGCCGTTTTTGCTCGAACATTAAATGCCTCCAAATGGTATTTAATTAACTTCCCGGGGTGAAGAAACCCTTTTTGAGAACCCAGAGTGAGTAAATTGGCCATTTTCATGCACTTTTAACCATTCCATAAATCTTGTGTTTTAGGCCCCTGGAAGCATGAAAATCACTTTAAACATGCTAATTTTAGCTCTAACACTGATGATCCACCTACAAATGTGAACTAACGTTCAAAAATAAAACATTTGAAAACGGACCATTTTCCACATTTCTGAAGCATGACGTAATGGGGGGTGTTATCTCTTTTGTCGAAAATCAGCCGTTTTTGCTCGAACATTAAATGCCTCCAAATGGTATTTATTTCACTTCCCGAGCCCCTGGAAGCATGAAAATCACTTTAAACATGCTAATTTTAGCTCTAACACTGATGATCCACCTACAAATGTGAACTGACGTTCAAAAATAAAACATTTGAAAACGGACGATTTTCCACATTTCTGAAGCATGACGTAATGGGGGGTGTTATCTCTTTTGTCGAAAATCAGCCGTTTTTGCTCGAACATTAAATGCCTCCAAATGGTATTTATTTCACTTCCCGAGCCCCTGGAAGCATGAAAATCACTTTAAACATGCTAATTTTAGCTCTAACACTGATGATCCACCTACAAATGTGAACTGACGTTCAAAAATAAAACATTTGAAAACGGACCATTTTCCACATTTCTGAAGCATGACGTAATGGGGGGGTGTTATCTCTTTTGTCGAAAATCAGCAGTTTTTGCTCGAACATTAAATGCCTCCAAATGGTATTTAATTAACTTCCCGGGGTGAAGAAACCCTTTTTGAGAACTCAGAGTGAGTAAATTGGCCATTTTCATGCACTTTTAACCATTCCATAAATCTTGTGTTTTGGGCCCCTGGAAGCATGAAAATCACTTTAAACATGCTAATTTTAGCTCTAACACTGATGATCCACCTACAAATGTGAACTGACGTTCAAAAATAAAACATTTGAAAACGGACCATTTTCCACATTTCTGAAGCATGACGTAATGGGGGGGGTGTTATCTCTTTTGTCAAAATCAGCCGTTTTTGCTCGAACATTAAATGCCTCCAAATGGTATTTAATTAACTTCCCGGGGTGAAGAAACCCTTTTTGAGAACTCAGAGTGAGTAAATTGGCCATTTTCATGCACTTTTAACCATTCCATAAATCTTGTGTTTTAGGCCCCTGGAAGCATGAAAATCACTTTAAACATGCTAATTTTAGCTCTAACACTGATGATCCACCTACAAATGTGAACTGACGTTCAAAAATAAAACATTTGAAAACGGACCATTTTCCACATTTCTGAAGCATGACGTAATGGGGGGTGTTATCTCTTTTGTCGAAAATCAGCCGTTTTTGCTCGAACATTAAATGCCTCCAAATGGTATTTATTTCACTTCCCGAGCCCCTGGAAGCATGAAAATCACTTTAAACATGCTAATTTTAGCTCTAACACTGATGATCCACCTACAAATGTGAACTGACGTTCAAAAATAAAACATTTGAAAACGGACCATTTTCCACATTTCTGAAGCATGACGTAATGGGGGGGTGTTATCTCTTTTGTCGAAAATCAGCCATTTTTGCTCGAACATTAACTGCCTCCAAATGGTATGTAATTAACTTCCCGGGGTGAAGAAACCCTTTTTGAGTACTCAGAGTGAGTAAATTGGCCATTTTCATGCACTTTTAACCATTCCATAAATCTTGTGTTTTGGGCCCCTGGAAGCATGAAAATCACTTTAAACATGCTAATTTTAGCTCTAACACTGATGATCCACCTACAAATGTGAACTGACGTTCAAAAATAAAACATTTGAAAACGGACGATTTTCCACATTTCTGAAGCATGACGTAATGGGGGGGTGTTATCCCTTTTGTCGAAAATCAGCCGTTTTTGCTCGAACATTAAATGCCTCCAAATGGTATTTAATTAACTTCCCGAGCCCCTGGAAGCATGAAAATCACTTTAAACATGCTAATTTTAGCTCTAACACTGATGATCCACCTACAAATGTGAACTGACGTTCAAAAATAAAACATTTGAAAACGGACCATTTTCCACATTTCTGAAGCATGACGTAATGGGGGGGTGTTATCTCTTTAGTCGAAAATCAGCAGTTTTTGCTCGAACATTAAATGCCTCCAAATGGTATTTAATTAACTTCCCGGGGTGAAGAAACCCTTTTTGAGAACTCAGAGTGAGTAAATTGGCCATTTTCATGCACTTTTAACCATTCCATAAATCTTGTGTTTTGGGCCCCTGGAAGCATGAAAATCACTTTAAACATGCTAATTTTAGCTCTAACACTGATGATCCACCTACAAATGTGAACTGACGTTCAAAAATAAAACATTTGAAAACGGACCATTTTCCACATTTCTGAAGCATGACGTAATGGGGGGGTGTTATCTCTTTTGTCAAAAATCAGCCGTTTTTGCTCGAACATTAAATGCCTCCAAATGGTATTTAATTAACTTCCCGGGGTGAAGAAACCCTTTTTGAGAACTCAGAGTGAGTAAATTGGCCATTTTCAAGCACTTTTAACCATTCCATAAATCTTGTGTTTTGGGCCCCTGGAAGCATGAAAATCACTTTAAACATGCTAATTTTAGCTCTAACACTGATGATCCACCTACAAATGTGAACTGACGTTCAAAAATGAAACATTTGAAAACGGACCATTTTCCACATTTCTGAAGCATGACGTAATGGGGGGTGTTATCTCTTTTGTCGAAAATCAGCCGTTTTTGCTCGAACATTAAATGCCTCCAAATGGTATTTATTTCACTTCCCGAGCCCCTGGAAGCATGAAAATCACTTTAAACATGCTAATTTTAGCTCTAACACTGATGATACACCTACAAATGTGAACTGACGTTCAAAAATAAAACATTTGAAAACGGACCATTTTCCACATTTCTGAAGCATGACGTAATGGGGGGGTGTTATCTCTTTTGTCGAAAATCAGCCGTTTTTGCTCGAACATTAAATGCCTCCAAATGGTATTTAATTAACTTCCCGGGGTGAAGAAACCCTTTTTGAGTACTCAGAGTGAGTAAATTGGCCATTTTCATGCACTTTTAACCATTCCATAAATCTTGTGTTTTGGGCCCCTGGAAGCATGAAAATCACTTTAAACATGCTAATTTTAGCTCTAACACTGATGATCCACCTACAAATGTGAACTGACGTTCAAAAATAAAACATTTGAAAACGGACCATTTTCCACATTTCTGAAGCATGACGTAATGGGGGGGTGTTATCTCTTTTGTCGAAAATCAGCCGTTTTTGCTCGAACATTAAATGCCTCCAAATGGTATTTATTTCACTTCCCGAGCCCCTGGAAGCATGAAAATCACTTTAAACATGCTAATTTTAGCTCTGACACTGATGATCCACCTACAAATGTGAACTGACGTTCAAAAATAAAACATTTGAAAACGGACCATTTTCCACATTTCTGAAGCATGACGTAATGGGGGGGTGTTATCTCTTTTGTCGAAAATCAGCCGTTTTTGCTCGAACATTAAATGCCTCCAAATGGTATTTAATTAACTTCCCGGGGTGAAGAAACCCTTTTTGAGAACTCAGAGTGAGTAAATTGGCCATTTTCATGCACTTTTAACCATTCCATAAATCTTGTGTTTTGGGCCCCTGGAAGCATGAAAATCACTTCAAACATGCTAATTTTAGCTCTAACACTGATGATCCACCTACAAATGTGAACTGACGTTCAAAAATAAAACATTTGAAAACGGACGATTTTCCACATTTCTGAAGCATGACGTAATGGGGGGTGTTATCTCTTTTGTCGAAAATCAGCCGTTTTTGCTTGAACATTAAATGCCTCCAAATGGTATTTATTTCACTTCCCGAGCCCCTGGAAGCATGAAAATCACTTTAAACATGCTAATTTTAGCTCTAACACTGATGATCCACCTACAAATGTGAACTGACGTTCAAAAATAAAACATTTGAAAACGGACCATTTTCCACATTTCTGAAGCATGACGTAATGGGGGGGTGTTATCTCTTTTGTCGAAAATCAGCAGTTTTTGCTCGAACATTAAATGCCTCCAAATGGTATTTAATTAACTTCCCGGGGTGAAGAAACCCTTTTTGAGAACTCAGAGTGAGTAAATTGGCCATTTTCATGCACTTTTAACCATTCCATAAATCTTGTGTTTTGGGCCCCTGGAAGCATGAAAATCACTTTAAACATGCTAATTTTAGCTCTAACACTGATGATCCACCTACAAATGTGAACTGACGTTCAAAAATAAAACATTTGAAAACGGACCATTTTCCACATTTCTGAAGCATGACGTAATGGGGGGGGTGTTATCTCTTTTGTCAAAAATCAGCCGTTTTTGCTCGAACATTAAATGCCTCCAAATGGTATTTAATTAACTTCCCGGGGTGAAGAAACCCTTTTTGAGAACTCAGAGTGAGTAAATTGGCCATTTTCATGCACTTTTAACCATTCCATAAATCTTGTGTTTTAGGCCCCTGGAAGCATGAAAATCACTTTAAACATGCTAATTTTAGCTCTAACACTGATGATCCACCTACAAATGTGAACTGACGTTCAAAAATAAAACATTTGAAAACGGACCATTTTCCACATTTCTGAAGCATGACGTAATGGGGGGGTGTTATCTCTTTTGTCGAAAATCAGCCATTTTTGCTCGAACATTAAATGCCTCCAAATGGTATTTAATTAACTTCCCGGGGTGAAGAAACCCTTTTTGAGTACTCAGAGTGAGTAAATTGGCCATTTTCATGCACTTTTAACCATTCCATAAATCTTGTGTTTTGGGCCCCTGGAAGCATGAAAATCACTTTAAACATGCTAATTTTAGCTATAACACTGATGATCCACCTACAAATGTGAACTGACGTTCAAAAATAAAACATTTGAAAACGGACCATTTTCCACATTTCTGAAGCATGACGTAATGGGGGGGGTGTTATCTCTTTTGTCGAAAATCAGCCGTTTTTGCTCGAACATTAAATGCCTCCAAATGGTATTTAATTAACTTCCCGAGCCCCTGGAAGCATGAAAATCACTTTAAACATGCTAATTTTAGCTCTAACACTGATGATCCACCTACAAATGTGAAATGACGTTCAAAAATAAAACATTTGAAAACGGACCATTTTCCACATTTCTGAAGCATGACGTAATGGGGGGGTGTTATCTCTTTTGTCGAAAATCAGCCGTTTTTGCTCGAACATTAAATGCCTCCAAATGGTATTTATTTCACTTCCCGAGCCCCTGGAAGCATGAAAATCACTTTAAACATGCTAATTTTAGCTCTAACACTGATGATCCACCTACAAATGTGAACTGACGTTCAAAAATAAAACATTTGAAAACGGACCATTTTCCACATTTCTGAAGCATGACGTAATGGGGGGGTGTTATCTCTTTTGTCGAAAATCAGCAGTTTTTGCTCGAACATTAAATGCCTCCAAATGGTATTTAATTAACTTCCCGGGGTGAAGAAACCCTTTTTGAGAACTCAGAGTGAGTAAATTGGCCATTTTCATGCACTTTTAACCATTCCATAAATCTTGTGTTTTGGGCCCCTGGAAGCATGAAAATCACTTTAAACATGCTAATTTTAGCTCTAACACTGATGATCCACCTACAAATGTGAACTGACGTTCAAAAATAAAACATTTGAAAACGGACCATTTTCCACATTTCTGAAGCATGACGTAATGGGGGGGTGTTATCTCTTTTGTCGAAAATCAGCCGTTTTTGCTCGAACATTAAATGCCTCCAAATGGTATTTAATTAACTTCCCGAGCCCCTGGAAGCATGAAAATCACTTTAAACATGCTAATTTTAGCTCTAACACTGATGATCCACCTACAAATGTGAACTGACGTTCAAAAATAAAACATTTGAAAACGGACCATTTTCCACATTTCTGAAGCATGACGTAATGGGGGGGTGTTATCTCTTTTGTCGAAAATCAGCCGTTTTTGCTCGAACATTAAATGCCTCCAAATGGTATTTAATTAACTTCCCGGGGTGAAGAAACCCTTTTTGAGAACTCAGAGTGAGTAAATTGGCCATTTTCATGCACTTTTAACCATTCCATAAATCTTGTGTTTTGGGCCCCTGGAAGCATGAAAATCACTTTAAACATGCTAATTTTAGCTCTAACACTGATGATCCACCTACAAATGTGAACTGACGTTCAAAAATAAAACATTTGAAAACGGACCATTTTCCACATTTCTGAAGCATGACGTAATGGGGGGGTGTTATCTCTTTTGTCGAAAATCAGCCGTTTTTGCTCGAACATTAAATGCCTCCAAATGGTATTTAATTAACTTCCCGAGCCCCTGGAAGCATGAAAATCACTTTAAACATGCTAATTTTAGCTCTAACACTGATGATCCACCTACAAATGTGAACTGACGTTCAAAAATAAAACATTTGAAAACGGACCATTTTCCACATTTCTGAAGCATGACGTAAAGGGGGGGTGTTATCTCTTTTGTCGAAAATCAGCCGTTTTTGCTCGAACATTAAATGCCTCCAAATGGTATTTAATTAACTTCCCGAGCCCCTGGAAGCATGAAAATCACTTTAAACATGCTAATTTTAGCTCTAACACTGATGATCCACCTACAAATGTGAACTGACGTTCAAAAATAAAACATTTGAAAACTGACCATTTTCCACATTTCTGAAGCATGACGTAATGGGGGGGTGTTATCTCTTTTGTCGAAAATCAGCCGTTTTTGCTCGAACATTAAATGCCTCCAAATGGTATTTATTTCACTTCCCGAGCCCCTGGAAGCATGAAAATCACTTTAAACATGCTAATTTTAGCTCTAACACTGATGATCCACCTACAAATGTGAACTGACGTTCAAAAATAAAACATTTAAAAACGGACCTTTTTCCACATTTCTGAAGCATGACGTAATGGGGGGGTGTTATCTCTTTTGTCGAAAATCAGCCGTTTTTGCTCGAACATTAAATGCCTCCAAATGGTATTTAATTAACTTCCCGGGGTGAAGAAACCCTTTTTGAGAACCCAGAGTGAGTAAATTGGCCATTTTCATGCACTTTTAACCATTCCATAAATCTTGTGTTTTGGGCCCCTGGAAGCATGAAAATCACTTTAAACATGCTAATTTTAGCTCTAACACTGATGATCCACCTACAAATGTGAACTGACGTTCAAAAATAAAACATTTGAAAACGGACGATTTTCCACATTTCTGAAGCATGACGTAATGGGGGGTGTTATCTCTTTTGTCGAAAATCAGCCGTTTTTGCTCGAACATTAAATGCCTCCAAATGGTATTTATTTCACTTCCCGAGCCCCTGGAAGCATGAAAATCACTTTAAACATGCTAATTTTAGCTCTAACACTGATGATCCACCTACAAATGTGAACTGACGTTCAAAAATAAAACATTTGAAAACGGACCATTTTCCACATTTCTGAAGCATGACGTAATGGGGGGGTGTTATCTCTTTTGTCGAAAATCAGCAGTTTTTGCTCGAACATTAAATGCCTCCAAATGGTATTTAATTAACTTCCCGGGGTGAAGAAACCCTTTTTGAGAACTCAGAGTGAGTAAATTGGCCATTTTCATGCACTTTTAACCATTCCATAAATCTTGTGTTTTGGGCCCCTGGAAGCATGAAAATCACTTTAAACATGCTAATTTTAGCTCTAACACTGATGATCCACCTACAAATGTGAACTGACGTTCAAAAATAAAACATTTGAAAACGGACCATTTTCCACATTTCTGAAGCATGACGTAATGGGGGGGGTGTTATCTCTTTTGTCAAAATCAGCCGTTTTTGCTCGAACATTAAATGCCTCCAAATGGTATTTAATTAACTTCCCGGGGTGAAAAAACCCTTTTTGAGAACTCAGAGTGAGTAAATTGGCCATTTTCATGCACTTTTAACCATTCCATAAATCTTGTGTTTTAGGCCCCTGGAAGCATGAAAATCACTTTAAACATGCTAATTTTAGCTCTAACACTGATGATCCACCTACAAATGTGAACTGACGTTCAAAAATAAAACATTTGAAAACGGACCATTTTCCACATTTCTGAAGCATGACGTAATGGGGGGTGTTATCTCTTTTGTCGAAAATCAGCCGTTTTTGCTCGAACATTAAATGCCTCCAAATGGTATTTATTTCACTTCCCGAGCCCCTGGAAGCATGAAAATCACTTTAAACATGCTAATTTTAGCTCTAACACTGATGATCCACCTACAAATGTGAACTGACGTTCAAAAATAAAACATTTGAAAACGGACCATTTTCCACATTTCTGAAGCATGACGTAATGGGGGGTGTTATCTCTTTTGTCGAAAATCAGCCATTTTTGCTCGAACATTAACTGCCTCCAAATGGTATGTAATTAACTTCCCGGGGTGAAGAAACCCTTTTTGAGTACTCAGAGTGAGTAAATTGGCCATTTTCATGCACTTTTAACCATTCCATAAATCTTGTGTTTTGGGCCCCTGGAAGCATGAAAATCACTTTAAACATGCTAATTTTAGCTCTAACACTGATGATCCACCTACAAATGTGAACTGACGTTCAAAAATAAAACATTTGAAAACGGACGATTTTCCACATTTCTGAAGCATGACGTAATGGGGGGGTGTTATCCCTTTTGTCGAAAATCAGCCGTTTTTGCTCGAACATTAAATGCCTCCAAATGGTATTTAATTAACTTCCCGAGCCCCTGGAAGCATGAAAATCACTTTAAACATGCTAATTTTAGCTCTAACACTGATGATCCACCTACAAATGTGAACTGACGTTCAAAAATAAAACATTTGAAAACGGACCATTTTCCACATTTCTGAAGCATGACGTAATGGGGGGGTGTTATCTCTTTAGTCGAAAATCAGCAGTTTTTGCTCGAACATTAAATGCCTCCAAATGGTATTTAATTAACTTCCCGGGGTGAAGAAACCCTTTTTGAGAACTCAGAGTGAGTAAATTGGCCATTTTCATGCACTTTTAACCATTCCATAAATCTTGTGTTTTGGGCCCCTGGAAGCATGAAAATCACTTTAAACATGCTAATTTTAGCTCTAACACTGATGATCCACCTACAAATGTGAACTGACGTTCAAAAATAAAACATTTGAAAACGGACCATTTTCCACATTTCTGAAGCATGACGTAATGGGGGGGTGTTATCTCTTTTGTCAAAAATCAGCCGTTTTTGCTCGAACATTAAATGCCTCCAAATGGTATTTAATTAACTTCCCGGGGTGAAGAAACCCTTTTTGAGAACTCAGAGTGAGTAAATTGGCCATTTTCAAGCACTTTTAACCATTCCATAAATCTTGTGTTTTGGGCCCCTGGAAGCATGAAAATCACTTTAAACATGCTAATTTTAGCTCTAACACTGATGATCCACCTACAAATGTGAACTGACGTTCAAAAATAAAACATTTGAAAACGGACCATTTTCCACATTTCTGAAGCATGACGTAATGGGGGGTGTTATCTCTTTTGTCGAAAATCAGCCGTTTTTGCTCGAACATTAAATGCCTCCAAATGGTATTTATTTCACTTCCCGAGCCCCTGGAAGCATGAAAATCACTTTAAACATGCTAATTTTAGCTCTAACACTGATGATACACCTACAAATGTGAACTGACGTTCAAAAATAAAACATTTGAAAACGGACCATTTTCCACATTTCTGAAGCATGACGTAATGGGGGGGTGTTATCTCTTTTGTCGAAAATCAGCCGTTTTTGCTCGAACATTAAATGCCTCCAAATGGTATTTAATTAACTTCCCGGGGTGAAGAAACCCTTTTTGAGTACTCAGAGTGAGTAAATTGGCCATTTTCATGCACTTTTAACCATTCCATAAATCTTGTGTTTTGGGCCCCTGGAAGCATGAAAATCACTTTAAACATGCTAATTTTAGCTCTAACACTGATGATCCACCTACAAATGTGAACTGACGTTCAAAAATAAAACATTTGAAAACGGACCATTTTCCACATTTCTGAAGCATGACGTAATGGGGGGGTGTTATCTCTTTTGTCGAAAATCAGCCGTTTTTGCTCGAACATTAAATGCCTCCAAATGGTATTTAATTAACTTCCCGAGCCCCTGGAAGCATGAAAATCACTTTAAACATGCTAATTTTAGCTCTAACACTGATGATCCACCTACAAATGTGAACTGACGTTCAAAAATAAAACATTTGAAAACGGACCATTTTCCACATTTCTGAAGCATGACGTAATGGGGGGGTGTTATCTCTTTTGTCGAAAATCAGCCGTTTTTGCTCGAACATTAAATGCCTCCAAATGGTATTTATTTCACTTCCCGAGCCCCTGGAAGCATGAAAATCACTTTAAACATGCTAATTTTAGCTCTGACACTGATGATCCACCTACAAATGTGAACTGACGTTCAAAAATAAAACATTTGAAAACGGACCATTTTCCACATTTCTGAAGCATGACGTAATGGGGGGGTGTTATCTCTTTTGTCGAAAATCAGCCGTTTTTGCTCGAACATTAAATGCCTCCAAATGGTATTTAATTAACTTCCCGGGGTGAAGAAACCCTTTTTGAGAACTCAGAGTGAGTAAATTGGCCATTTTCATGCACTTTTAACCATTCCATAAATCTTGTGTTTTGGGCCCCTGGAAGCATGAAAATCACTTTAAACATGCTAATTTTAGCTCTAACACTGATGATCCACCTACAAATGTGAACTGACGTTCAAAAATAAAACATTTGAAAACGGACGATTTTCCACATTTCTGAAGCATGACGTAATGGGGGGTGTTATCTCTTTTGTCGAAAATCAGCCGTTTTTGCTTGAACATTAAATGCCTCCAAATGGTATTTATTTCACTTCCCGAGCCCCTGGAAGCATGAAAATCACTTTAAACATGCTAATTTTAGCTCTAACACTGATGATCCACCTACAAATGTGAACTGACGTTCAAAAATAAAACATTTGAAAACGGACCATTTTCCACATTTCTGAAGCATGACGTAATGGGGGGGTGTTATCTCTTTTGTCGAAAATCAGCAGTTTTTGCTCGAACATTAAATGCCTCCAAATGGTATTTAATTAACTTCCCGGGGTGAAGAAACCCTTTTTGAGAACTCAGAGTGAGTAAATTGGCCATTTTCATGCACTTTTAACCATTCCATAAATCTTGTGTTTTGGGCCCCTGGAAGCATGAAAATCACTTTAAACATGCTAATTTTAGCTCTAACACTGATGATCCACCTACAAATGTGAACTGACGTTCAAAAATAAAACATTTGAAAACGGACCATTTTCCACATTTCTGAAGCATGACGTAATGGGGGGGGGTGTTATCTCTTTTGTCAAAAATCAGCCGTTTTTGCTCGAACATTAAATGCCTCCAAATGGTATTTAATTAACTTCCCGGGGTGAAGAAACCCTTTTTGAGAACTCAGAGTGAGTAAATTGGCCATTTTCATGCACTTTTAACCATTCCATAAATCTTGTGTTTTAGGCCCCTGGAAGCATGAAAATCACTTTAAACATGCTAATTTTAGCTCTAACACTGATGATCCACCCACAAATGTGAACTAACGTTCAAAAATAAAACATTTGAAAACGGACCATTTTCCACATTTCTGAAGCATGACGTAATGGGGGGTGTTATCTCTTTTGTCGAAAATCAGCCGTTTTTGCTCGAACATTAAATGCCTCCAAATGGTATTTATTTCACTTCCCGAGCCCCTGGAAGCATGAAAATCACTTTAAACATGCTAATTTTAGCTCTAACACTGATGATCCACCTACAAATGTGAACTGACGTTCAAAAATAAAACATTTGAAAACGGACCATTTTCCACATTTCTGAAGCATGACGTAATGGGGGGGTGTTATCTCTTTTGTCGAAAATCAGCCATTTTTGCTCGAACATTAAATGCCTCCAAATGGTATTTAATTAACTTCCCGGGGTGAAGAAACCCTTTTTGAGTACTCAGAGTGAGTAAATTGGCCATTTTCATGCACTTTTAACCATTCCATAAATCTTGTGTTTTGGGCCCCTGGAAGCATGAAAATCACTTTAAACATGCTAATTTTAGCTCTAACACTGATGATCCACCTACAAATGTGAACTGACGTTCAAAAATAAAACATTTGAAAACGGACCATTTTCCACATTTCTGAAGCATGACGTAATGGGGGGGTGTTATCTCTTTTGTCGAAAATCAGCAGTTTTTGCTCGAACATTAAATGCCTCCAAATGGTATTTAATTAACTTCCCGAGCCCCTGGAAGCATGAAAATCACTTTAAACATGCTAATTTTAGCTCTAACACTGATGATCCACCTACAAATGTGAAATGACGTTCAAAAATAAAACATTTGAAAACGGACCATTTTCCACATTTCTGAAGCATGACGTAATGGGGGGGTGTTATCTCTTTTGTCGAAAATCAGCCGTTTTTGCTCGAACATTAAATGCCTCCAAATGGTATTTATTTCACTTCCCGAGCCCCTGGAAGCATGAAAATCACTTTAAACATGCTAATTTTAGCTCTAACACTGATGATCCACCTACAAATGTGAACTGACGTTCAAAAATAAAACATTTGAAAACGGACCATTTTCCACATTTCTGAAGCATGACGTAATGGGGGGGTGTTATCTCTTTTGTCGAAAATCAGCAGTTTTTGCTCGAACATTAAATGCCTCCAAATGGTATTTAATTAACTTCCCGGGGTGAAGAAACCCTTTTTGAGAACTCAGAGTGAGTAAATTGGCCATTTTCATGCACTTTTAACCATTCCATAAATCTTGTGTTTTGGGCCCCTGGAAGCATGAAAATCACTTTAAACATGCTAATTTTAGCTCTAACACTGATGATCCACCTACAAATGTGAACTGACGTTCAAAAATAAAACATTTGAAAACGGACCATTTTCCACATTTCTGAAGCATGACGTAATGGGGGGGTGTTATCTCTTTTGTCGAAAATCAGCCGTTTTTGCTCGAACATTAAATGCCTCCAAATGGTATTTAATTAACTTCCCGAGCCCCTGGAAGCATGAAAATCACTTTAAACATGCTAATTTTAGCTCTAACACTGATGATCCACCTACAAATGTGAACTGACGTTCAAAAATAAAACATTTGAAAACGGACCATTTTCCACATTTCTGAAGCATGACGTAATGGGGGGGTGTTATCTCTTTTGTCGAAAATCAGCCGTTTTTGCTCGAACATTAAATGCCTCCAAATGGTATTTAATTAACTTCCCGAGCCCCTGGAAGCATGAAAATCACTTTAAACATGCTAATTTTAGCTCTAACACTGATGATCCACCTACAAATGTGAACTGACGTTCAAAAATAAAACATTTGAAAACGGACCATTTTCCACATTTCTGAAGCATGACGTAATGGGGGGGTGTTATCTCTTTTGTCGAAAATCAGCCGTTTTTGCTCGAACATTAAATGCCTCCAAATGGTATTTAATTAACTTCCCGGGGTGAAGAAACCCTTTTTGAGAACTCAGAGTGAGTAAATTGGCCATTTTCATGCACTTTTAACCATTCCATAAATCTTGTGTTTTGGGCCCCTGGAAGCATGAAAATCACTTTAAACATGCTAATTTTAGCCCTAACACTGATGATCCACCTACAAATGTGAACTGACGTTCAAAAATAAAACATTTGAAAACGGACGATTTTCCACATTTCTGAAGCATGACGTAATGGGGGGTGTTATCTCTTTTGTCGAAAATCAGCCGTTTTTGCTCGAACATTAAATGCCTCCAAATGGTATTTATTTCACTTCCCGAGCCCCTGGAAGCATGAAAATCACTTTAAACATGCTAATTTTAGCTCTAACACTGATGATCCACCTACAAATGTGAAGTGACGTTCAAAAATAAAACATTTGAAAACGGACCATTTTCCACATTTCTGAAGCATGACGTAATGGGGGGGTGTTATCTCTTTTGTCGAAAATCAGCCATTTTTGCTCGAACAATAAATGCCTCCAAATGGTATTTAATTAACTTCCCGGGGTGAAGAAACCCTTTTTGAGTACTCAGAGTGAGTAAATTGGCCATTTTCATGCACTTTTAACCATTCCATAAATCTTGTGTTTTGGGCCCCTGGAAGCATGAAAATCACTTTAAACATGCTAATTTTAGCTCTAACACTGATGATCCACCTACAAATGTGAACTGACGTTCAAAAATAAAACATTTGAAAACGGACCATTTTCCACATTTCTGAAGCATGACGTAATGGGGGGGATGTTATCTCTTTTGTCGAAAATCAGCCGTTTTTGCTCGAACATTAAATGCCTCCAAATGGTATTTAATTAACTTCCCGAGCCCCTGGAAGCATGAAAATCACTTTAAACATGCTAATTTTAGCTCTAACACTGATGATCCACCTACAAATGTGAACTGACGTTCAAAAATAAAACATTTGAAAACGGACCATTTTCCACATTTCTGAAGCATGACGTAATGGGGGGTGTTATCTCTTTTGTCGAAAATCAGCAGTTTTTGCTCGAACATTAAATGCCTCCAAATGGTATTTAATTAACTTCCCGAGCCCCTGGAAGCATGAAAATCACTTTAAACATGCTAATTTAAGCTCTAACACTGATGATCCACCTACAAATGTGAAATGACGTTCAAAAATAAAACATTTGAAAACGGACCATTTTCCACATTTCTGAAGCATGACGTAATGGGGGGGTGTTATCTCTTTTGTCGAAAATCAGCCGTTTTTGCTCGAACATTAAATGCCTCCAAATGGTATTTATTCACTTCCCGAGCCCCTGGAAGCATGAAAATCACTTTAAACATGCTAATTTTAGCTCTAACACTGATGATCCACCTACAAATGTGAACTGACGTTCAAAAATAAAACATTTGAAAACGGACCATTTTCCACATTTCTGAAGCATGACGTAATGGGGGTGTTATCTCTTTTGTCGAAAATCAGCCGTTTTTGCTCGAACATTAAATGCCTCCAAATGGTATTTAATTAACTTCCCGAGCCCCCTGGAAGCATGAAAATCACTTTAAACAGCTAATTTTAGCTCTAACACTGATGATCCACCTACAAATGTGAACTGACGTTCAAAAATAAAACATTTGAAAACGGACCATTTTCCACATTTCTGAAGCATGACGTAATGGGGGGGTGTTATCTCTTTTGTCGAAAATCAGCCGTTTTGCTCGAACATTAAATGCCTCCAAATGGTATTTATTTCACTTCCCGAGCCCCTGGAAGCATGAAAATCACTTTAAACATGCTAATTTTAGCTCTAACACTGATGATCCACCTACAAATGTGAACTGACGTTCAAAATAAAACATTTGAAAACGGGACCATTTTCCACATTTCTGAAGCATGACGTAATGGGGGGGTGTTATCTCTTTTGTCGAAAATCAGCCGTTTTTGCTCGAACATTAAATGCCTCCAAATGGTATTTAATTAACTTCCCGGGGTGAAGAAACCCTTTTTGAGAACTCAGAGTGAGTAAATTGGCCATTTTCATGCACTTTTAACCATTCCATAAATCTTGTGTTTTGGGCCCCTGGAAGCATGAAAATCACTTTAAACATGCTAATTTTAGCCCTAACACTGATGATCCACCTACAAATGTGAACTGACGTTCAAAAATAAAACATTTGAAAACGGACGATTTTCCACATTTCTGAAGCATGACGTAATGGGGGGTGTTATCTCTTTTGTCGAAAATCAGCCGTTTTTGCTCGAACATTAAATGCCTCCAAATGGTATTTATTTCACTTCCCGAGCCCCTGGAAGCATGAAAATCACTTTAAACATGCTAATTTTAGCTCTAACACTGATGATCCACCTACAAATGTGAAGTGACGTTCAAAAATAAAACATTTGAAAACGGACCATTTTCCACATTTCTGAAGCTTGACGTAATGGGGGGGTGTTATCTCTTTTGTCGAAAATCAGCCATTTTTGCTCGAACAATAAATGCCTCCAAATGGTATTTAATTAACTTCCCGGGGTGAAGAAACCCTTTTTGAGTACTCAGAGTGAGTAAATTGGCCATTTTCATGCACTTTTAACCATTCCATAAATCTTGTGTTTTGGGCCCCTGGAAGCATGAAAATCACTTTAAACATGCTAATTTTAGCTCTAACACTGATGATCCACCTACAAATGTGAACTGACGTTCAAAAATAAAACATTTGAAAACGGACCATTTTCCACATTTCTGAAGCATGACGTAATGGGGGGGATGTTATCTCTTTTGTCGAAAATCAGCCGTTTTTGCTCGAACATTAAATGCCTCCAAATGGTATTTAATTAACTTCCCGAGCCCCTGGAAGCATGAAAATCACTTTAAACATGCTAATTTTAGCTCTAACACTGATGATCCACCTACAAATGTGAACTGACGTTCAAAAATAAAACATTTGAAAACGGACCATTTTCCACATTTCTGAAGCATGACGTAATGGGGGGTGTTATCTCTTTTGTCGAAAATCAGCAGTTTTTGCTCGAACATTAAATGCCTCCAAATGGTATTTAATTAACTTCCCGAGCCCCTGGAAGCATGAAAAATCACTTTAAACATGCTAATTTAAGCTCTAACACTGATGATCCACCTACAAATGTGAAATGACGTTCAAAAATAAAACATTTGAAAACGGACCATTTTCCACATTTCTGAAGCATGACGTAATGGGGGGGTGTTATCTCTTTTGTCGAAAATCAGCCGTTTTTGCTCGAACATTAAATGCCTCCAAATGGTATTTATTTCACTTCCCGAGCCCCTGGAAGCATGAAAATCACTTTAAACATGCTAATTTTAGCTCTAACACTGATGATCCACCTACAAATGTGAACTGACGTTCAAAAATAAAACATTTGAAAACGGACCATTTTCCACATTTCTGAAGCATGACGTAATGGGGGGGTGTTATCTCTTTTGTCGAAAATCAGCCGTTTTTGCTCGAACATTAAATGCCTCCAAATGGTATTTAATTAACTTCCCGAGCCCCTGGAAGCATGAAAATCACTTTAAACATGCTAATTTTAGCTCTAACACTGATGATCCACCTACAAATGTGAACTGACGTTCAAAAATAAAACATTTGAAAACGGACCATTTTCCACATTTCTGAAGCATGACGTAATGGGGGGGTGTTATCTCTTTTGTCGTAAATCAGCCGTTTTTGCTCGAACATTAAATGCCTCCAAATGGTATTTATTTCACTTCCCGAGCCCCTGGAAGCATGAAAATCACTTTAAACATGCTAATTTTAGCTCTAACACTGATGATCCACCTACAAATGTGAACTGACGTTCAAAAATAAAACATTTGAAAACGGACCATTTTCCACATTTCTGAAGCATGACGTAATGGGGGGGTGTTATCTCTTTTGTCGAAAATCAGCCGTTTTTGCTCGAACATTAAATGCCTCCAAATGGTATTTAATTAACTTCCCGGGGTGAAGAAACCCTTTTTGAGAACTCAGAGTGAGTAAATTGGCCATTTTCATGCACTTTTAACCATTCCATAAATCTTGTGTTTTGGGCCCCTGGAAGCATGAAAATCACTTTAAACATGCTAATTTTAGCTCTAACACTGATGATCCACCTACAAATGTGAACTGACGTTCAAAAATAAAACATTTGAAAACGGACCATTTTCCACATTTCTGAAGCATGACGTAATGGGGGGGTGTTATCTCTTTTGTCAAAAATCAGCCGTTTTTGCTCGAACATTAAATGCCTCCAAATGGTATTTAATTAACTTCCCGGGGTGAAGAAACCCTTTTTGAGAACTCAGAGTGAGTAAATTGGCCATTTTCATGCACTTTTAACCATTCCATAAATCTTGTGTTTTGGGCCCCTGGAAGCATGAAAATCACTTTAAACATGCTAATTTTAGCTCTAACACTGATGATCCACCTACAAATGTGAACTGACGTTCAAAAATAAAACATTTGAAAACGGACCATTTTCCACATTTCTGAAGCATGACGTAATGGGGGGGTGTTATCTCTTTTGTCGAAAATCAGCCGTTTTTGCTCGAACATTAAATGCCTCCAAATGGTATTTAATTAACTTCCCGAGCCCCTGGAAGCATGAAAATCACTTTAAACATGCTAATTTTAGCTCTAACACTGATGATCCACCTACAAATGTGAACTGACGTTCAAAAATAAAACATTTGAAAACGGACCATTTTCCACATTTCTGAAGCATGACGTAATGGGGGGGTGTTATCTCTTTTGTCGAAAATCAGCCGTTTTTGCTCGAACATTAAATGCCTCCAAATGGTATTTATTTCACTTCCCGAGCCCCTGGAAGCATGAAAATCACTTTAAACATGCTAATTTTAGCTCTAACACTGATGATCCACCTACAAATGTGAACTGACGTTCAAAAATAAAACATTTGAAAACGGACCATTTTCCACATTTCTGAAGCATGACGTAATGGGGGGGTGTTATCTCTTTTGTCGAAAATCAGCCGTTTTTGCTCGAACATTAAATGCCTCCAAATGGTATTTAATTAACTTCCCGGGGTGAAGAAACCCTTTTTGAGAACTCAGAGTGAGTAAATTGGCCATTTTCATGCACTTTTAACCATTCCATAAATCTTGTGTTTTGGGCCCCTGGAAGCATGAAAATCACTTTAAACATGCTAATTTTAGCCCTAACACTGATGATCCACCTACAAATGTGAACTGACGTTCAAAAATAAAACATTTGAAAACGGACGATTTTCCACATTTCTGAAGCATGACGTAATGGGGGGTGTTATCTCTTTTGTCGAAAATCAGCCGTTTTTGCTCGAACATTAAATGCCTCCAAATGGTATTTATTTCACTTCCCGAGCCCCTGGAAGCATGAAAATCACTTTAAACATGCTAATTTTAGCTCTAACACTGATGATCCACCTACAAATGTGAAGTGACGTTCAAAAATAAAACATTTGAAAACGGACCATTTTCCACATTTCTGAAGCATGACGTAATGGGGGGGTGTTATCTCTTTTGTCGAAAATCAGCCATTTTTGCTCGAACATTAAATGCCTCCAAATGGTATTTAATTAACTTCCCGGGGTGAAGAAACCCTTTTTGAGTACTCAGAGTGAGTAAATTGGCCATTTTCATGCACTTTTAACCATTCCATAAATCTTGTGTTTTGGGCCCCTGGAAGCATGAAAATCACTTTAAACATGCTAATTTTAGCTCTAACACTGATGATCCACCTACAAATGTGAACTGACGTTCAAAAATAAAACATTTGAAAACGGACCATTTTCCACATTTCTGAAGCATGACGTAATGGGGGGGTGTTATCTCTTTTGTCAAAAATCAGCCGTTTTTGCTCGAACATTAAATGCCTCCAAATGGTATTTAATTAACTTCCCGGGGTGAAGAAACCCTTTTTGAGAACTCAGAGTGAGTAAATTGGCCATTTTCATGCACTTTTAACCATTCCATAAATCTTGTGTTTTGGGCCCCTGGAAGCATGAAAATCACTTTAAACATGCTAATTTTAGCTCTAACACTGATGATCCACCTACAAATGTGAACTGACGTTCAAAAATAAAACATTTGAAAACGGACCATTTTCCACATTTCTGAAGCATGACGTAATGGGGGGGTGTTATCTCTTTTGTCGAAAATCAGCCGTTTTTGCTCGAACATTAAATGCCTCCAAATGGTATTTAATTAACTTCCCGAGCCCCTGGAAGCATGAAAATCACTTTAAACATGCTAATTTTAGCTCTAACACTGATGATCCACCTACAAATGTGAACTGACGTTCAAAAATAAAACATTTGAAAACGGACCATTTTCCACATTTCTGAAGCATGACGTAATGGGGGGGTGTTATCTCTTTTGTCGAAAATCAGCCGTTTTTGCTCGAACATTAAATGCCTCCAAATGGTATTTATTTCACTTCCCGAGCCCCTGGAAGCATGAAAATCACTTTAAACATGCTAATTTTAGCTCTAACACTGATGATCCACCTACAAATGTGAACTGACGTTCAAAAATAAAACATTTGAAAACGGACCATTTTCCACATTTCTGAAGCATGACGTAATGGGGGGGTGTTATCTCTTTTGTCGAAAATCAGCCGTTTTTGCTCGAACATTAAATGCCTCCAAATGGTATTTAATTAACTTCCCGGGGTGAAGAAACCCTTTTTGAGAACTCAGAGTGAGTAAATTGGCCATTTTCATGCACTTTTAACCATTCCATAAATCTTGTGTTTTGGGCCCCTGGAAGCATGAAAATCACTTTAAACATGCTAATTTTAGCCCTAACACTGATGATCCACCTACAAATGTGAACTGACGTTCAAAAATAAAACATTTGAAAACGGACGATTTTCCACATTTCTGAAGCATGACGTAATGGGGGGTGTTATCTCTTTTGTCGAAAATCAGCCGTTTTTGCTCGAACATTAAATGCCTCCAAATGGTATTTATTTCACTTCCCGAGCCCCTGGAAGCATGAAAATCACTTTAAACATGCTAATTTTAGCTCTAACACTGATGATCCACCTACAAATGTGAAGTGACGTTCAAAAATAAAACATTTGAAAACGGACCATTTTCCACATTTCTGAAGCATGACGTAATGGGGGGGTGTTATCTCTTTTGTCGAAAATCAGCCATTTTTGCTCGAACATTAAATGCCTCCAAATGGTATTTAATTAACTTCCCGGGGTGAAGAAACCCTTTTTGAGTACTCAGAGTGAGTAAATTGGCCATTTTCATGCACTTTTAACCATTCCATAAATCTTGTGTTTTGGGCCCCTGGAAGCATGAAAATCACTTTAAACATGCTAATTTTAGCTCTAACACTGATGATCCACCTACAAATGTGAACTGACGTTCAAAAATAAAACATTTGAAAACGGACCATTTTCCACATTTCTGAAGCATGACGTAATGGGGGGGTGTTATCTCTTTTGTCGAAAATCAGCCGTTTTTGCTCGAACATTAAATGCCTCCAAATGGTATTTAATTAACTTCCCGAGCCCCTGGAAGCATGAAAATCACTTTAAACATGCTAATTTTAGCTCTAACACTGATGATCCACCTACAAATGTGAACTGACGTTCAAAAATAAAACATTTGAAAACGGACCATTTTCCACATTTCTGAAGCATGACGTAATGGGGGGGGTGTTATCTCTTTTGTCAAAAATCAGCCGTTTTTGCTCGAACATTAAATGCCTCCAAATGGTATTTAATTAACTTCCCGGGGTGAAGAAACCCTTTTTGAGAACTCAGAGTGAGTAAATTGGCCATTTTCATGCACTTTTAACCATTCCATAAATCTTGTGTTTTGGGCCCCTGGAAGCATGAAAATCACTTTAAACATGCTAATTTTAGCTCTAACACTGATGATCCACCTACAAATGTGAACTGACGTTCAAAAATAAAACATTTGAAAACGGACCATTTTCCACATTTCTGAAGCATGACGTAATGGGGGGGTGTTATCTCTTTTGTCGAAAATCAGCCGTTTTTGCTCGAACATTAAATGCCTCCAAATGGTATTTAATTAACTTCCCGAGCCCCTGGAAGCATGAAAATCACTTTAAACATGCTAATTTTAGCTCTAACACTGATGATCCACCTACAAATGTGAACTGACATTCAAAAATAAAACATTTGAAAACGGACCATTTTCCACATTTCTGAAGCATGACGTAAAGGGGGGGTGTTATCTCTTTTGTCGAAAATCAGCCGTTTTTGCTCGAACATTAAATGCCTCCAAATGGTATTTAATTAACTTCCCGAGCCCCTGGAAGCATGAAAATCACTTTAAACATGCTAATTTTAGCTCTAACACTGATGATCCACCTACAAATGTGAACTGACGTTCAAAAATAAAACATTTGAAAACAGACCATTTTCCACATTTCTGAAGCATGACGTAATGGGGGGGTGTTATCTCTTTTGTCGAAAATCAGCCGTTTTTGCTCGAACATTAAATGCCTCCAAATGGTATTTATTTCACTTCCCGAGCCCCTGGAAGCATGAAAATCACTTTAAACATGCTAATTTTAGCTCTAACACTGATGATCCACCTACAAATGTGAACTGACGTTCAAAAATAAAACATTTGAAAACGGACCATTTTCCACATTTCTGAAGCATGACGTAATGGGGGGGTGTTATCTCTTTTGTCGAAAATCAGCAGTTTTTGCTCGAACATTAAATGCCTCCAAATGGTATTTAATTAACTTCCCGGGGTGAAGAAACCCTTTTTGAGAACTCAGAGTGAGTAAATTGGCCATTTTCATGCACTTTTAACCATTCCATAAATCTTGTGTTTTGGGCCCCTGGAAGCATGAAAATCACTTTAAACATGCTAATTTTAGCTCTAACACTGATGATCCACCTACAAATGTGAACTGACGTTCAAAAATAAAACATTTGAAAACGGACGATTTTCCACATTTCTGAAGCATGACGTAATGGGGGGTGTTATCTCTTTTGTCGAAAATCAGCCGTTTTTGCTCGAACATTAAATGCCTCCAAATGGTATTTATTTCACTTCCCGAGCCCCTGGAAGCATGAAAATCACTTTAAACATGCTAATTTTAGCTCTAACACTGATGATCCACCTACAAATGTGAACTGACGTTCAAAAATAAAACATTTGAAAACGGACCATTTTCCACATTTCTGAAGCATGACGTAATGGGGGGGTGTTATCTCTTTTGTCGAAAATCAGCAGTTTTTGCTCGAACATTAAATGCCTCCAAATGGTATTTAATTAACTTCCCGGGGTGAAGAAACCCTTTTTGAGAACTCAGAGTGAGTAAATTGGCCATTTTCATGCACTTTTAACCATTCCATAAATCTTGTGTTTTGGGCCCCTGGAAGCATGAAAATCACTTTAAACATGCTAATTTTAGCTCTAACACTGATGATCCACCTACAAATGTGAACTGACGTTCAAAAATAAAACATTTGAAAACGGACCATTTTCCACATTTCTGAAGCATGACGTAATGGGGGGGTGTTATCTCTTTTGTCAAAATCAGCCGTTTTTGCTCGAACATTAAATGCCTCCAAATGGTATTTAATTAACTTCCCGGGGTGAAGAAACCCTTTTTGAGAACTCAGAGTGAGTAAATTGGCCATTTTCATGCACTTTTAACCATTCCATAAATCTTGTGTTTTAGGCCCCTGGAAGCATGAAAATCACTTTAAACATGCTAATTTTAGCTCTAACACTGATGATCCACCTACAAATGTGAACTGACGTTCAAAAATAAAACATTTGAAAACGGACCATTTTCCACATTTCTGAAGCATGACGTAATGGGGGGTGTTATCTCTTTTGTCGAAAATCAGCCGTTTTTGCTCGAACATTCAATGCCTCCAAATGGTATTTATTTCACTTCCCGAGCCCCTGGAAGCATGAAAATCACTTTAAACATGCTAATTTTAGCTCTAAGACTGATGATCCACCTACAAATGTGAACTGACGTTCAAAAATAAAACATTTGAAAACGGACCATTTTCCACATTTCTGAAGCATGACGTAATGGGGGGGTGTTATCTCTTTTGTCGAAAATCAGCCATTTTTGCTCGAACATTAACTGCCTCCAAATGGTATTTAATTAACTTCCCGGGGTGAAGAAACCCTTTTTGAGTACTCAGAGTGAGTAAATTGGCCATTTTCATGCACTTTTAACCATTCCATAAATCTTGTGTTTTGGGCCCCTGGAAGCATGAAAATCACTTTAAACATGCTAATTTTATCTCTAACACTGATGATCCACCTACAAATGTGAACTGACGTTCAAAAATAAAACATTTGAAAACGGACGATTTTCCACATTTCTGAAGCATGACGTAATGGGGGGGTGTTATCTCTTTTGTCGAAAATCAGCCGTTTTTGCTCGAACATTAAATGCCTCCAAATGGTATTTAATTAACTTCCCGAGCCCCTGGAAGCATGAAAATCACTTTAAACATGCTAATTTTAGCTCTAACACTGATGATCCACCTACAAATGTGAACTGACGTTCAAAAATAAAACATTTGAAAACGGACCATTTTCCACATTTCTGAAGCATGACGTAATGGGGGGGTGTTATCTCTTTTGTCGAAAATCAGCAGTTTTTGCTCGAACATTAAATGCCTCCAAATGGTATTTAATTAACTTCCCGGGGTGAAGAAACCCTTTTTGAGAACTCAGAGTGAGTAAATTGGCCATTTTCATGCACTTTTAACCATTCCATAAATCTTGTGTTTTGGGCCCCTGGAAGCATGAAAATCACTTTAAACATGCTAATTTTAGCTCTAACACTGATGATCCACCTACAAATGTGAACTGACGTTCAAAAATAAAACATTTGAAAACGGACCATTTTCCACATTTCTGAAGCATGACGTAATGGGGGGGTGTTATCTCTTTTGTCAAAAATCAGCCGTTTTTGCTCGAACATTAAATGCCTCCAAATGGTATTTAATTAACTTCCCGGGGTGAAGAAACCCTTTTTGAGAACTCAGAGTGAGTAAATTGGCCATTTTCAAGCACTTTTAACCATTCCATAAATCTTGTGTTTTGGGCCCCTGGAAGCATGAAAATCACTTTAAACATGCTAATTTTAGCTCTAACACTGATGATCCACCTACAAATGTGAACTGACGTTCAAAAATAAAACATTTGAAAACGGACCATTTTCCACATTTCTGAAGCATGACGTAATGGGGGGTGTTATCTCTTTTGTCGAAAATCAGCCGTTTTTGCTTGAACATTAAATGCCTCCAAATGGTATTTATTTCACTTCCCGAGCCCCTGGAAGCATGAAAATCACTTTAAACATGCTAATTTTAGCTCTAACACTGATGATTCACCTACAAATGTGAACTGACGTTCAAAAATAAAACATTTGAAAACGGACCATTTTCCACATTTCTGAAGCATGACGTAATGGGGGGGTGTTATCTCTTTTGTCGAAAATCAGCCGTTTTTGCTCGAACATTAAATGCCTCCAAATGGTATTTAATTAACTTCCCGGGGTGAAGAAACTCTTTTTGAGTACTCAGAGTGAGTAAATTGGCCATTTTCATGCACTTTTAACCATTCCATAAATCTTGTGTTTTGGGCCCCTGGAAGCATGAAAATCACTTTAAACATGCTAATTTTAGCTCTAACACTGATGATCCACCTACAAATGTGAACTGACGTTCAAAAATAAAACATTTGAAAACGGACCATTTTCCACATTTCTGAAGCATGACGTAATGGGGGGGTGTTATCTCTTTTGTCAAAATCAGCCGTTTTTGCTCGAACATTAAATGCCTCCAAATGGTATTTAATTAACTTCCCGGGGTGAAGAAACCCTTTTTGAGAACTCAGAGTGAGTAAATTGGCCATTTTCATGCACTTTTAACCATTCCATAAATCTTGTGTTTTAGGCCCCTGGAAGCATGAAAATCACTTTAAACATGCTAATTTTAGCTCTAACACTGATGATCCACCTACAAATGTGAACTGACGTTCAAAAATAAAACATTTGAAAACGGACCATTTTCCACATTTCTGAAGCATGACGTAATGGGGGGTGTTATCTCTTTTGTCGAAAATCAGCCGTTTTTGCTCGAACATTCAATGCCTCCAAATGGTATTTATTTCACTTCCCGAGCCCCTGGAAGCATGAAAATCACTTTAAACATGCTAATTTTAGCTCTAAGACTGATGATCCACCTACAAATGTGAACTGACGTTCAAAAATAAAACATTTGAAAACGGACCATTTTCCACATTTCTGAAGCATGACGTAATGGGGGGGTGTTATCTCTTTTGTCGAAAATCAGCCATTTTTGCTCGAACATTAACTGCCTCCAAATGGTATTTAATTAACTTCCCGGGGTGAAGAAACCCCTTTTGAGTACTCAGAGTGAGTAAATTGGCCATTTTCATGCACTTTTAACCATTCCATAAATCTTGTGTTTTGGGCCCCTGGAAGCATGAAAATCACTTTAAACATGCTAATTTTATCTCTAACACTGATGATCCACCTACAAATGTGAACTGACGTTCAAAAATAAAACATTTGAAAACGGACGATTTTCCACATTTCTGAAGCATGACGTAATGGGGGGGTGTTATCTCTTTTGTCGAAAATCAGCCGTTTTTGCTCGAACATTAAATGCCTCCAAATGGTATTTAATTAACTTCCCGAGCCCCTGGAAGCATGAAAATCACTTTAAACATGCTAATTTTAGCTCTAACACTGATGATCCACCTACAAATGTGAACTGACGTTCAAAAATAAAACATTTGAAAACGGACCATTTTCCACATTTCTGAAGCATGACGTAATGGGGGGGTGTTATCTCTTTTGTCGAAAATCAGCCGTTTTTGCTCGAACATTAAATGCCTCCAAATGGTATTTAATTAACTTCCCGGGGTGAAGAAACCCTTTTTGAGAACTCAGAGTGAGTAAATTGGCCATTTTCATGCACTTTTAACCATTCCATAAATCTTGTGTTTTGGGCCCCTGGAAGCATGAAAATCACTTTAAACATGCTAATTTTAGCTCTAACACTGATGATCCACCTACAAATGTGAACTGACGTTCAAAAATAAAACATTTGAAAACGGACCATTTTCCACATTTCTGAAGCATGACGTAATGGGGGGGTGTTATCTCTTTTGTCAAAAATCAGCCGTTTTTGCTCGAACATTAAATGCCTCCAAATGGTATTTAATTAACTTCCCGGGGTGAAGAAACCCTTTTTGAGAACTCAGAGTGAGTAAATTGGCCATTTTCATGCACTTTTAACCATTCCATAAATCTTGTGTTTTGGGCCCCTGGAAGCATGAAAATCACTTTAAACATGCTAATTTTAGCTCTAACACTGATGATCCACCTACAAATGTGAACTGACGTTCAAAAATAAAACATTTGAAAACGGACCATTTTCCACATTTCTGAAGCATGACGTAATGGGGGGGTGTTATCTCTTTTGTCGAAAATCAGCCGTTTTTGCTCGAACATTAAATGCCTCCAAATGGTATTTAATTAACTTCCCGAGCCCCTGGAAGCATGAAAATCACTTTAAACATGCTAATTTTAGCTCTAACACTGATGATCCACCTACAAATGTGAACTGACGTTCAAAAATAAAACATTTGAAAACGGACCATTTTCCACATTTCTGAAGCATGACGTAATGGGGGGGTGTTATCTCTTTTGTCGAAAATCAGCCGTTTTTGCTCGAACATTAAATGCCTCCAAATGGTATTTATTTCACTTCCCGAGCCCCTGGAAGCATGAAAATCACTTTAAACATGCTAATTTTAGCTCTAACACTGATGATCCACCTACAAATGTGAACTGACGTTCAAAAATAAAACATTTGAAAACGGACCATTTTCCACATTTCTGAAGCATGACGTAATGGGGGGGTGTTATCTCTTTTGTCGAAAATCAGCCGTTTTTGCTCGAACATTAAATGCCTCCAAATGGTATTTAATTAACTTCCCGGGGTGAAGAAACCCTTTTTGAGTACTCAGAGTGAGTAAATTGGCCATTTTCATGCACTTTTAACCATTCCATAAATCTTGTGTTTTGGGCCCCTGGAAGCATGAAAATCACTTTAAACATGATAATTTTAGCTCTAACACTGATGATCCACCTACAAATGTGAACTGACGTTCAAAAATAAAACATTTGAAAACGGACCATTTTCCACATTTCTGAAGCATGACGTAATGGGGGGGATGTTATCTCTTTTGTCGAAAATCAGCCGTTTTTGCTCGAACATTAAATGCCTCCAAATGGTATTTAATTAACTTCCCGAGCCCCTGGAAGCATGAAAATCACTTTAAACATGCTAATTTTAGCTCTAACACTGATGATCCACCTACAAATGTGAACTGACGTTCAAAAATAAAACATTTGAAAACGGACCATTTTCCACATTTCTGAAGCATGACGTAATGGGGGGGTGTTATCTCTTTTGTCGAAAATCAGCAGTTTTTGCTCGAACATTAAATGCCTCCAAATGGTATTTAATTAACTTCCCGAGCCCCTGGAAGCATGAAAATCACTTTAAACATGCTAATTTTAGCTCTAACACTGATGATCCACCTACAAATGTGAAATGACGTTCAAAAATAAAACATTTGAAAATGGACCATTTTCCACATTTCTGAAGCATGACGTAATGGGGGGGTGTTATCTCTTTTGTCGAAAATCAGCCGTTTTTGCTCGAACATTAAATGCCTCCAAATGGTATTTATTTCACTTCCCGAGCCCCTGGAAGCATGAAAATCACTTTAAACATGCTAATTTTAGCTCTAACACTGATGATCCACCTACAAATGTGAACTGACGTTCAAAAATAAAACATTTGAAAACGGACCATTTTCCACATTTCTGAAGCATGACGTAATGGGGGGGTGTTATCTCTTTTGTCGAAAATCAGCCGTTTTTGCTCGAACATTAAATTCCTCCAAATGGTATTTAATTAACTTCCCGGGGTGAAGAAACCCTTTTTGAGAACTCAGAGTGAGTAAATTGGCCATTTTCATGCACTTTTAACCATTCCATAAATCTTGTGTTTTGGGCCCCTGGAAGCATGAAAATCACTTTAAACATGCTAATTTTAGCTCTAACACTGATGATCCACCTACAAATGTGAACTGACGTTCAAAAATAAAACATTTGAAAACGGACCATTTTCCACATTTCTGAAGCATGACGTAATGGGGGGTGTTATCTCTTTTGTCGAAAATCAGCCGTTTTTGCTCGAACATTAAATGCCTCCAAATGGTATTTAATTAACTTCCCGAGCCCCTGGAAGCATGAAAATCACTTTAAACATGCTAATTTTAGCTCTAACACTGATGATCCACCTACAAATGTGAACTGACGTTCAAAAATAAAACATTTGAAAACGGACCATTTTCCACATTTCTTAAGCATGACGTAATGGGGGGGGGTGTCATCTCTTTTGTCGAAAATCAGCCGTTTTTGCTCGAACATTAAATGCCTCCAAATGGTATTTAATTAACTTCCCGAGCCCCTGGAAGCATGAAAATCACTTTAAACATGCTAATTTTAGCTCTAACACTGATGATCCACCTACAAATGTGAACTGACGTTCAAAAATAAAACATTTGAAAACGGACCATTTTCCACATTTCTGAAGCATGACGTAATGGGGGGGTGTTATCTCTTTTGTCGAAAATCAGCAGTTTTTGCTCGAACATTAAATGACTCCAAATGGTATTTAATTAACTTCCCGGGGTGAAGAAACCCTTTTTGAGAACTCAGAGTGAGTAAATTGGCCATTTTCATGCACTTTTAACCATTCCATAAATCTTGTGTTTTGCGCCCCTGGAAGCATGAAAATCACTTTAAACATGCTAATTTTAGCTCTAACACTGATGATCCACCTACAAATGTGAACTGACGTTCAAAAATAAAACATTTGAAAACGGACCATTTTCCACATTTCTGAAGCATGACGTAATGGGGGGGTGTTATCTCTTTTGTCAAAAATCAGCCGTTTTTGCTCGAACATTAAATGCCTCCAAATGGTATTTAATTAACTTCCCGGGGTGAAGAAACCCTTTTTGAGAACTCAGAGTGAGTAAATTGGCCATTTTCATGCACTTTTAACCATTCCATAAATCTTGTGTTTTGGGCCCCTGGAAGCATGAAAATCACTTTAAACATGCTAATTTTAGCTCTAACACTGATGATCCACCTACAAATGTGAACTGACGTTCAAAAATAAAACATTTGAAAACGGACCATTTTCCACATTTCTGAAGCATGACGTAAAGGGGGGGTGTTATCTCTTTTGTCGAAAATCAGCCGTTTTTGCTCGAACATTAAATGCCTCCAAATGGTATTTAATTAACTTCCCGAGCCCCTGGAAGCATGAAAATCACTTTAAACATGCTAATTTTAGCTCTAACACTGATGATCCACCTACAAATGTGAACTGACGTTCAAAAATAAAACATTTGAAAACAGACCATTTTCCACATTTCTGAAGCATGACGTAATGGGGGGGTGTTATCTCTTTTGTCGAAAATCAGCCGTTTTTGCTCGAACATTAAATGCCTCCAAATGGTATTTATTTCACTTCCCGAGCCCCTGGAAGCATGAAAATCACTTTAAACATGCTAATTTTAGCTCTAACACTGATGATCCACCTACAAATGTGAACTGACGTTCAAAAATAAAACATTTGAAAACGGACCATTTTCCACATTTCTGAAGCATGACGTAATGGGGGGGTGTTATCTCTTTTGTCGAAAATCAGCCGTTTTTGCTCGAACATTAAATGCCTCCAAATGGTATTTAATTAACTTCCCGGGGTGAAGAAACCCTTTTTGAGAACTCAGAGTGAGTAAATTGGCCATTTTCATGCACTTTTAACCATTCCATAAATCTTGTGTTTTGGGCCCCTGGAAGCATGAAAATCACTTTAAACATGCTAATTTTAGCTCTAACACTGATGATCCACCTTCAAATGTGAACTGACGTTCAAAAATAAAACATTTGAAAACGGACGATTTTCCACATTTCTGAAGCATGACGTAATGGGGGGTGTTATCTCTTTTGTCGAAAATCAGCCGTTTTTGCTCGAACATTAAATGCCTCCAAATGGTATTTATTTCACTTCCCGAGCCCCTGGAAGCATGAAAATCACTTTAAACATGCTAATTTTAGCTCTAACACTGATGATCCACCTACAAATGTGAACTGACGTTCAAAAATAAAACATTTGAAAACGGACCATTTTCCACATTTCTGAAGCATGACGTAATGGGGGGGTGTTATCTCTTTTGTCGAAAATCAGCAGTTTTTGCTCGAACATTAAATGCCTCCAAATGGTATTTAATTAACTTCCCGGGGTGAAGAAACCCTTTTTGAGAACTCAGAGTGAGTAAATTGGCCATTTTCATGCACTTTTAACCATTCCATAAATCTTGTGTTTTGGGCCCCTGGAAGCATGAAAATCACTTTAAACATGCTAATTTTAGCTCTAACACTGATGATCCACCTACAAATGTGAACTGACGTTCAAAAATAAAACATTTGAAAACGGACCATTTTCCACATTTCTGAAGCATGACGTAATGGGGGGGTGTTATCTCTTTTGTCAAAATCAGCCGTTTTTGCTCGAACATTAAATGCCTCCAAATGGTATTTAATTAACTTCCCGGGGTGAAGAAACCCTTTTTGAGAACTCAGAGTGAGTAAATTGGCCATTTTCATGCACTTTTAACCATTCCATAAATCTTGTGTTTTAGGCCCCTGGAAGCATGAAAATCACTTTAAACATGCTAATTTTAGCTCTAACACTGATGATCCACCAACAAATGTGAACTGACGTTCAAAAATAAAACATTTGAAAACGGACCATTTTCCACATTTCTGAAGCATGACGTAATGGGGGGTGTTATCTCTTTTGTCGAAAATCAGCCGTTTTTGCTCGAACATTCAATGCCTCCAAATGGTATTTATTTCACTTCCCGAGCCCCTGGAAGCATGAAAATCACTTTAAACATGCTAATTTTAGCTCTAAGACTGATGATCCACCTACAAATGTGAACTGACGTTCAAAAATAAAACATTTGAAAACGGACCATTTTCCACATTTCTGAAGCATGACGTAATGGGGGGTGTTATCTCTTTTGTCGAAAATCAGCCATTTTTGCTCGAACATTAACTGCCTCCAAATGGTATTTAATTAACTTCCCGGGGTGAAGAAACCCTTTTTGAGTACTCAGAGTGAGTAAATTGGCCATTTTCATGCACTTTTAACCATTCCATAAATCTTGTGTTTTGGGCCCCTGGAAGCATGAAAATCACTTTAAACATGCTAATTTTATCTCTAACACTGATGATCCACCTACAAATGTGAACTGACGTTCAAAAATAAAACATTTGAAAACGGACGATTTTCCACATTTCTGAAGCATGACGTAATGGGGGGGTGTTATCTCTTTTGTCGAAAATCAGCCGTTTTTGCTCGAACATTAAATGCCTCCAAATGGTATTTAATTAACTTCCCGAGCCCCTGGAAGCATGAAAATCACTTTAAACATGCTAATTTTAGCTCTAACACTGATGATCCACCTACAAATGTGAACTGACGTTCAAAAATAAAACATTTGAAAACGGACCATTTTCCACATTTCTGAAGCATGACGTAATGGGGGGGTGTTATCTCTTTTGTCGAAAATCAGCAGTTTTTGCTCGAACATTAAATGCCTCCAAATGGTATTTAATTAACTTCCCGGGGTGAAGAAACCCTTTTTGAGAACTCAGAGTGAGTAAATTGGCCATTTTCATGCACTTTTAACCATTCCATAAATCTTGTGTTTTGGGCCCCTGGAAGCATGAAAATCACTTTAAACATGCTAATTTTAGCTCTAACACTGATGATCCACCTACAAATGTGAACTGACGTTCAAAAATAAAACATTTGAAAACGGACCATTTTCCACATTTCTGAAGCATGACGTAATGGGGGGGTGTTATCTCTTTTGTCGAAAATCAGCCGTTTTTGCTCGAACATTAAATGCCTCCAAATGGTATTTATTTCACTTCCCGAGCCCCTGGAAGCATGAAAATCACTTTAAACATGCTAATTTTAGCTCTAACACTGATGATCCACCTACAAATGTGAACTGACGTTCAAAAATAAAACATTTGAAAACGGACCATTTTCCACATTTCTGAAGCATGACGTAATGGGGGGGTGTTATCTCTTTTGTCGAAAATCAGCCGTTTTTGCTCGAACATTAAATGCCTCCAAATGGTATTTAATTAACTTCCCGGGGTGAAGAAACCCTTTTTGAGTACTCAGAGTGAGTAAATTGGCCATTTTCATGCACTTTTAACCATTCCATAAATCTTGTGTTTTGGGCCCCTGGAAGCATGAAAATCACTTTAAACATGATAATTTTAGCTCTAACACTGATGATCCACCTACAAATGTGAACTGACGTTCAAAAATAAAACATTTGAAAACGGACCATTTTCCACATTTCTGAAGCATGACGTAATGGGGGGGATGTTATCTCTTTTGTCGAAAATCAGCCGTTTTTGCTCGAACATTAAATGCCTCCAAATGGTATTTAATTAACTTCCCGAGCCCCTGGAAGCATGAAAATCACTTTAAACATGCTAATTTTAGCTCTAACACTGATGATCCACCTACAAATGTGAACTGACGTTCAAAAATAAAACATTTGAAAACGGACCATTTTCCACATTTCTGAAGCATGACGTAATGGGGGGGTGTTATCTCTTTTGTCGAAAATCAGCAGTTTTTGCTCGAACATTAAATGCCTCCAAATGGTATTTAATTAACTTCCCGAGCCCCTGGAAGCATGAAAATCACTTTAAACATGCTAATTTTAGCTCTAACACTGATGATCCACCTACAAATGTGAAATGACGTTCAAAAATAAAACATTTGAAAATGGACCATTTTCCACATTTCTGAAGCATGACGTAATGGGGGGGTGTTATCTCTTTTGTCGAAAATCAGCCGTTTTTGCTCGAACATTAAATGCCTCCAAATGGTATTTATTTCACTTCCCGAGCCCCTGGAAGCATGAAAATCACTTTAAACATGCTAATTTTAGCTCTAACACTGATGATCCACCTACAAATGTGAACTGACGTTCAAAAATAAAACATTTGAAAACGGACCATTTTCCACATTTCTGAAGCATGACGTAATGGGGGGGTGTTATCTCTTTTGTCGAAAATCAGCCGTTTTTGCTCGAACATTAAATTCCTCCAAATGGTATTTAATTAACTTCCCGGGGTGAAGAAACCCTTTTTGAGAACTCAGAGTGAGTGAATTGGCCATTTTCATGCACTTTTAACCATTCCATAAATCTTGTGTTTTGGGCCCCTGGAAGCATGAAAATCACTTTAAACATGCTAATTTTAGCTCTAACACTGATGATCCACCTACAAATGTGAACTGACGTTCAAAAATAAAACATTTGAAAACGGACCATTTTCCACATTTCTGAAGCATGACGTAATGGGGGGTGTTATCTCTTTTGTCGAAAATCAGCCGTTTTTGCTCGAACATTAAATGCCTCCAAATGGTATTTAATTAACTTCCCGAGCCCCTGGAAGCATGAAAATCACTTTAAACATGCTAATTTTAGCTCTAACACTGATGATCCACCTACAAATGTGAACTGACGTTCAAAAATAAAACATTTGAAAACGGACCATTTTCCACATTTCTTAAGCATGACGTAATGGGGGGGGGTGTCATCTCTTTTGTCGAAAATCAGCCGTTTTTGCTCGAACATTAAATGCCTCCAAATGGTATTTAATTAACTTCCCGAGCCCCTGGAAGCATGAAAATCACTTTAAACATGCTAATTTTAGCTCTAACACTGATGATCCACCTACAAATGTGAACTGACGTTCAAAAATAAAACATTTGAAAACGGACCATTTTCCACATTTCTGAAGCATGACGTAATGGGGGGGTGTTATCTCTTTTGTCGAAAATCAGCAGTTTTTGCTCGAACATTAAATGACTCCAAATGGTATTTAATTAACTTCCCGGGGTGAAGAAACCCTTTTTGAGAACTCAGAGTGAGTAAATTGGCCATTTTCATGCACTTTTAACCATTCCATAAATCTTGTGTTTTGGGCCCCTGGAAGCATGAAAATCACTTTAAACATGCTAATTTTAGCTCTAACACTGATGATCCACCTACAAATGTGAACTGACGTTCAAAAATAAAACATTTGAAAACGGACCATTTTCCACATTTCTGAAGCATGACGTAATGGGGGGGTGTTATCTCTTTTGTCAAAAATCAGCCGTTTTTGCTCGAACATTAAATGCCTCCAAATGGTATTTAATTAACTTCCCGGGGTGAAGAAACCCTTTTTGAGAACTCAGAGTGAGTAAATTGGCCATTTTCATGCACTTTTAACCATTCCATAAATCTTGTGTTTTGGGCCCCTGGAAGCATGAAAATCACTTTAAACATGCTAATTTTAGCTCTAACACTGATGATCCACCTACAAATGTGAACTGACGTTCAAAAATAAAACATTTGAAAACGGACCATTTTCCACATTTCTGAAGCATGACGTAATGGGGGGGTGTTATCTCTTTTGTCGAAAATCAGCCGTTTTTGCTCGAACATTAAATGCCTCCAAATGGTATTTAATTAACTTCCCGAGCCCCTGGAAGCATGAAAATCACTTTAAACATGCTAATTTTAGCTCTAACACTGATGATCCACCTACAAATGTGAACTGACGTTCAAAAATAAAACATTTGAAAACGGACCATTTTCCACATTTCTGAAGCATGACGTAAAGGGGGGGTGTTATCTCTTTTGTCGAAAATCAGCCGTTTTTGCTCGAACATTAAATGCCTCCAAATGGTATTTAATTAACTTCCCGAGCCCCTGGAAGCATGAAAATCACTTTAAACATGCTAATTTTAGCTCTAACACTGATGATCCACCTACAAATGTGAACTGACGTTCAAAAATAAAACATTTGAAAACAGACCATTTTCCACATTTCTGAAGCATGACGTAATGGGGGGGTGTTATCTCTTTTGTCGAAAATCAGCCGTTTTTGCTCGAACATTAAATGCCTCCAAATGGTATTTATTTCACTTCCCGAGCCCCTGGAAGCATGAAAATCACTTTAAACATGCTAATTTTAGCTCTAACACTGATGATCCACCTACAAATGTGAACTGACGTTCAAAAATAAAACATTTGAAAACGGACCATTTTCCACATTTCTGAAGCATGACGTAATGGGGGGGTGTTATCTCTTTTGTCGAAAATCAGCCGTTTTTGCTCGAACATTAAATGCCTCCAAATGGTATTTAATTAACTTCCCGGGGTGAAGAAACCCTTTTTGAGAACTCAGAGTGAGTAAATTGGCCATTTTCATGCACTTTTAACCATTCCATAAATCTTGTGTTTTGGGCCCCTGGAAGCATGAAAATCACTTTAAACATGCTAATTTTAGCTCTAACACTGATGATCCACCTACAAATGTGAACTGACGTTCAAAAATAAAACATTTGAAAACGGACGATTTTCCACATTTCTGAAGCATGACGTAATGGGGGGTGTTATCTCTTTTGTCGAAAATCAGCCGTTTTTGCTCGAACATTAAATGCCTCCAAATGGTATTTATTTCACTTCCCGAGCCCCTGGAAGCATGAAAATCACTTTAAACATGCTAATTTTAGCTCTAACACTGATGATCCACCTACAAATGTGAACTGACGTTCAAAAATAAAACATTTGAAAACGGACCATTTTCCACATTTCTGAAGCATGACGTAATGGGGGGGTGTTATCTCTTTTGTCGAAAATCAGCAGTTTTTGCTCGAACATTAAATGCCTCCAAATGGTATTTAATTAACTTCCCGGGGTGAAGAAACCCTTTTTGAGAACTCAGAGTGAGTAAATTGGCCATTTTCATGCACTTTTAACCATTCCATAAATCTTGTGTTTTGGGCCCCTGGAAGCATGAAAATCACTTTAAACATGCTAATTTTAGCTCTAACACTGATGATCCACCTACAAATGTGAACTGACGTTCAAAAATAAAACATTTGAAAACGGACCATTTTCCACATTTCTGAAGCATGACGTAATGGGGGGGTGTTATCTCTTTTGTCAAAATCAGCCGTTTTTGCTCGAACATTAAATGCCTCCAAATGGTATTTAATTAACTTCCCGGGGTGAAGAAACCCTTTTTGAGAACTCAGAGTGAGTAAATTGGCCATTTTCATGCACTTTTAACCATTCCATAAATCTTGTGTTTTAGGCCCCTGGAAGCATGAAAATCACTTTAAACATGCTAATTTTAGCTCTAACACTGATGATCCACCAACAAATGTGAACTGATGTTCAAAAATAAAACATTTGAAAACGGACCATTTTCCACATTTCTGAAGCATGACGTAATGGGGGGTGTTATCTCTTTTGTCGAAAATCAGCCGTTTTTGCTCGAACATTCAATGCCTCCAAATGGTATTTATTTCACTTCCCGAGCCCCTGGAAGCATGAAAATCACTTTAAACATGCTAATTTTAGCTCTAAGACTGATGATCCACCTACAAATGTGAACTGACGTTCAAAAATAAAACATTTGAAAACGGACCATTTTCCACATTTCTGAAGCATGACGTAATGGGGGGTGTTATCTCTTTTGTCGAAAATCAGCCATTTTTGCTCGAACATTAACTGCCTCCAAATGGTATTTAATTAACTTCCCGGGGTGAAGAAACCCTTTTTGAGTACTCAGAGTGAGTAAATTGGCCATTTTCATGCACTTTTAACCATTCCATAAATCTTGTGTTTTGGGCCCCTGGAAGCATGAAAATCACTTTAAACATGCTAATTTTATCTCTAACACTGATGATCCACCTACAAATGTGAACTGACGTTCAAAAATAAAACATTTGAAAACGGACGATTTTCCACATTTCTGAAGCATGACGTAATGGGGGGGTGTTATCTCTTTTGTCGAAAATCAGCCGTTTTTGCTCGAACATTAAATGCCTCCAAATGGTATTTAATTAACTTCCCGAGCCCCTGGAAGCATGAAAATCACTTTAAACATGCTAATTTTATCTCTAACACTGATGATCCACCTACAAATGTGAACTGACGTTCAAAAATAAAACATTTGAAAACGGACCATTTTCCACATTTCTGAAGCATGACGTAATGGGGGGGTGTTATCTCTTTTGTCGAAAATCAGCAGTTTTTGCTCGAACATTAAATGCCTCCAAATGGTATTTAATTAACTTCCCGGGGTGAAGAAACCCTTTTTGAGAACTCAGAGTGAGTAAATTGGCCATTTTCATGCACTTTTAACCATTCCATAAATCTTGTGTTTTGGGCCCCTGGAAGCATGAAAATCACTTTAAACATGCTAATTTTAGCTCTAACACTGATGATCCACCTACAAATGTGAACTGACGTTCAAAAATAAAACATTTGAAAACGGACCATTTTCCACATTTCTGAAGCATGACGTAATGGGGGGGTGTTATCTCTTTTGTCAAAAATCAGCCGTTTTTGCTCGAACATTAAATGCCTCCAAATGGTATTTAATTAACTTCCCGGGGTGAAGAAACCCTTTTTGAGAACTCAGAGTGAGTAAATTGGCCATTTTCAAGCACTTTTAACCATTCCATAAATCTTGTGTTTTGGGCCCCTGGAAGCATGAAAATCACTTTAAACATGCTAATTTTAGCTCTAACACTGATGATCCACCTACAAATGTGAACTGACGTTCAAAAATAAAACATTTGAAAACGGACCATTTTCCACATTTCTGAAGCATGACGTAATGGGGGGGTGTTATCTCTTTTGTCGAAAATCAGCCGTTTTTGCTCGAACATTAAATGCCTCCAAATGGTATTTAATTAACTTCCCGGGGTGAAGAAACCCTTTTTGAGAACTCAGAGTGAGTAAATTGGCCATTTTCATGCACTTTTAACCATTCCATAAATCTTGTGTTTTGGGCCCCTGGAAGCATGAAAATCACTTTAAACATGCTAATTTTAGCTCTAACACTGATGATCCACCTACAAATGTGAACTGACGTTCAAAAATAAAACATTTGAAAACGGACGATTTTCCACATTTCTGAAGCATGACGTAATGGGGGGTGTTATCTCTTTTGTCGAAAATCAGCCGTTTTTGCTCGAACATTAAATGCCTCCAAATGGTATTTATTTCACTTCCCGAGCCCCTGGAAGCATGAAAATCACTTTAAACATGCTAATTTTAGCTCTAACACTGATGATCCACCTACAAATGTGAACTGACGTTCAAAAATAAAACATTTGAAAACGGACCATTTTCCACATTTCTGAAGCATG
This sequence comes from Lissotriton vulgaris, assembly GCF_964263255.1. Taxonomy (NCBI): domain Eukaryota; kingdom Metazoa; phylum Chordata; class Amphibia; order Caudata; family Salamandridae; genus Lissotriton; species Lissotriton vulgaris. The sequence continues at coordinate 71,837 of NW_028245263.1, read as the reverse complement.
ACGTAATGGGGGGGTGTTATCTCTTTTGTCGAAAATCAGCAGTTTTTGCTCGAACATTAAATGCCTCCAAATGGTATTTAATTAACTTCCCGGGGTGAAGAAACCCTTTTTGAGAACTCAGAGTGAGTAAATTGGCCATTTTCATGCACTTTTAACCATTCCATAAATCTTGTGTTTTGGGCCCCTGGAAGCATAAAAATCACTTTAAACATGCTAATTTTAGCTCTAACACTGATGATCCACCTACAAATGTGAACTGACGTTCAAAAATAAAACATTTGAAAACGGACCATTTTCCACATTTCTGAAGCATGACGTAATGGGGGGGTGTTATCTCTTTTGTCAAAATCAGCCGTTTTTGCTCGAACATTAAATGCCTCCAAATGGTATTTAATTAACTTCCCGGGGTGAAGAAACCCTTTTTGAGAACTCAGAGTGAGTAAATTGGCCATTTTCATGCACTTTTAACCATTCCATAAATCTTGTGTTTTAGGCCCCTGGAAGCATGAAAATCACTTTAAACATGCTAATTTTAGCTCTAACACTGATGATCCACCTACAAATGTGAACTGACGTTCAAAAATAAAACATTTGAAAACGGACCATTTTCCACATTTCTGAAGCATGACGTAATGGGGGGTGTTATCTCTTTTGTCGAAAATCAGCCGTTTTTGCTCGAACATTCAATGCCTCCAAATGGTATTTATTTCACTTCCCGAGCCCCTGGAAGCATGAAAATCACTTTAAACATGCTAATTTTAGCTCTAAGACTGATGATCCACCTACAAATGTGAACTGACGTTCAAAAATAAAACATTTGAAAATGGACCATTTTCCACATTTCTGAAGCATGACGTAATGGGGGGTGTTATCTCTTTTGTCGAAAATCAGCCATTTTTGCTCGAACATTAACTGCCTCCAAATGGTATTTAATTAACTTCCCGGGGTGAAGAAACCCTTTTTGAGTACTCAGAGTGAGTAAATTGGCCATTTTCATGCACTTTTAACCATTCCATAAATCTTGTGTTTTGGGCCCCTGGAAGCATGAAAATCACTTTAAACATGCTAATTTTATCTCTAACACTGATGATCCACCTACAAATGTGAACTGACGTTCAAAAATAAAACATTTGAAAACGGACGATTTTCCACATTTCTGAAGCATGACGTAATGGGGGGGTGTTATCTCTTTTGTCGAAAATCAGCCGTTTTTGCTCGAACATTAAATGCCTCCAAATGGTATTTAATTAACTTCCCGAGCCCCTGGAAGCATGAAAATCACTTTAAACATGCTAATTTTAGCTCTAACACTGATGATCCACCTACAAATGTGAACTGACGTTCAAAAATAAAACATTTGAAAACGGACCATTTTCCACATTTCTGAAGCATGACGTAATGGGGGGGTGTTATCTCTTTTGTCGAAAATCAGCCGTTTTTGCTCGAACATTAAATGCCTCCAAATGGTATTTAATTAACTTCCCGGGGTGAAGAAACCCTTTTTGAGAACTCAGAGTGAGTAAATTGGCCATTTTCATGCACTTTTAACCATTCCATAAATCTTGTGTTTTGGGCCCCTGGAAGCATGAAAATCACTTTAAACATGCTAATTTTAGCTCTAACACTGATGATCCACCTACAAATGTGAACTGACGTTCAAAAATAAAACATTTGAAAACGGACCATTTTCCACATTTCTGAAGCATGACGTAATGGGGGGGTGTTATCTCTTTTGTCGAAAAGCAGCCGTTTTTGCTCGAACATTAAATGCCTCCAAATGGTATTTAATTAACTTCCCGGGGTGAAGAAACCCTTTTTGAGAACTCAGAGTGAGTAAATTGGCCATTTTCAAGCACTTTTAACCATTCCATAAATCTTGTGTTTTGGGCCCCTGGAAGCATGAAAATCACTTTAAACATGCTAATTTTAGCTCTAACACTGATGATCCACCTACAAATGTGAACTGACGTTCAAAAATAAAACATTTGAAAACGGACCATTTTCCACATTTCTGAAGCATGACGTAATGGGGGGTGTTATCTCTTTTGTCGAAAATCAGCCGTTTTTGCTTGAACATTAAATGCCTCCAAATGGTATTTATTTCACTTCCCGAGCCCCTGGAAGCATGAAAATCACTTTAAACATGCTAATTTTAGCTCTAACACTGATGATTCACCTACAAATGTGAACTGACGTTCAAAAATAAAACATTTGAAAACGGACCATTTTGCACATTTCTGAAGCATGACGTAATGGGGGGGTGTTATCTCTTTTGTCGAAAATCAGCCGTTTTTGCTCGAACATTAAATGCCTCCAAATGGTATTTAATTAACTTCCCGGGGTGAAGAAACCCTTTTTGAGTACTCAGAGTGAGTAAATTGGCCATTTTCATGCACTTTTAACCATTCCATAAATCTTGTGTTTTGGGCCCCTGGAAGCATGAAAATCACTTTAAACATGCTAATTTTAGCTCTAACACTGATGATCCACCTACAAATGTGAACTGACGTTCAAAAATAAAACATTTGAAAACGGACCATTTTCCACATTTCTGAAGCATGACGTAATGGGGGGGTGTTATCTCTTTTGTCGAAAATCAGCCGTTTTTGCTCGAACATTAAATGCCTCCAAATGGTATTTAATTAACTTCCCGAGCCCCTGGAAGCATGAAAATCACTTTAAACATGCTAATTTTAGCTCTAACACTGATGATCCACCTACAAATGTGAACTGACGTTCAAAAATAAAACATTTGAAAACAGACCATTTTCCACATTTCTGAAGCATGACGTAATGGGGGGGTGTTATCTCTTTTGTCGAAAATCAGCCGTTTTTGCTCGAACATTAAATGCCTCCAAATGGTATTTATTTCACTTCCCGAGCCCCTGGAAGCATGAAAATCACTTTAAACATGCTAATTTTAGCTCTGACACTGATGATCCACCTACAAATGTGAACTGACGTTCAAAAATAAAACATTTGAAAACGGACCATTTTCCACATTTCTGAAGCATGACGTAATGGGGGGGTGTTATCTCTTTTGTCGAAAATCAGCCGTTTTTGCTCGAACATTAAATGCCTCCAAATGGTATTTAATTAACTTCCCGGGGTGAAGAAACCCTTTTTGAGAACTCAGAGTGAGTAAATTGGCCATTTTCATGCACTTTTAACCATTCCATAAATCTTGTGTTTTGGGCCCCTGGAAGCATGAAAATCACTTTAAACATGCTAATTTTAGCTCTAACACTGATGATCCACCTACAAATGTGAACTGACGTTCAAAAATAAAACATTTGAAAACGGACGATTTTCCACATTTCTGAAGCATGACGTAATGGGGGGTGTTATCTCTTTTGTCGAAAATCAGCCGTTTTTGCTCGAACATTAAATGCCTCCAAATGGTATTTATTTCACTTCCCGAGCCCCTGGAAGCATGAAAATCACTTTAAACATGCTAATTTTAGCTCTAACACTGATGATCCACCTACAAATGTGAACTGACGTTCAAAAATAAAACATTTGAAAACGGACCATTTTCCACATTTCTGAAGCATGACGTAATGGGGGGGTGTTATCTCTTTTGTCGAAAATCAGCAGTTTTTGCTCGAACATTAAATGCCTCCAAATGGTATTTAATTAACTTCCCGGGGTGAAGAAACCCTTTTTGAGAACTCAGAGTGAGTAAATTGGCCATTTTCATGCACTTTTAACCATTCCATAAATCTTTTGTTTTGGGCCCCTGGAAGCATGAAAATCACTTTAAACATGCTAATTTTAGCTCTAACACTGATGATCCACCTACAAATGTGAACTGACGTTCAAAAATAAAACATTTGAAAACGGACCATTTTCCACATTTCTGAAGCATGACGTAATGGGTGGGTGTTATCTCTTTTGTCAAAAATCAGCCGTTTTTGCTCGAACATTAAATGCCTCCAAATGGTATTTAATTAACTTCCCGGGGTGAAGAAACCCTTTTTGAGAACTCAGAGTGAATAAATTGGCCATTTTCATGCACTTTTAACCATTCCATAAATCTTGTGTTTTAGGCCCCTGGAAGCATGAAAATCACTTTAAACATGCTAATTTTAGCTCTAACACTGATGATCCACCTACAAATGTGAACTGACGTTCAAAAATAAAACATTTGAAAACGGTCCATTTTCCACATTTCTGAAGCATGACGTAATGGGGGGTGTTATCTCTTTTGTCGAAAATCAGCCGTTTTTGCTCGAACATTAAATGCCTCCAAATGGTATTTATTTCACTTCCCGAGCCCCTGGAAGCATGAAAATCACTTTAAACATGCTAATTTTAGCTCTAACACTGATGATCCACCTACAAATGTGAAGTGACGTTCAAAAATAAAACATTTGAAAACGGACCATTTTCCACATTTCTGAAGCATGACGTAATGGGGGGGGTGTTATCTCTTTTGTCGAAAATCAGCCATTTTTGCTCGAACATTAAATGCCTCCAAATGGTATTTAATTAACTTCCCGGGGTGAAGAAACCCTTTTTGAGTACTCAGAGTGAGTAAATTGGCCATTTTCATGCACTTTTAACCATTCCATAAATCTTGTGTTTTGGGCCCCTGGAAGCATGAAAATCACTTTAAACATGCTAATTTTAGCTCTAACACTGATGATCCACCTACAAATGTGAACTGACGTTCAAAAATAAAACATTTGAAAACGGACCATTTTCCACATTTCTGAAGCATGACGTAATGGGGGGGTGTTATCTCTTTTGTCGAAAATCAGCAGTTTTTGCTCGAACATTAAATGCCTCCAAATGGTATTTAATTAACTTCCCGGGGTGAAGAAACCCTTTTTGAGAACTCAGAGTGAGTAAATTGGCCATTTTCATGCACTTTTAACCATTCCATAAATCTTTTGTTTTGGGCCCCTGGAAGCATGAAAATCACTTTAAACATGCTAATTTTAGCTCTAACACTGATGATCCACCTACAAATGTGAACTGACGTTCAAAAATAAAACATTTGAAAACGGACCATTTTCCACATTTCTGAAGCATGACGTAATGGGTGGGTGTTATCTCTTTTGTCAAAAATCAGCCGTTTTTGCTCGAACATTAAATGCCTCCAAATGGTATTTAATTAACTTCCCGGGGTGAAGAAACCCTTTTTGAGAACTCAGAGTGAATAAATTGGCCATTTTCATGCACTTTTAACCATTCCATAAATCTTGTGTTTTAGGCCCCTGGAAGCATGAAAATCACTTTAAACATGCTAATTTTAGCTCTAACACTGATGATCCACCTACAAATGTGAACTGACGTTCAAAAATAAAACATTTGAAAACGGTCCATTTTCCACATTTCTGAAGCATGACGTAATGGGGGGTGTTATCTCTTTTGTCGAAAATCAGCCGTTTTTGCTCGAACATTAAATGCCTCCAAATGGTATTTATTTCACTTCCCGAGCCCTTGGAAGCATGAAAATCACTTTAAACATGCTAATTTTAGCTCTAACACTGATGATCCACCTACAAATGTGAAGTGACGTTCAAAAATAAAACATTTGAAAACGGACCATTTTCCACATTTCTGAAGCATGACGTAATGGGGGGGGTGTTATCTCTTTTGTCGAAAATCAGCCATTTTTGCTCGAACATTAAATGCCTCCAAATGGTATTTAATTAACTTCCCGAGCCCCTGGAAGCATGAAAATCACTTTAAACATGCTAATTTTAGCTCTAACACTGATGATCCACCTACAAATGTGAACTGACGTTCAAAAATAAAACATTTGAAAACGGACCATTTTCCACATTTCTGAAGCATGACGTAAAGGGGGGGTGTTATCTCTTTTGTCGAAAATCAGCAGTTTTTGCTCGAACATTAAATGCCTCCAAATGGTATTTAATTAACTTCCCGAGCCCCTGGAAGCATGAAAATCACTTTAAACATGCTAATTTTAGCTCTAACACTGATGATCCACCTACAAATGTGAAATGACGTTCAAAAATAAAACATTTGAAAACGGACCATTTTCCACATTTCTGAAGCATGACGTAATGGGGGGGTGTTATCTCTTTTGTCGAAAATCAGCCGTTTTTGCTCGAACATTAAATGCCTCCAAATGGTATTTATTTCACTTCCCGAGCCCCTGGAAGCATGAAAATCACTTTAAACATGCTAATTTTAGCTCTAACACTGATGATCCACCTACAAATGTGAACTGACGTTCAAAAATAAAACATTTGAAAACGGACCATTTTCCACATTTCTGAAGCATGACGTAATGGGGGGGTGTTATCTCTTTTGTCGAAAATCAGCCGTTTTTGCTCGAACATTAAATTCCTCCAAATGGTATTTAATTAACTTCCCGGGGTGAAGAAACCCTTTTTGAGAACTCAGAGTGAGTAAATTGGCCATTTTCATGCACTTTTAACCATTCCATAAATCTTGTGTTTTGGGCCCCTGGAAGCATGAAAATCACTTTAAACATGCTAATTTTAGCTCTAACACTGATGATCCACCTACAAATGTGAACTGACGTTCAAAAATAAAACATTTGAAAACGGACCATTTTCCACATTTCTGAAGCATGACGTAATGGGGGTGTTATCTCTTTTGTCGAAAATCAGCCGTTTTTGCTCGAACATTAAATGCCTCCAAATGGTATTTAATTAACTTCCCGAGCCCCTGGAAGCATGAAAATCACTTTAAACATGCTAATTTTAGCTCTAACACTGATGATCCACCTACAAATGTGAACTGACGTTCAAAAATAAAACATTTGAAAACGGACCATTTTCCACATTTCTTAAGCATGACGTAATGGGGGGGGTGTCATCTCTTTTGTCGAAAATCAGCCGTTTTTGCTCGAACATTAAATGCCTCCAAATGGTATTTAATTAACTTCCCGAGCCCCTGGAAGCATGAAAATCACTTTAAACATGCTAATTTTAGCTCTAACACTGATGATCCACCTACAAATGTGAACTGACGTTCAAAAATAAAACATTTGAAAACGGACCATTTTCCACATTTCTGAAGCATGACGTAATGGGGGGGGTGTTATCTCTTTTGTCGAAAATCAGCCGTTTTTGCTCGAACATTAAATGCCTCCAAATGGTATTTAATTAACTTCCCGAGCCCCTGGAAGCATGAAAATCACTTTAAACATGCTAATTTTAGCTCTAACACTGATGATCCACCTACAAATGTGAACTGACGTTCAAAAATAAAACATTTGAAAACGGACCATTTTCCACATTTCTGAAGCATGACGTAATGGGGGGGGTGTTATCTCTTTTGTCGAAAATCAGCAGTTTTTGCTCGAACATTAAATGCCTCCAAATGGTATTTAATTAACTTCCCGAGCCCCTGGAAGCATGAAAATCACTTTAAACATGCTAATTTTAGCTCTAACACTGATGATCCACCTACAAATGTGAAATGACGTTCAAAAATAAAACATTTGAAAACGGACCATTTTCCACATTTCTGAAGCATGACGTAATGGGGGGGTGTTATCTCTTTTGTCGAAAATCAGCCGTTTTTGCTCGAACATTAAATGCCTCCAAATGGTATTTAATTAACTTCCCGAGCCCCTGGAAGCATGAAAATCACTTTAAACATGCTAATTTTAGCTCTAACACTGATGATCCACCTACAAATGTGAACTGACGTTCAAAAATAAAACATTTGAAAACGGACCATTTTCCACATTTCTGAAGCATGACGTAATGGGGGGGTGTTATCTCTTTTGTCGAAAATCAGCCGTTTTTGCTCGAACATTAAATTCCTCCAAATGGTATTTAATTAACTTCCCGGGGTGAAGAAACCCTTTTTGAGAACTCAGAGTGAGTAAATTGGCCATTTTCATGCACTTTTAACCATTCCATAAATCTTGTGTTTTGGGCCCCTGGAAGCATGAAAATCACTTTAAACATGCTAATTTTAGCTCTAACACTGATGATCCACCTACAAATGTGAACTGACGTTCAAAAATAAAACATTTGAAAACGGACCATTTTCCACATTTCTGAAGCATGACGTAATGGGGGGTGTTATCTCTTTTGTCGAAAATCAGCCGTTTTTGCTCGAACATTAAATGCCTCCAAATGGTATTTAATTAACTTCCCGAGCCCCTGGAAGCATGAAAATCACTTTAAACATGCTAATTTTAGCTCTAACACTGATGATCCACCTACAAATGTGAACTGACGTTCAAAAATAAAACATTTGAAAACGGACCATTTTCCACATTTCTTAAGCATGACGTAATGGGGGGGTGTCATCTCTTTTGTCGAAAATCAGCCGTTTTTGCTCGAACATTAAATGCCTCCAAATGGTATTTAATTAACTTCCCGAGCCCCTGGAAGCATGAAAATCACTTTAAACATGCTAATTTTAGCTCTAACACTGATGATCCACCTACAAATGTGAACTGACGTTCAAAAATAAAACATTTGAAAACGGACCATTTTCCACATTTCTGAATTATGACGTAATGGGGGGGTGTTATCTCTTTTGTCGAAAATCAGCCGTTTTTGCTCGAACATTAAATGCCTCCAAATGGTATTTAATTAACTTCCCGAGCCCCTGGAAGCATGAAAATCACTTTAAACATGCTAATTTTAGCTCTAACACTGATGATCCACCTACAAATGTGAACTGACGTTCAAAAATAAAACATTTGAAAACGGACCATTTTCCACATTTCTGAAGCATGACGTAATGGGGGGGTGTTATCTCTTTTGTCGAAAATCAGCAGTTTTTGCTCGAACATTAAATGACTCCAAATGGTATTTAATTAACTTCCCGGGGTGAAGAAACCCTTTTTGAGAACTCAGAGTGAGTAAATTGGCCATTTTCATGCACTTTTAACCATTCCATAAATCTTGTGTTTTGGGCCCCTGGAAGCATGAACATCACTTTAAACATGCTAATTTTAGCTCTAACACTGATGATCCACCTACAAATGTGAACTGACGTTCAAAAATAAAACATTTGAAAACGGACCATTTTCCACATTTCTGAAGCATGACGTAATGGGGGGGTGTTATCTCTTTTGTCAAAAATCAGCCGTTTTTGCTCGAACATTAAATGCCTCCAAATGGTATTTAATTAACTTCCCGGGGTGAAGAAACCCTTTTTGAGAACTCAGAGTGAGTAAATTGGCCATTTTCATGCACTTTTAACCATTCCATAAATCTTGTGTTTTGGGCCCCTGGAAGCATGAAAATCACTTTAAACATGCTAATTTTAGCTCTAACACTGATGATCCACCTACAAATGTGAACTGACGTTCAAAAATAAAACATTTGAAAACGGACCATTTTCCACATTTCTGAAGCATGACGTAATGGGGGGGTGTTATCTCTTTTGTCGAAAATCAGCCGTTTTTGCTCGAACATTAAATGCCTCCAAATGGTATTTAATTAACTTCCCGAGCCCCTGGAAGCATGAAAATCACTTTAAACATGCTAATTTTAGCTCTAACACTGATGATCCACCTACAAATGTGAACTGACGTTCAAAAATAAAACATTTGAAAACGGACCATTTTCCACATTTCTGAAGCATGACGTAAAGGGGGGGTGTTATCTCTTTTGTCGAAAATCAGCCGTTTTTGCTCGAACATTAAATGCCTCCAAATGGTATTTAATTAACTTCCCGAGCCCCTGGAAGCATGAAAATCACTTTAAACATGCTAATTTTAGCTCTAACACTGATGATCCACCTACAAATGTGAACTGACGTTCAAAAATAAAACATTTGAAAACGGACCATTTTCCACATTTCTGAAGCATGACGTAATGGGGGGGTGTTATCTCTTTTGTCGAAAATCAGCCGTTTTTGCTCGAACATTAAATGCCTCCAAATGGTATTTATTTCACTTCCCGAGCCCCTGGAAGCATGAAAATCACTTTAAACATGCTAATTTTAGCTCTAACACTGATGATCCACCTACAAATGTGAACTGACGTTCAAAAATAAAACATTTGAAAACTGACCATTTTCCACATTTCTGAAGCATGACGTAATGGGGGGGTGTTATCTCTTTTGTCGAAAATCAGACGTTTTTGCTCGAACATTAAATGCCTCCAAATGGTATTTAATTAACTTCCCGGGGTGAAGAAACCCTTTTTGAGAACTCAGAGTGAGTAAATTGGCCATTTTCATGCACTTTTAACCATTCCATAAATCTTGTGTTTTGGGCCCCTGGAAGCATGAAAATCACTTTAAACATGCTAATTTTAGCTCTAACACTGATGATCCACCTACAAATGTGAACTGACGTTCAAAAATAAAACATTTGAAAACGGACGATTTTCCACATTTCTGAAGCATGACGTAATGGGGGGTGTTATCTCTTTTGTCGAAAATCAGCCGTTTTTGCTCGAACATTAAATGCCTCCAAATGGTATTTATTTCACTTCCCGAGCCCCTGGAAGCATGAAAATCACTTTAAACATGCTAATTTTAGCTCTAACACTGATGATCCACCTACAAATGTGAACTGACGTTCAAAAATAAAACATTTGAAAACGGACCATTTTCCACATTTCTGAAGCATGACGTAATGGGGGGGTGTTATCTCTTTTGTCGAAAATCAGCAGTTTTTGCTCGAACATTAAATGCCTCCAAATGGTATTTAATTAACTTCCCGGGGTGAAGAAACCCTTTTTGAGAACTCAGAGTGAGTAAATTGGCCATTTTCATGCACTTTTAACCATTCCATAAATCTTGTGTTTTGGGCCCCTGGAAGCATGAAAATCACTTTAAACATGCTAATTTTAGCTCTAACACTGATGATCCACCTACAAATGTGAACTGACGTTCAAAATAAAACATTTGAAAACGGACCATTTTCCACATTTCTGAAGCATGACGTAATGGGGGGTGTTATCTCTTTTGTCGAAAATCAGCCGTTTTTGCTCGAACATTAAATGCCTCCAAATGGTATTTATTTCACTTCCCGAGCCCCTGGAAGCATGAAAATCACTTTAAACATGCTAATTTTAGCTCTAACACTGATGATCCACCTACAAATGTGAACTGACGTTCAAAAATAAAACATTTGAAAACGGACCATTTTCCACATTTCTGAAGCATGACGTAATGGGGGGGTGTTATCTCTTTTGTCGAAAATCAGCCATTTTTGCTCGAACATTAACTGCCTCCAAATGGTATTTAATTAACTTCCCGGGGTGAAGAAACCCTTTTTGAGTACTCAGAGTGAGTAAATTGGCCATTTTCATGCACTTTTAACCATTCCATAAATCTTGTGTTTTGGGCCCCTGGAAGCATGAAAATCACTTTAAACATGCTAATTTTAGCTCTAACACTGATGATCCACCTACAAATGTGAACTGACGTTCAAAAATAAAACATTTGAAAACGGACGATTTTCCACATTTCTGAAGCATGACGTAATGGGGGGGTGTTATCTCTTTTGTCGAAAATCAGCCGTTTTTGCTCGAACATTAAATGCCTCCAAATGGTATTTAATTAACTTCCCGAGCCCCTGGAAGCATGAAAATCACTTTAAACATGCTAATTTTAGCTCTAACACTGATGATCCACCTACAAATGTGAACTGACGTTCAAAAATAAAACATTTGAAAACGGACCATTTTCCACATTTCTGAAGCATGACGTAATGGGGGGGTGTTATCTCTTTTGTCGAAAATCAGCAGTTTTTGCTCGAACATTAAATGCCTCCAAATGGTATTTAATTAACTTCCCGGGGTGAAGAAACCCTTTTTGAGAACTCAGAGTGAGTAAATTGGCCATTTTCATGCACTTTTAACCATTCCATAAATCTTGTGTTTTGGGCCCCTGGAAGCATGAAAATCACTTTAAACATGCTAATTTTAGCTCTAACACTGATGATCCACCTACAAATGTGAACTGACGTTCAAAAATAAAACATTTGAAAACGGACCATTTTCCACATTTCTGAAGCATGACGTAATGGGGGGTGTTATCTCTTTTGTCGAAAATCAGCCGTTTTTGCTCGAACATTAAATGCCTCCAAATGGTATTTAATTAACTTCCCGAGCCCCTGGAAGCATGAAAATCACTTTAAACATGCTAATTTTAGCTCTAACACTGATGATCCACCTACAAATGTGAACTGACGTTCAAAAATAAAACATTTGAAAACGGACCATTTTCCACATTTCTTAAGCATGACGTAATGGGGGGGTGTCATCTCTTTTGTCGAAAATCAGCCGTTTTTGCTCGAACATTAAATGCCTCCAAATGGTATTTAATTAACTTCCCGAGCCCCTGGAAGCATGAAAATCACTTTAAACATGCTAATTTTAGCTCTAACACTGATGATCCACCTACAAATGTGAACTGACGTTCAAAAATAAAACATTTGAAAACGGACCATTTTCCACATTTCTGAAGCATGACGTAATGGGGGGGTGTTATCTCTTTTGTCGAAAATCAGCCGTTTTTGCTCGAACATTAAATGCCTCCAAATGGTATTTAATTAACTTCCCGAGCCCCTGGAAGCATGAAAATCACTTTAAACATGCTAATTTTAGCTCTAACACTGATGATCCACCTACAAATGTGAACTGACGTTCAAAAATAAAACATTTGAAAACGGACCATTTTCCACATTTCTGAAGCATGACGTAATGGGGGGGTGTTATCTCTTTTGTCGAAAATCAGCAGTTTTTGCTCGAACATTAAATGACTCCAAATGGTATTTAATTAACTTCCCGGGGTGAAGAAACCCTTTTTGAGAACTCAGAGTGAGTAAATTGGCCATTTTCATGCACTTTTAACCATTCCATAAATCTTGTGTTTTGGGCCCCTGGAAGCATGAAAATCACTTTAAACATGCTAATTTTAGCTCTAACACTGATGATCCACCTACAAATGTGAACTGACGTTCAAAAATAAAACATTTGAAAACGGACCATTTTCCACATTTCTGAAGCATGACGTAATGGGGGGGTGTTATCTCTTTTGTCAAAAATCAGCCGTTTTTGCTCGAACATTAAATGCCTCCAAATGGTATTTAATTAACTTCCCGGGGTGAAGAAACCCTTTTTGAGAACTCAGAGTGAGTAAATTGGCCATTTTCATGCACTTTTAACCATTCCATAAATCTTGTGTTTTGGGCCCCTGGAAGCATGAAAATCACTTTAAACATGCTAATTTTAGCTCTAACACTGATGATCCACCTACAAATGTGAACTGACGTTCAAAAATAAAACATTTGAAAACGGACCATTTTCCACATTTCTGAAGCATGACGTAATGGGGGGGTGTTATCTCTTTTGTCGAAAATCAGCCGTTTTTGCTCGAACATTAAATGCCTCCAAATGGTATTTAATTAACTTCCCGAGCCCCTGGAAGCATGAAAATCACTTTAAACATGCTAATTTTAGCTCTAACACTGATGATCCACCTACAAATGTGAACTGACGTTCAAAAATAAAACATTTGAAAACGGACCATTTTCCACATTTCTGAAGCATGACGTAAAGGGGGGGTGTTATCTCTTTTGTCGAAAATCAGCCGTTTTTGCTCGAACATTAAATGCCTCCAAATGGTATTTAATTAACTTCCCGAGCCCCTGGAAGCATGAAAATCACTTTAAACATGCTAATTTTAGCTCTAACACTGATGATCCACCTACAAATGTGAACTGACGTTCAAAAATAAAACATTTGAAAACGGACCATTTTCCACATTTCTGAAGCATGACGTAATGGGGGGGTGTTATCTCTTTTGTCGAAAATCAGCCGTTTTTGCTCGAACATTAAATGCCTCCAAATGGTATTTATTTCACTTCCCGAGCCCCTGGAAGCATGAAAATCACTTTAAACATGCTAATTTTAGCTCTAACACTGATGATCCACCAACAAATGTGAACTGACGTTCAAAAATAAAACATTTGAAAACTGACCATTTTCCACATTTCTGAAGCATGACGTAATGGGGGGGTGTTATCTCTTTTGTCGAAAATCAGACGTTTTTGCTCGAACATTAAATGCCTCCAAATGGTATTTAATTAACTTCCCGGGGTGAAGAAACCCTTTTTGAGAACTCAGAGTGAGTAAATTGGCCATTTTCATGCACTTTTAACCATTCCATAAATCTTGTGTTTTGGGCCCCTGGAAGCATGAAAATCACTTTAAACATGCTAATTTTAGCTCTAACACTGATGATCCACCTACAAATGTGAACTGACGTTCAAAAATAAAACATTTGAAAACGGACGATTTTCCACATTTCTGAAGCATGACGTAATGGGGGGTGTTATCTCTTTTGTCGAAAATCAGCCGTTTTTGCTCGAACATTAAATGCCTCCAAATGGTATTTATTTCACTTCCCGAGCCCCTGGAAGCATGAAAATCACTTTAAACATGCTAATTTTAGCTCTAACACTGATGATCCACCTACAAATGTGAACTGACGTTCAAAAATAAAACATTTGAAAACGGACCATTTTCCACATTTCTGAAGCATGACGTAATGGGGGGGTGTTATCTCTTTTGTCGAAAATCAGCAGTTTTTGCTCGAACATTAAATGCCTCCAAATGGTATTTAATTAACTTCCCGGGGTGAAGAAACCCTTTTTGAGAACTCAGAGTGAGTAAATTGGCCATTTTCATGCACTTTTAACCATTCCATAAATCTTGTGTTTTGGGCCCCTGGAAGCATGAAAATCACTTTAAACATGCTAATTTTAGCTCTAACACTGATGATCCACCTACAAATGTGAACTGACGTTCAAAATAAAACATTTGAAAACGGACCATTTTCCACATTTCTGAAGCATGACGTAATGGGGGGTGTTATCTCTTTTGTCGAAAATCAGCCGTTTTTGCTCGAACATTAAATGCCTCCAAATGGTATTTATTTCACTTCCCGAGCCCCTGGAAGCATGAAAATCACTTTAAACATGCTAATTTTAGCTCTAACACTGATGATCCACCTACAAATGTGAACTGACGTTCAAAAATAAAACATTTGAAAACGGACCATTTTCCACATTTCTGAAGCATGACGTAATGGGGGGGTGTTATCTCTTTTGTCGAAAATCAGCCATTTTTGCTCGAACATTAACTGCCTCCAAATGGTATTTAATTAACTTCCCGGGGTGAAGAAACCCTTTTTGAGTACTCAGAGTGAGTAAATTGGCCATTTTCATGCACTTTTAACCATTCCATAAATCTTGTGTTTTGGGCCCCTGGAAGCATGAAAATCACTTTAAACATGCTAATTTTAGCTCTAACACTGATGATCCACCTACAAATGTGAACTGACGTTCAAAAATAAAACATTTGAAAACGGACGATTTTCCACATTTCTGAAGCATGACGTAATGGGGGGGTGTTATCTCTTTTGTCGAAAATCAGCCGTTTTTGCTCGAACATTAAATGCCTCCAAATGGTATTTAATTAACTTCCCGAGCCCCTGGAAGCATGAAAATCACTTTAAACATGCTAATTTTAGCTCTAACACTGATGATCCACCTACAAATGTGAACTGACGTTCAAAAATAAAACATTTGAAAACGGACCATTTTCCACATTTCTGAAGCATGACGTAATGGGGGGGTGTTATCTCTTTTGTCGAAAATCAGCAGTTTTTGCTCGAACATTAAATGCCTCCAAATGGTATTTAATTAACTTCCCGGGGTGAAGAAACCCTTTTTGAGAACTCAGAGTGAGTAAATTGGCCATTTTCATGCACTTTTAACCATTCCATAAATCTTGTGTTTTGGGCCCCTGGAAGCATGAAAATCACTTTAAACATGCTAATTTTAGCTCTAACACTGATGATCCACCTACAAATGTGAACTGACGTTCAAAAATAAAACATTTGAAAACGGACCATTTTCCACATTTCTGAAGCATGACGTAATGGGGGGGTGTTATCTCTTTTGTCAAAAATCAGCCGTTTTTGCTCGAACATTAAATGCCTCCAAATGGTATTTAATTAACTTCCCGGGGTGAAGAAACCCTTTTTGAGTACTCAGAGTGAGTAAATTGGCCATTTTCATGCACTTTTAACCATTCCATAAATCTTGTGTTTTGGGCCCCTGGAAGCATGAAAATCACTTTAAACATGCTAATTTTAGCTCTAACACTGATGATCCACCTACAAATGTGAACTGACGTTCAAAAATAAAACATTTGAAAACGGACCATTTTCCACATTTCTGAAGCATGACGTAATGGGGGGGTGTTATCTCTTTTGTCGAAAATCAGCCGTTTTTGCTCGAACATTAAATGCCTCCAAATGGTATTTAATTAACTTCCCGAGCCCCTGGAAGCATGAAAATCACTTTAAACATGCTAATTTTAGCTCTAACACTGATGATCCACCTACAAATGTGAACTGACGTTCAAAAATAAAACATTTGAAAACGGACCATTTTCCACGTTTCTGAAGCATGACGTAATGGGGGGGTGTTATCTCTTTTGTCGAAAATCAGCCGTTTTTGCTCGAACATTAAATGCCTCCAAATGGTATTTATTTCACTTCCCGAGCCCCTGGAAGCATGAAAATCACTTTAAACATGCTAATTTTAGCTCTGACACTGATGATCCACCTACAAATGTGAACTGACGTTCAAAAATAAAACATTTGAAAACGGACCATTTTCCACATTTCTGAAGCATGACGTAATGGGGGGGTGTTATCTCTTTTGTCGAAAATCAGCCGTTTTTGCTCGAACATTAAATGCCTCCAAATGGTATTTAATTAACTTCCCGGGGTGAAGAAACCCTTTTTGAGAACTCAGAGTGAGTAAATTGGCCATTTTCATGCACTTTTAACCATTCCATAAATCTTGTGTTTTGGGCCCCTGGAAGCATGAAAATCACTTTAAACATGCTAATTTTAGCTCTAACACTGATGATCCACCTACAAATGTGAACTGACGTTCAAAAATAAAACATTTGAAAACGGACGATTTTCCACATTTCTGAAGCATGACGTAATGGGGGGTGTTATCTCTTTTGTCGAAAATCAGCCGTTTTTGCTCGAACATTAAATGCCTCCAAATGGTATTTATTTCACTTCCCGAGCCCCTGGAAGCATGAAAATCACTTTAAACATGCTAATTTTAGCTCTAACACTGATGATCCACCTACAAATGTGAACTGACGTTCAAAAATAAAACATTTGAAAACGGACCATTTTCCACATTTCTGAAGCATGACGTAATGGGGGGGTGTTATCTCTTTTGTCGAAAATCAGCAGTTTTTGCTCGAACATTAAATGCCTCCAAATGGTATTTAATTAACTTCCCGGGGTGAAGAAACCCTTTTTGAGAACTCAGAGTGAGTAAATTGGCCATTTTCATGCACTTTTAACCATTCCATAAATCTTGTGTTTTGGGCCCCTGGAAGCATGAAAATCACTTTAAACATGCTAATTTTAGCTCTAACACTGATGATCCACCTACAAATGTGAACTGACGTTCAAAAATAAAACATTTGAAAACGGACCATTTTCCACATTTCTGAAGCATGACGTAATGGGGGGGGTGTTATCTCTTTTGTCAAAAATCAGCCGTTTTTGCTCGAACATTAAATGCCTCCAAATGGTATTTAATTAACTTCCCGGGGTGAAGAAACCCTTTTTGAGAACTCAGAGTGAGTAAATTGGCCATTTTCATGCACTTTTAACCATTCCATAAATCTTGTGTTTTAGGCCCCTGGAAGCATGAAAATCACTTTAAACATGCTAATTTTAGCTCTAACACTGATGATCCACCTACAAATGTGAACTGACGTTCAAAAATAAAACATTTGAAAACGGACCATTTTCCACATTTCTGAAGCATGACGTAATGGGGGGTGTTATCTCTTTTGTCGAAAATCAGCCGTTTTTGCTCGAACATTAAATGCCTCCAAATGGTATTTATTTCACTTCCCGAGCCCCTGGAAGCATGAAAATCACTTTAAACATGCTAATTTTAGCTCTAACACTGATGATCCACCTACAAATGTGAAGTGACGTTCAAAAATAAAACATTTGAAAACGGACCATTTTCCACATTTCTGAAGCATGACGTAATGGGGGGGTGTTATCTCTTTTGTCGAAAATCAGCCATTTTTGCTCGAACATTAAATGCCTCCAAATGGTATTTAATTAACTTCCCGGGGTGAAGAAACCCTTTTTGAGTACTCAGAGTGAGTAAATTGGCCATTTTCATGCACTTTTAACCATTCCATAAATCTTGTGTTTTGGGCCCCTGGAAGCATGAAAATCACTTTAAACATGCTAATTTTAGCTCTAACACTGATGATCCACCTACAAATGTGAACTGACGTTCAAAAATAAAACATTTGAAAACGGACCATTTTCCACATTTCTGAAGCATGAGGTAATGGGGGGGGTGGTATCTCTTTTGTCGAAAATCAGCCGTTTTTGCTCGAACATTAAATGCCTCCAAATGGTATTTAATTAACTTCCCGAGCCCCTGGAAGCATGAAAATCACTTTAAACATGCTAATTTTAGCTCTAACACTGATGATCCACCTACAAATGTGAACTGACGTTCAAAAATAAAACATTTGAAAACGGACCATTTTCCACATTTCTGAAGCATGACGTAATGGGGGGGTGTTATCTCTTTTGTCGAAAATCAGCAGTTTTTGCTCGAACATTAAATGCCTCCAAATGGTATTTAATTAACTTCCAGAGCCCCTGGAAGCATGAAAATCACTTTAAACATGCTAATTTTAGCTCTAACACTGATGATCCACCTACAAATGTGAAATGACGTTCAAAAATAAAACATTTAAAAACGGACCATTTTCCACATTTCTGAAGCATGACGTAATGGGGGGGTGTTATCTCTTTTGTCGAAAATCAGCCGTTTTTGCTCGAACATTAAATGCCTCCAAATGGTATTTATTTCACTTCCCGAGCCCCTGGAAGCATGAAAATCACTTTAAACATGCTAATTTTAGCTCTAACACTGATGATCCACCTACAAATGTGAACTGACGTTCAAAAATAAAACATTTGAAAACGGACCATTTTCCACATTTCTGAAGCATGACGTAATGGGGGGGTGTTATCTCTTTTGTCGAAAATCAGCCGTTTTTGCTCGAACATTAAATTCCTCCAAATGGTATTTAATTAACTTCCCGGGGTGAAGAAACCCTTTTTGAGAACTCAGAGTGAGTAAATTGGCCATTTTCATGCACTTTTAACCATTCCATAAATCTTGTGTTTTGGGCCCCTGGAAGCATGAAAATCACTTTAAACATGCTAATTTTAGCTCTAACACTGATGATCCACCTACAAATGTGAACTGACGTTCAAAAATAAAACATTTGAAAACGGACCATTTTCCACATTTCTGAAGCATGACGTAATGGGGGGTGTTATCTCTTTTGTCGAAAATCAGCCGTTTTTGCTCGAACATTAAATGCCTCCAAATGGTATTTAATTAATTCCCGAGCCCCTGGAAGCATGAAAATCACTTTAAACATGCTAATTTTAGCTCTAACACTGATGATCCACCTACAAATGTGAACTGACGTTCAAAAATAAAACATTTGAAAACGGACCATTTTCCACATTTCTGAAGCATGACGTAATGGGGGGGTGTTATCTCTTTTGTCGAAAATCAGCCGTTTTTGCTCGAACATTAAATGCCTCCAAATGGTATTTAATTAACTTCCCGAGCCCCTGGAAGCATGAAAATCACTTTAAACATGCTAATTTTAGCTCTAACACTGATGATCCACCTACAAATGTGAACTGACGTTCAAAAATAAAACATTTGAAAACGGACCATTTTCCACATTTCTGAAGCATGACGTAATGGGGGGGTGTTATCTCTTTTGTCGAAAATCAGCAGTTTTTGCTCGAACATTAAATGACTCCAAATGGTATTTAATTAACTTCCCGGGGTGAAGAAACCCTTTTTGAGAACTCAGAGTGAGTAAATTGGCCATTTTCATGCACTTTTAACCATTCCATAAATCTTGTGTTTTGGGCCCCTGGAAGCATGAAAATCACTTTAAACATGCTAATTTTAGCTCTAACACTGATGATCCACCTACAAATGTGAACTGACGTTCAAAAATAAAACATTTGAAAACGGACCATTTTCCACATTTCTGAAGCATGACGTAATGGGGGGGTGTTATCTCTTTTGTCAAAAATCTGCCGTTTTTGCTCGAACATTAAATGCCTCCAAATGGTATTTAATTAACTTCCCGGGGTGAAGAAACCCTTTTTGAGAACTCAGAGTGAGTAAATTGGCCATTTTCATGCACTTTTAACCATTCCATAAATCTTGTGTTTTGGGCCCCTGGAAGCATGAAAATCACTTTAAACATGCTAATTTTAGCTCTAACACTGATGATCCACCTACAAATGTGAACTGACGTTCAAAAATAAAACATTTGAAAACGGACCATTTTCCACATTTCTTAAGCATGACGTAATGGGGGGGTGTCATCTCTTTTGTCGAAAATCAGCCGTTTTTGCTCGAACATTAAATGCCTCCAAATGGTATTTAATTAACTTCCCGAGCCCCTGGAAGCATGAAAATCACTTTAAACATGCTAATTTTAGCTCTAACACTGATGATCCACCTACAAATGTGAACTGACGTTCAAAAATAAAACATTTGAAAACGGACCATTTTCCACATTTCTGAAGCATGACGTAATGGGGGGGTGTTATCTCTTTTGTCGAAAATCAGCCGTTTTTGCTCGAACATTAAATGCCTCCAAATGGTATTTAATTAACTTCCCGAGCCCCTGGAAGCATGAAAATCACTTTAAACATGCTAATTTTAGCTCTAACACTGATGATCCACCTACAAATGTGAACTGACGTTCAAAAATAAAACATTTGAAAACGGACCATTTTCCACATTTCTGAAGCATGACGTAATGGGGGGGTGTTATCTCTTTTGTCGAAAATCAGCAGTTTTTGCTCGAACATTAAATGACTCCAAATGGTATTTAATTAACTTCCCGGGGTGAAGAAACCCTTTTTGAGAACTCAGAGTGAGTAAATTGGCCATTTTCATGCACTTTTAACCATTCCATAAATCTTGTGTTTTGGGCCCCTGGAAGCATGAAAATCACTTTAAACATGCTAATTTTAGCTCTAACACTGATGATCCACCTACAAATGTGAACTGACGTTCAAAAATAAAACATTTGAAAACGGACCATTTTCCACATTTCTGAAGCATGACGTAATGGGGGGGTGTTATCTCTTTTGTCAAAAATCAGCCGTTTTTGCTCGAACATTAAATGCCTCCAAATGGTATTTAATTAACTTCCCGGGGTGAAGAAACCCTTTTTGAGAACTCAGAGTGAGTAAATTGGCCATTTTCATGCACTTTTAACCATTCCATAAATCTTGTGTTTTGGGCCCCTGGAAGCATGAAAATCACTTTAAACATGCTAATTTTAGCTCTAACACTGATGATCCACCTACAAATGTGAACTGACGTTCAAAAATAAAACATTTGAAAACGGACCATTTTCCACATTTCTGAAGCATGACGTAATGGGGGGGTGTTATCTCTTTTGTCGAAAATCAGCCGTTTTTGCTCGAACATTAAATGCCTCCAAATGGTATTTAATTAACTTCCCGAGCCCCTGGAAGCATGAAAATCACTTTAAACATGCTAATTTTAGCTCTAACACTGATGATCCACCTACAAATGTGAACTGACGTTCAAAAATAAAACATTTGAAAACGGACCATTTTCCACATTTCTGAAGCATGACGTAAAGGGGGGGTGTTATCTCTTTTGTCGAAAATCAGCCGTTTTTGCTCGAACATTAAATGCCTCCAAATGGTATTTAATTAACTTCCCGAGCCCCTGGAAGCATGAAAATCACTTTAAACATGCTAATTTTAGCTCTAACACTGATGATCCACCTACAAATGTGAACTGACGTTCAAAAATAAAACATTTGAAAACGGACCATTTTCCACATTTCTGAAGCATGACGTAATGGGGGGGTGTTATCTCTTTTGTCGAAAATCAGCCGTTTTTGCTCGAACATTAAATGCCTCCAAATGGTATTTATTTCACTTCCCGAGCCCCTGGAAGCATGAAAATCACTTTAAACATGCTAATTTTAGCTCTAACACTGATGATCCACCTACAAATGTGAACTGACGTTCAAAAATAAAACATTTGAAAACTGACCATTTTCCACATTTCTGAAGCATGACGTAATGGGGGGGTGTTATCTCTTTTGTCGAAAATCAGACGTTTTTGCTCGAACATTAAATGCCTCCAAATGGTATTTAATTAACTTCCCGGGGTGAAGAAACCCTTTTTGAGAACTCAGAGTGAGTAAATTGGCCATTTTCATGCACTTTTAACCATTCCATAAATCTTGTGTTTTGGGCCCCTGGAAGCATGAAAATCACTTTAAACATGCTAATTTTAGCTCTAACACTGATGATCCACCTACAAATGTGAACTGACGTTCAAAAATAAAACATTTGAAAACGGACGATTTTCCACATTTCTGAAGCATGACGTAATGGGGGGTGTTATCTCTTTTGTCGAAAATCAGCCGTTTTTGCTCGAACATTAAATGCCTCCAAATGGTATTTATTTCACTTCCCGAGCCCCTGGAAGCATGAAAATCACTTTAAACATGCTAATTTTAGCTCTAACACTGATGATCCACCTACAAATGTGAACTGACGTTCAAAAATAAAACATTTGAAAACGGACCATTTTCCACATTTCTGAAGCATGACGTAATGGGGGGGTGTTATCTCTTTTGTCGAAAATCAGCAGTTTTTGCTCGAACATTAAATGCCTCCAAATGGTATTTAATTAACTTCCCGGGGTGAAGAAACCCTTTTTGAGAACTCAGAGTGAGTAAATTGGCCATTTTCATGCACTTTTAACCATTCCATAAATCTTGTGTTTTGGGCCCCTGGAAGCATGAAAATCACTTTAAACATGCTAATTTTAGCTCTAACACTGATGATCCACCTACAAATGTGAACTGACGTTCAAAATAAAACATTTGAAAACGGACCATTTTCCACATTTCTGAAGCATGACGTAATGGGGGGTGTTATCTCTTTTGTCGAAAATCAGCCGTTTTTGCTCGAACATTAAATGCCTCCAAATGGTATTTATTTCACTTCCCGAGCCCCTGGAAGCATGAAAATCACTTTAAACATGCTAATTTTAGCTCTAACACTGATGATCCACCTACAAATGTGAACTGACGTTCAAAAATAAAACATTTGAAAACGGACCATTTTCCACATTTCTGAAGCATGACGTAATGGGGGGGTGTTATCTCTTTTGTCGAAAATCAGCCATTTTTGCTCGAACATTAACTGCCTCCAAATGGTATTTAATTAACTTCCCGGGGTGAAGAAACCCTTTTTGAGTACTCAGAGTGAGTAAATTGGCCATTTTCATGCACTTTTAACCATTCCATAAATCTTGTGTTTTGGGCCCCTGGAAGCATGAAAATCACTTTAAACATGCTAATTTTAGCTCTAACACTGATGATCCACCTACAAATGTGAACTGACGTTCAAAAATAAAACATTTGAAAACGGACGATTTTCCACATTTCTGAAGCATGACGTAATGGGGGGGTGTTATCTCTTTTGTCGAAAATCAGCCGTTTTTGCTCGAACATTAAATGCCTCCAAATGGTATTTAATTAACTTCCCGAGCCCCTGGAAGCATGAAAATCACTTTAAACATGCTAATTTTAGCTCTAACACTGATGATCCACCTACAAATGTGAACTGACGTTCAAAAATAAAACATTTGAAAACGGACCATTTTCCACATTTCTGAAGCATGACGTAATGGGGGGGTGTTATCTCTTTTGTCGAAAATCAGCAGTTTTTGCTCGAACATTAAATGCCTCCAAATGGTATTTAATTAACTTCCCGGGGTGAAGAAACCCTTTTTGAGAACTCAGAGTGAGTAAATTGGCCATTTTCATGCACTTTTAACCATTCCATAAATCTTGTGTTTTGGGCCCCTGGAAGCATGAAAATCACTTTAAACATGCTAATTTTAGCTCTAACACTGATGATCCACCTACAAATGTGAACTGACGTTCAAAAATAAAACATTTGAAAACGGACCATTTTCCACATTTCTGAAGCATGACGTAATGGGGGGGTGTTATCTCTTTTGTCAAAAATCAGCCGTTTTTGCTCGAACATTAAATGCCTCCAAATGGTATTTAATTAACTTCCCGGGGTGAAGAAACCCTTTTTGAGTACTCAGAGTGAGTAAATTGGCCATTTTCATGCACTTTTAACCATTCCATAAATCTTGTGTTTTGGGCCCCTGGAAGCATGAAAATCACTTTAAACATGCTAATTTTAGCTCTAACACTGATGATCCACCTACAAATGTGAACTGACGTTCAAAAATAAAACATTTGAAAACGGACCATTTTCCACATTTCTGAAGCATGACGTAATGGGGGGGTGTTATCTCTTTTGTCGAAAATCAGCCGTTTTTGCTCGAACATTAAATGCCTCCAAATGGTATTTAATTAACTTCCCGAGCCCCTGGAAGCATGAAAATCACTTTAAACATGCTAATTTTAGCTCTAACACTGATGATCCACCTACAAATGTGAACTGACGTTCAAAAATAAAACATTTGAAAACGGACCATTTTCCACATTTCTGAAGCATGACGTAATGGGGGGGTGTTATCTCTTTTGTCGAAAATCAGCCGTTTTTGCTCGAACATTAAATGCCTCCAAATGGTATTTATTTCACTTCCCGAGCCCCTGGAAGCATGAAAATCACTTTAAACATGCTAATTTTAGCTCTGACACTGATGATCCACCTACAAATGTGAACTGACGTTCAAAAATAAAACATTTGAAAACGGACCATTTTCCACATTTCTGAAGCATGACGTAATGGGGGGGTGTTATCTCTTTTGTCGAAAATCAGCCGTTTTTGCTCGAACATTAAATGCCTCCAAATGGTATTTAATTAACTTCCCGGGGTGAAGAAACCCTTTTTGAGAACTCAGAGTGAGTAAATTGGCCATTTTCATGCACTTTTAACCATTCCATAAATCTTGTGTTTTGGGCCCCTGGAAGCATGAAAATCACTTTAAACATGCTAATTTTAGCTCTAACACTGATGATCCACCTACAAATGTGAACTGACGTTCAAAAATAAAACATTTGAAAACGGACGATTTTCCACATTTCTGAAGCATGACGTAATGGGGGGTGTTATCTCTTTTGTCGAAAATCAGCCGTTTTTGCTCGAACATTAAATGCCTCCAAATGGTATTTATTTCACTTCCCGAGCCCCTGGAAGCATGAAAATCACTTTAAACATGCTAATTTTAGCTCTAACACTGATGATCCACCTACAAATGTGAACTGACGTTCAAAAATAAAACATTTGAAAACGGACCATTTTCCACATTTCTGAAGCATGACGTAATGGGGGGGTGTTATCTCTTTTGTCGAAAATCAGCAGTTTTTGCTCGAACATTAAATGCCTCCAAATGGTATTTAATTAACTTCCCGGGGTGAAGAAACCCTTTTTGAGAACTCAGAGTGAGTAAATTGGCCATTTTCATGCACTTTTAACCATTCCATAAATCTTGTGTTTTGGGCCCCTGGAAGCATGAAAATCACTTTAAACATGCTAATTTTAGCTCTAACACTGATGATCCACCTACAAATGTGAACTGACGTTCAAAAATAAAACATTTGAAAACGGACCATTTTCCACATTTCTGAAGCATGACGTAATGGGGGGGTGTTATCTCTTTTGTCAAAAATCAGCCGTTTTTGCTCGAACATTAAATGCCTCCAAATGGTATTTAATTAACTTCCCGGGGTGAAGAAACCCTTTTTGAGAACTCAGAGTGAGTAAATTGGCCATTTTCATGCACTTTTAACCATTCCATAAATCTTGTGTTTTAGGCCCCTGGAAGCATGAAAATCACTTTAAACATGCTAATTTTAGCTCTAACACTGATGATCCACCTACAAATGTGAACTGACGTTCAAAAATAAAACATTTGAAAACGGACCATTTTCCACATTTCTGAAGCATGACGTAATGGGGGGTGTTATCTCTTTTGTCGAAAATCAGCCGTTTTTGCTCGAACATTAAATGCCTCCAAATGGTATTTATTTCACTTCCCGAGCCCCTGGAAGCATGAAAATCACTTTAAACATGCTAATTTTAGCTCTAACACTGATGATCCACCTACAAATGTGAAGTGACGTTCAAAAATAAAACATTTGAAAACGGACCATTTTCCACATTTCTGAAGCATGACGTAATGGGGGGGTGTTATCTCTTTTGTCGAAAATCAGCCATTTTTGCTCGAACATTAAATGCCTCCAAATGGTATTTAATTAACTTCCCGGGGTGAAGAAACCCTTTTTGAGTACTCAGAGTGAGTAAATTGGCCATTTTCATGCACTTTTAACCATTCCATAAATCTTGTGTTTTGGGCCCCTGGAAGCATGAAAATCACTTTAAACATGCTAATTTTAGCTCTAACACTGATGATCCACCTACAAATGTGAACTGACGTTCAAAAATAAAACATTTGAAAACGGACCATTTTCCACATTTCTGAAGCATGACGTAATGGGGGGGGTGGTATCTCTTTTGTCGAAAATCAGCCGTTTTTGCTCGAACATTAAATGCCTCCAAATGGTATTTAATTAACTTCCCGAGCCCCTGGAAGCATGAAAATCACTTTAAACATGCTAATTTTAGCTCTAACACTGATGATCCACCTACAAATGTGAACTGACGTTCAAAAATAAAACATTTGAAAACGGACCATTTTCCACATTTCTGAAGCATGACGTAATGGGGGGGTGTTATCTCTTTTGTCGAAAATCAGCAGTTTTTGCTCGAACATTAAATGCCTCCAAATGGTATTTAATTAACTTCCAGAGCCCCTGGAAGCATGAAAATCACTTTAAACATGCTAATTTTAGCTCTAACACTGATGATCCACCTACAAATGTGAAATGACGTTCAAAAATAAAACATTTAAAAACGGACCATTTTCCACATTTCTGAAGCATGACGTAATGGGGGGGTGTTATCTCTTTTGTCGAAAATCAGCCGTTTTTGCTCGAACATTAAATGCCTCCAAATGGTATTTATTTCACTTCCCGAGCCCCTGGAAGCATGAAAATCACTTTAAACATGCTAATTTTAGCTCTAACACTGATGATCCACCTACAAATGTGAACTGACGTTCAAAAATAAAACATTTGAAAACGGACCATTTTCCACATTTCTGAAGCATGACGTAATGGGGGGGTGTTATCTCTTTTGTCGAAAATCAGCCGTTTTTGCTCGAACATTAAATTCCTCCAAATGGTATTTAATTAACTTCCCGGGGTGAAGAAACCCTTTTTGAGAACTCAGAGTGAGTAAATTGGCCATTTTCATGCACTTTTAACCATTCCATAAATCTTGTGTTTTGGGCCCCTGGAAGCATGAAAATCACTTTAAACATGCTAATTTTAGCTCTAACACTGATGATCCACCTACAAATGTGAACTGACGTTCAAAAATAAAACATTTGAAAACGGACCATTTTCCACATTTCTGAAGCATGACGTAATGGGGGGTGTTATCTCTTTTGTCGAAAATCAGCCGTTTTTGCTCGAACATTAAATGCCTCCAAATGGTATTTAATTAATTCCCGAGCCCCTGGAAGCATGAAAATCACTTTAAACATGCTAATTTTAGCTCTAACACTGATGATCCACCTACAAATGTGAACTGACGTTCAAAAATAAAACATTTGAAAACGGACCATTTTCCACATTTCTGAAGCATGACGTAATGGGGGGGTGTTATCTCTTTTGTCGAAAATCAGCCGTTTTTGCTCGAACATTAAATGCCTCCAAATGGTATTTAATTAACTTCCCGAGCCCCTGGAAGCATGAAAATCACTTTAAACATGCTAATTTTAGCTCTAACACTGATGATCCACCTACAAATGTGAACTGACGTTCAAAAATAAAACATTTGAAAACGGACCATTTTCCACATTTCTGAAGCATGACGTAATGGGGGGGTGTTATCTCTTTTGTCGAAAATCAGCAGTTTTTGCTCGAACATTAAATGACTCCAAATGGTATTTAATTAACTTCCCGGGGTGAAGAAACCCTTTTTGAGAACTCAGAGTGAGTAAATTGGCCATTTTCATGCACTTTTAACCATTCCATAAATCTTGTGTTTTGGGCCCCTGGAAGCATGAAAATCACTTTAAACATGCTAATTTTAGCTCTAACACTGATGATCCACCTACAAATGTGAACTGACGTTCAAAAATAAAACATTTGAAAACGGACCATTTTCCACATTTCTGAAGCATGACGTAATGGGGGGGTGTTATCTCTTTTGTCAAAAATCTGCCGTTTTTGCTCGAACATTAAATGCCTCCAAATGGTATTTAATTAACTTCCCGGGGTGAAGAAACCCTTTTTGAGAACTCAGAGTGAGTAAATTGGCCATTTTCATGCACTTTTAACCATTCCATAAATCTTGTGTTTTGGGCCCCTGGAAGCATGAAAATCACTTTAAACATGCTAATTTTAGCTCTAACACTGATGATCCACCTACAAATGTGAACTGACGTTCAAAAATAAAACATTTGAAAACGGACCATTTTCCACATTTCTGAAGCATGACGTAATGGGGGGGTGTTATCTCTTTTGTCGAAAATTAGCCGTTTTTGCTCGAACATTAAATGCCTCCAAATGGTATTTAATTAACTTCCCGAGCCCCTGGAAGCATGAAAATCACTTTAAACATGCTAATTTTAGCTCTAACACTGATGATCCACCTACAAATGTGAACTGACGTTCAAAAATAAAACATTTGAAAACGGACCATTTTCCACATTTCTGAAGCATGACGTAATGGGGGGGTGTTATCTCTTTTGTCGAAAATCAGCCGTTTTTGCTCGAACATTAAATGCCTCCAAATGGTATTTATTTCACTTCCCGAGCCCCTGGAAGCATGAAAATCACTTTAAACATGCTAATTTTAGCTCTGACACTGATGATCCACCTACAAATGTGAACTGACGTTCAAAAATAAAACATTTGAAAACGGACCATTTTCCACATTTCTGAAGCATGACGTAATGGGGGGGTGTTATCTCTTTTGTCGAAAATCAGCCGTTTTTGCTCGAACATTAAATGCCTCCAAATGGTATTTAATTAACTTCCCGGGGTGAAGAAACCCTTTTTGAGAACTCAGAGTGAGTAAATTGGCCATTTTCATGCACTTTTAACCATTCCATAAATCTTGTGTTTTGGGCCCCTGGAAGCATGAAAATCACTTTAAACATGCTAATTTTAGCTCTAACACTGATGATCCACCTACAAATGTGAACTGACGTTCAAAAATAAAACATTTGAAAACGGACGATTTTCCACATTTCTGAAGCATGACGTAATGGGGGGTGTTATCTCTTTTGTCGAAAATCAGCCGTTTTTGCTCGAACATTAAATGCCTCCAAATGGTATTTATTTCACTTCCCGAGCCCCTGGAAGCATGAAAATCACTTTAAACATGCTAATTTTAGCTCTAACACTGATGATCCACCTACAAATGTGAACTGACGTTCAAAAATAAAACATTTGAAAACGGACCATTTTCCACATTTCTGAAGCATGACGTAATGGGGGGGTGTTATCTCTTTTGTCGAAAATCAGCAGTTTTTGCTCGAACATTAAATGCCTCCAAATGGTATTTAATTAACTTCCCGGGGTGAAGAAACCCTTTTTGAGAACTCAGAGTGAGTAAATTGGCCATTTTCATGCACTTTTAACCATTCCATAAATCTTGTCTTTTGGGCCCCTGGAAGCATGAAAATCACTTTAAACATGCTAATTTTAGCTCTAACACTGATGATCCACCTACAAATGTGAACTGACGTTCAAAAATAAAACATTTGAAAACGGACCATTTTCCACATTTCTGAAGCATGACGTAATGGGGGGGTGTTATCTCTTTGTCAAAAATCAGCCGTTTTTGCTCGAACATTAAATGCCTCCAAATGGTATTTAATTAACTTCCCGGGGTGAAGAAACCCTTTTTGAGAACTCAGAGTGAGTAAATTGGCCATTTTCATGCACTTTTAACCATTCCATAAATCTTGTGTTTTAGGCCCCTGGAAGCATGAAAATCACTTTAAACATGCTAATTTTAGCTCTAACACTGATGATCCACCTACAAATGTGAACTGACGTTCAAAAATAAAACATTTGAAAACGGACCATTTTCCACATTTCTGAAGCATGACGTAATGGGGGGTGTTATCTCTTTTGTCGAAAATCAGCCGTTTTTGCTCGAACATTAAATGCCTCCAAATGGTATTTATTTCACTTCCCGAGCCCCTGGAAGCATGAAAATCACTTTAAACATGCTAATTTTAGCTCTAACACTGATGATCCACCTACAAATGTGAAGTGACGTTCAAAAATAAAACATTTGAAAACGGACCATTTTCCACATTTCTGAAGCATGACGTAATGGGGGGGGTGTTATCTCTTTTGTCGAAAATCAGCCATTTTTGCTCGAACATTAAATGCCTCCAAATGGTATTTAATTAACTTCCCGGGGTGAAGAAACCCTTTTTGAGTATTCAGAGTGAGTAAATTGGCCATTTTCATGCACTTTTAACCATTCCATAAATCTTGTGTTTTGGGCCCCTGGAAGCATGAAAATCACTTTAAACATGCTAATTTTAGCTCTAACACTGATGATCCACCTACAAATGTGAACTTACGTTCAAAAATAAAACATTTGAAAACGGACCATTTTCCACATTTCTGAAGCATGACGTAATGGGGGGGGTGGTATCTCTTTTGTCGAAAATCAGCCGTTTTTGCTCGAACATTAAATGCCTCCAAATGGTATTTAATTAACTTCCCGAGCCCCTGGAAGCATGAAAATCACTTTAAACATGCTAATTTTAGCTCTAACACTGATGATCCACCTACAAATGTGAACTGACGTTCAAAAATAAAACATTTGAAAACGGACCATTTTCCACATTTCTGAAGCATGACGTAATGGGGGGGTGTTATCTCTTTTGTCGAAAATCAGCAGTTTTTGCTCGAACATTAAATGCCTCCAAATGGTATTTAATTAACTTCCAGAGCCCCTGGAAGCATGAAAATCACTTTAAACATGCTAATTTTAGCTCTAACACTGATGATCCACCTACAAATGTGAAATGACGTTCAAAAATAAAACATTTGAAAACGGACCATTTTCCACATTTCTGAAGCATGACGTAATGGGGGGGTGTTATCTCTTTTGTCGAAAATCAGCCGTTTTTGCTCGAACATTAAATGCCTCCAAATGGTATTTATTTCACTTCCCGAGCCCCTGGAAGCATGAAAATCACTTTAAACATGCTAATTTTAGCTCTAACACTGATGATCCACCTACAAATGTGAACTGACGTTCAAAAATAAAACATTTGAAAACGGACCATTTTCCACATTTCTGAAGCATGACGTAATGGGGGGGTGTTATCTCTTTTGTCGAAAATCAGCCGTTTTTGCTCGAACATTAAATTCCTCCAAATGGTATTTAATTAACTTCCCGGGGTGAAGAAACCCTTTTTGAGAACTCAGAGTGAGTAAATTGGCCATTTTCATGCACTTTTAACCATTCCATAAATCTTGTGTTTTGGGCCCCTGGAAGCATGAAAATCACTTTAAACATGCTAATTTTAGCTCTAACACTGATGATCCACCTACAAATGTGAACTGACGTTCAAAAATAAAACATTTGAAAACGGACCATTTTCCACATTTCTGAAGCATGACGTAATGGGGGGTGTTATCTCTTTTGTCAAAAATCAGCCGTTTTTGCTCGAACATTAAATGCCTCCAAATGGTATTTAATTAATTCCCGAGCCCCTGGAAGCATGAAAATCACTTTAAACATGCTAATTTTAGCTCTAACACTGATGATCCACCTACAAATGTGAACTGACGTTCAAAAATAAAACATTTGAAAACGGACCATTTTCCACATTTCTGAAGCATGACGTAATGGGGGGGTGTTATCTCTTTTGTCGAAAATCAGCCGTTTTTGCTCGAACATTAAATGCCTCCAAATGGTATTTAATTAACTTCCCGAGCCCCTGGAAGCATGAAAATCACTTTAAACATGCTAATTTTAGCTCTAACACTGATGATCCACCTACAAATGTGAACTGACGTTCAAAAATAAAACATTTGAAAACGGACCATTTTCCACATTTCTGAAGCATGACGTAATGGGGGGGTGTTATCTCTTTTGTCGAAAATCAGCAGTTTTTGCTCGAACATTAAATGACTCCAAATGGTATTTAATTAACTTCCCGGGGTGAAGAAACCCTTTTTGAGAACTCAGAGTGAGTAAATTGGCCATTTTCATGCACTTTTAACCATTCCATAAATCTTGTGTTTTGGGCCCCTGGAAGCATGAAAATCACTTTAAACATGCTAATTTTAGCTCTAACACTGATGATCCACCTACAAATGTGAACTGACGTTCAAAAATAAAACATTTGAAAACGGACCATTTTCCACATTTCTGAAGCATGACGTAATGGGGGGGTGTTATCTCTTTTGTCAAAAATCTGCCGTTTTTGCTCGAACATTAAATGCCTCCAAATGGTATTTAATTAACTTCCCGGGGTGAAGAAACCCTTTTTGAGAACTCAGAGTGAGTAAATTGGCCATTTTCATGCACTTTTAACCATTCCATAAATCTTGTGTTTTGGGCCCCTGGAAGCATGAAAATCACTTTAAACATGCTAATTTTAGCTCTAACACTGATGATCCACCTACAAATGTGAACTGACGTTCAAAAATAAAACATTTGAAAACGGACCATTTTCCACATTTCTGAAGCATGACGTAATGGGGGGGTGTTATCTCTTTTGTCGAAAATCAGCCGTTTTTGCTCGAACATTAAATGCCTCCAAATGGTATTTAATTAACTTCCCGAGCCCCTGGAAGCATGAAAATCACTTTAAACATGCTAATTTTAGCTCTAACACTGATGATCCACCTACAAATGTGAACTGACGTTCAAAAATAAAACATTTGAAAACGGACCATTTTCCACATTTCTGAAGCATGACGTAAAGGGGGGGTGTTATCTCTTTTGTCGAAAATCAGCCGTTTTTGCTCGAACATTAAATGCCTCCAAATGGT
Organism: Lissotriton vulgaris; assembly: GCF_964263255.1. NCBI lineage: Eukaryota > Metazoa > Chordata > Amphibia > Caudata > Salamandridae > Lissotriton > Lissotriton vulgaris. The sequence continues at coordinate 38,625 of NW_028245263.1, read as the reverse complement.
ATTTAATTAACTTCCCGAGCCCCTGGAAGCATGAAAATCACTTTAAACATGCTAATTTTAGCTCTAACACTGATGATCCACCTACAAATGTGAACTGACGTTCAAAAATAAAACATTTGAAAACGGACCATTTTCCACATTTCTGAAGCATGACGTAATGGGGGGGTGTTATCTCTTTTGTCGAAAATCAGCCTTTTTGCTCGAACATTAAATGCCTCCAAATGGTATTTATTTCACTTCCCGAGCCCCTGGAAGCATGAAAATCACTTTAAACATGCTAATTTTAGCTCTAACACTGATGATCCACCTACAAATGTGAACTGACGTTCAAAAATAAAACATTTGAAAACGGACCATTTTCCACATTTCTGAAGCATGACGTAATGGGGGGGTGTTATCTCTTTTGTCGAAAATCAGCCGTTTTTGCTCGAACATTAAATGCCTCCAAATGGTATTTAATTAACTTCCCGGGGTGAAGAAACCCTTTTTGAGAACTCAGAGTGAGTAAATTGGCCATTTTCATGCACTTTTAACCATTCCATAAATCTTGTGTTTTGGGCCCCTGGAAGCATGAAAATCACTTTAAACATGCTAATTTTAGCTCTAACACTGATGATCCACCTACAAATGTGAACTGACGTTCAAAAATAAAACATTTGAAAACGGACCATTTTCCACATTTCTGAAGCATGACGTAATGGGGGGGTGTTATCTCTTTTGTCAAAATCAGCCGTTTTTGCTCGAACATTAAATGCCTCCAAATGGTATTTAATTAACTTCCCGGGGTGAAGAAACCCTTTTTGAGAACTCAGAGTGAGTAAATTGGCCATTTTCATGCACTTTTAACCATTCCATAAATCTTGTGTTTTAGGCCCCTGGAAGCATGAAAATCACTTTAAACATGCTAATTTTAGCTCTAACACTGATGATCCACCTACAAATGTGAACTGACGTTCAAAAATAAAACATTTGAAAACGGACCATTTTCCACATTTCTGAAGCATGACGTAATGGGGGGTGTTATCTCTTTTGTCGAAAATCAGCCGTTTTTGCTCGAACATTAAATGCCTCCAAATGGTATTTATTTCACTTCCCGAGCCCCTGGAAGCATGAAAATCACTTTAAACATGCTAATTTTAGCTCTAACACTGATGATCCACCTACAAATGTGAACTGACGTTCAAAAATAAAACATTTGAAAACGGACCATTTTCCACATTTCTGAAGCATGACGTAATGGGGGGGTGTTATCTCTTTTGTCGAAAATCAGCCATTTTTGCTCGAACATTAACTGCCTCCAAATGGTATTTAATTAACTTCCCGGGGTGAAGAAACCCTTTTTGAGTACTCAGAGTGAGTAAATTGGCCATTTTCATGCACTTTTAACCATTCCATAAATCTTGTGTTTTGGGCCCCTGGAAGCATGAAAATCACTTTAAACATGCTAATTTTAGCTCTAACACTGATGATCCACCTACAAATGTGAACTGACGTTCAAAAATAAAACATTTGAAAACGGACGATTTTCCACATTTCTGAAGCATGACGTAATGGGGGGGTGTTATCTCTTTTGTCGAAAATCAGCCGTTTTTGCTCGAACATTAAATGCCTCCAAATGGTATTTAATTAACTTCCCGAGCCCCTGGAAGCATGAAAATCACTTTAAACATGCTAATTTTAGCTCTAACACTGATGATCCACCTACAAATGTGAACTGACGTTCAAAAATAAAACATTTGAAAACGCACCATTTTCCACATTTCTGAAGCATGACGTAATGGGGGGGTGTTATCTCTTTTGTCAAAAATCAGCCGTTTTTGCTCGAACATTAAATGCCTCCAAATGGTATTTAATTAACTTCCCGGGGTGAAGAAACCCTTTTTGAGAACTCAGAGTGAGTAAATTGGCCATTTTCAAGCACTTTTAACCATTCCATAAATCTTGTGTTTTGGGCCCCTGGAAGCATGAAAATCACTTTAAACATGCTAATTTTAGCTCTAACACTGATGATCCACCTACAAATGTGAACTGACGTTCAAAAATAAAACATTTGAAAACGGACCATTTTCCACATTTCTGAAGCATGACGTAATGGGGGGTGTTATCTCTTTTGTCGAAAATCAGCCGTTTTTGCTCGAACATTAAATGCCTCCAAATGGTATTTATTTCACTTCCCGAGCCCCTGGAAGCATGAAAATCACTTTAAACATGCTAATTTTAGCTCTAACACTGATGATCCACCTACAAATGTGAACTGACGTTCAAAAATAAAACATTTGAAAACGGACCATTTTCCACATTTCTGAAGCATGACGTAATGGGGGGGTGTTATCTCTTTTGTCGAAAATCAGTCGTTTTTGCTCGAACATTAAATGCCTCCAAATGGTATTTAATTAACTTCCCGGGGTGAAAAACCCTTTTTGAGTACTCAGAGTGAGTAAATTGGCCATTTTCATGCACTTTTAACCATTCCATAAATCTTGTGTTTTGGGCCCCTGGAAGCATGAAAATCACTTTAAACATGCTAATTTTAGCTCTAACACTGATGATCCACCTACAAATGTGAACTGACGTTCAAAAATAAAACATTTGAAAACGGACTATTTTCCACATTTCTGAAGCATGACGTAATGGGGGGGTGTTATCTCTTTTGTCGAAAATCAGCCGTTTTTGCTCGAACATTAAATGCCTCCAAATGGTATTTAATTAACTTCCCGAGCCCCTGAAAGCATGAAAATCACTTTAAACATGCTAATTTTAGCTCTAACACTGATGATCCACCTACAAATGTGAACTGACGTTCAAAAATAAAACATTTGAAAACGGACCATTTTCCACATTTCTGAAGCATGACGTAATGGGGGGGTGTTATCTCTTTTGTCGAAAATCAGCCGTTTTTGCTCGAACATTAAATGCCTCCAAATGGTATTTATTTCACTTCCCGAGCCCCTGGAAGCATGAAAATCACTTTAAACATGCTAATTTTAGCTCTGACACTGATGATCCACCTACAAATGTGAACTGACGTTCAAAAATAAAACATTTGAAAACGGACCATTTTCCACATTTCTGAAGCATGACGTAATGGGGGGGTGTTATCTCTTTTGTCGAAAATCAGCCGTTTTTGCTCGAACATTAAATGCCTCCAAATGGTATTTAATTAACTTCCCGGGGTGAAGAAACCCTTTTTGAGAACTCAGAGTGAGTAAATTGGCCATTTTCATGCACTTTTAACCATTCCATAAATCTTGTGTTTTGGGCCCCTGGAAGCATGAAAATCACTTTAAACATGCTAATTTTAGCTCTAACACTGATGATCCACCTACAAATGTGAACTGACGTTCAAAAATAAAACATTTGAAAACGGACGATTTTCCACATTTCTGAAGCATGACGTAATGGGGGGTGTTATCTCTTTTGTCGAAAATCAGCCGTTTTTGCTCGAACATTAAATGCCTCCAAATGGTATTTATTTCACTTCCCGAGCCCCTGGAAGCATGAAAATCACTTTAAACATGCTAATTTTAGCTCTAACACTGATGATCCACCTACAAATGTGAACTGACGTTCAAAAATAAAACATTTGAAAACGGACCATTTTCCACATTTCTGAAGCATGACGTAATGGGGGGGTGTTATCTCTTTTGTCGAAAATCAGCCGTTTTTGCTCGAACATTAAATGCCTCCAAATGGTATTTAATTAACTTCCCGAGCCCCTGGAAGCATGAAAATCACTTTAAACATGCTAATTTTAGCTCTAACACTGATGATCCACCTACAAATGTGAACTGACGTTCAAAAATAAAACATTTGAAAACGGACCATTTTCCACATTTCTGAAGCATGACGTAATGGGGGGGTGTTATCTCTTTTGTCGAAAATCAGCCGTTTTTGCTCGAACATTAAATGCCTTCAAATGGTATTTATTTCACTTCCCGAGCCCCTGGAAGCATGAAAATCACTTTAAACATGCTAATTTTAGCTCTAACACTGATGATCCACCTACAAATGTGAACTGACGTTCAAAAATAAAACATTTGAAAACGGACCATTTTCCACATTTCTGAAGTATGACGTAATGGGGGGGTGTTATCTCTTTTGTCGAAAATCAGCCATTTTTGCTCGAACATTAAATGCCTCCAAATGGTATTTAATTAACTTCCCGGGGTGAAGAAACCCTTTTTGAGAACTCAGAGTGAGTAAATTGGCCATTTTCATGCACTTTTAACCATTCCATAAATCTTGTGTTTTGGGCCCCTGGAAGCATGAAAATCACTTTAAACATGCTAATTTTAGCTCTAACACTGATGATCCACCTACAAATGTGAACTGACGTTCAAAAATAAAACATTTGAAAACGGACGATTTTCCACATTTCTGAAGCATGACGTAATGGGGGGTGTTATCTCTTTTGTCGAAAATCAGCCGTTTTTGCTCGAACATTAAATGCCTCCAAATGGTATTTATTTCACTTCCCGAGCCCCTGGAAGCATGAAAATCACTTTAAACATGCTAATTTTAGCTCTAACACTGATGATCCACCTACAAATGTGAACTGACGTTCAAAAATAAAACATTTGAAAACGGACCATTTTCCACATTTCTGAAGCATGACGTAATGGGGGGGTGTTATCTCTTTTGTCGAAAATCAGCAGTTTTTGCTCGAACATTAAATGCCTCCAAATGGTATTTAATTAACTTCCCGGGGTGAAGAAACCCTTTTTGAGAACTCAGAGTGAGTAAATTGGCCATTTTCATGCACTTTTAACCATTCCATAAATCTTGTGTTTTGGGCCCCTGGAAGCATGAAAATCTCTTTAAACATGCTAATTTTAGCTCTAACACTGATGATCCACCTACAAATGTGAACTGACGTTCAAAAATAAAACATTTGAAAACGGACCATTTTCCACATTTCTGAAGCATGACGTAATGGGGGGGTGTTATCTCTTTTGTCGAAAATCAGCCGTTTTTGCTCGAACATTAAATGCCTCCAAATGGTATTTAATTAACTTCCCGGGGTGAAGAAACCCCTTTTGAGTACTCAGAGTGAGTAAATTGGCCATTTTCATGCACTTTTAACCATTCCATAAATCTTGTGTTTTGGGCCCCTGGAAGCATGAAAATCACTTTAAACATGCTAATTTTAGCTCTAACACTGATGATCCACCTACAAATGTGAACTGACGTTCAAAAATAAAACATTTGAAAACGGACCATTTTCCACATTTCTGAAGCATGACGTAATGAGGGGGTGTTATCTCTTTTGTCGAAAATCAGCCGTTTTTGCTCGAACATTAAATGCCTCCAAATGGTATTTAATTAACTTCCCGAGCCCCTGGAAGCATGAAAATCACTTTAAACATGCTAATTTTAGCTCTAACACTGATGATCCACCTACAAATGTGAACTGACGTTCAAAAATAAAACATTTGAAAACGGACCATTTTCCACATTTCTGAAGCATGACGTAATGGGGGGGTGTTATCTCTTTTGTCGAAAATCAGCCGTTTTTGCTCGAACATTAAATGCCTCCAAATGGTATTTAATTAACTTCCCGGGGTGAAGAAACCCTTTTTGAGTACTCAGAGTGAGTAAATTGGCCATTTTCATGCACTTTTAACCATTCCATAAATCTTGTGTTTTGGGCCCCTGGAAGCATGAAAATCACTTTAAACATGCTAATTTTAGCTCTAACACTGATGATCCACCTACAAATGTGAACTGACGTTCAAAAATAAAACATTTGAAAACGGACCATTTTCCACATTTCTGAAGCATGACGTAATGAGGGGGTGTTATCTCTTTTGTCGAAAATCAGCCGTTTTTGCTCGAACATTAAATGCCTCCAAATGGTATTTAATTAACTTCCCGAGCCCCTGGAAGCATGAAAATCACTTTAAACATGCTAATTTTAGCTCTAACACTGATGATCCACCTACAAATGTGAACTGACGTTCAAAAATAAAACATTTGAAAAAGGACCATTTTCCACATTTCCGAAGCATGACGTAATGGGGGGGTGTTATCTCTTTTGTCGAAAATCAGCCGTTTTTGCTCGAACATTAAATGCCTCCAAATGGTATTTATTTCACTTCCCGAGCCCCTGGAAGCATGAAAATCACTTTAAACATGCTAATTTTAGCTCTAACACTGATGATCCACCTACAAATGTGAACTGACGTTCAAAAATAAAACATTTGAAAACGGACCATTTTCCACATTTCTGAAGCATGACGTAATGGGGGGGTGTTATCTCTTTTGTCGAAAATCAGCCGTTTTTGCTCGAACATTAAATGCCTCCAAATGGTATTTAATTAACTTCCCGGGGTGAAGAAACCCTTTTTGAGAACTCAGAGTGAGTAAATTGGCCATTTTCATGCACTTTTAACCATTCCATAAATCTTGTGTTTTGGGCCCCTGGAAGCATGAAAATCACTTTAAACATGCTAATTTTAGCTCTAACACTGATGATCCACCTACAAATGTGAACTGACGTTCAAAAATAAAACATTTGAAAACGGACGATTTTCCACATTTCTGAAGCATGACGTAATGGGGGGTGTTATCTCTTTTGTCGAAAATCAGCCGTTTTTGCTCGAACATTAAATGCCTCCAAATGGTATTTATTTCACTTCCCGAGCCCCTGGAAGCATGAAAATCACTTTAAACATGCTAATTTTAGCTCTAACACTGATGATCCACCTACAAATGTGAACTGACGTTCAAAAATAAAACATTTGAAAACGGACCATTTTCCACATTTCTGAAGCATGACGTAATGGGGGGGTGTTATCTCTTTTGTCGAAAATCAGCAGTTTTTGCTCGAACATTAAATGCCTCCAAATGGTATTTAATTAACTTCCGGGGTGAAGAAACCCTTTTTGAGAACTCAGAGTGAGTAAATTGGCCATTTTCATGCACTTTTAACCATTCCATAAATCTTGTGTTTTGGGCCCCTGGAAGCATGAAAATCACTTTAAACATGCTAATTTTAGCTCTAACACTGATGATCCACCTACAAATGTGAACTGACGTTCAAAAATAAAACATTTGAAAACGGACCATTTTCCACATTTCTGAAGCATGACGTAATGGGGGGGTGTTATCTCTTTTGTCAAATATCAGCCGTTTTTGCTCGAACATTAAATGCCTCCAAATGGTATTTAATTAACTTCCCGGGGTGAAGAAACCCTTTTTGAGAACTCAGAGTGAGTAAATTGGCCATTTTCATGCACTTTTAACCATTCCATAAATCTTGTGTTTTAGGCCCCTGGAAGCATGAAAATCACTTTAAACATGCTAATTTTAGCTCTAACACTGATAATCCACCTACAAATGTGAACTGACGTTCAAAAATAAAACATTTGAAAACGGACGATTTTCCACATTTCTGAAGCATGACGTAATGGGGGGTGTTATCTCTTTTGTCGAAAATCAGCCGTTTTTGCTCGAACATTAAATGCCTCCAAATGGTATTTATTTCACTTCCCGAGCCCCTGGAAGCATGAAAATCACTTTAAACATGCTAATTTTAGCTCTAACACTGATGATCCACCTACAAATGTGAACTGACGTTCAAAAATAAAACATTTGAAAACGGACCATTTTCCACATTTCTGAAGCATGACGTAATGGGGGGGTGTTATCTCTTTTGTCGAAAATCAGCAGTTTTTGCTCGAACATTAAATGCCTCCAAATGGTATTTAATTAACTTCCCGGGGTGAAGAAACCCTTTTTGAGAACTCAGAGTGAGTAAATTGGCCATTTTCATGCACTTTTAACCATTCCATAAATCTTGTGTTTTGGGCCCCTGGAAGCATGAAAATCACTTTAAACATGCTAATTTTAGCTCTAACACTGATGATCCACCTACAAATGTGAACTGACGTTCAAAAATAAAACATTTGAAAACGGACCATTTTCCACATTTCTGAAGCATGACGTAATGAGGGGGTGTTATCTCTTTTGTCGAAAATCAGCCGTTTTTGCTCGAACATTAAATGCCTCCAAATGGTATTTAATTAACTTCCCGAGCCCCTGGAAGCATGAAAATCACTTTAAACATGCTAATTTTAGCTCTAACACTGATGATCCACCTACAAATGTGAACTGACGTTCAAAAATAAAACATTTGAAAACGGACCATTTTCCACATTTCTGAAGCATGACGTAATGGGGGGGTGTTATCTCTTTTGTCGAAAATCAGCCGTTTTTGCTCGAACATTAAATGCCTCCAAATGGTATTTAATTAACTTCCCGGGGTGAAGAAACCCTTTTTGAGTACTCAGAGTGAGTAAATTGGCCATTTTCATGCACTTTTAACCATTCCATAAATCTTGTGTTTTGGGCCCCTGGAAGCATGAAAATCACTTTAAACATGCTAATTTTAGCTCTAACACTGATGATCCACCTACAAATGTGAACTGACGTTCAAAAATAAAACATTTGAAAACGGACCATTTTCCACATTTCTGAAGCATGACGTAATGAGGGGGTGTTATCTCTTTTGTCGAAAATCAGCCGTTTTTGCTCGAACATTAAATGCCTCCAAATGGTATTTAATTAACTTCCCGAGCCCCTGGAAGCATGAAAATCACTTTAAACATGCTAATTTTAGCTCTAACACTGATGATCCACCTACAAATGTGAACTGATGTTCAAAAATAAAACATTTGAAAAAGGACCATTTTCCACATTTCCGAAGCATGACGTAATGGGGGGGTGTTATCTCTTTTGTCGAAAATCAGCCGTTTTTGCTCGAACATTAAATGCCTCCAAATGGTATTTATTTCACTTCCCGAGCCCCTGGAAGCATGAAAATCACTTTAAACATGCTAATTTTAGCTCTAACACTGATGATCCACCTACAAATGTGAACTGACGTTCAAAAATAAAACATTTGAAAACGGACCATTTTCCACATTTCTGAAGCATGACGTAATGGGGGGGTGTTATCTCTTTTGTCGAAAATCAGCCGTTTTTGCTCGAACATTAAATGCCTCCAAATGGTATTTAATTAACTTCCCGGGGTGAAGAAACCCTTTTTGAGAACTCAGAGTGAGTAAATTGGCCATTTTCATGCACTTTTAACCATTCCATAAATCTTGTGTTTTGGGCCCCTGGAAGCATGAAAATCACTTTAAACATGCTAATTTTAGCTCTAACACTGATGATCCACCTACAAATGTGAACTGACGTTCAAAAATAAAACATTTGAAAACGGACGATTTTCCACATTTCTGAAGCATGACGTAATGGGGGGTGTTATCTCTTTTGTCGAAAATCAGCCGTTTTTGCTCGAACATTAAATGCCTCCAAATGGTATTTATTTCACTTCCCGAGCCCCTGGAAGCATGAAAATCACTTTAAACATGCTAATTTTAGCTCTAACACTGATGATCCACCTACAAATGTGAACTGACGTTCAAAAATAAAACATTTGAAAACGGACCATTTTCCACATTTCTGAAGCATGACGTAATGGGGGGGTGTTATCTCTTTTGTCGAAAATCAGCAGTTTTTGCTCGAACATTAAATGCCTCCAAATGGTATTTAATTAACTTCCGGGGTGAAGAAACCCTTTTTGAGAACTCAGAGTGAGTAAATTGGCCATTTTCATGCACTTTTAACCATTCCATAAATCTTGTGTTTTGGGCCCCTGGAAGCATGAAAATCACTTTAAACATGCTAATTTTAGCTCTAACACTGATGATCCACCTACAAATGTGAACTGACGTTCAAAAATAAAACATTTGAAAACGGACCATTTTCCACATTTCTGAAGCATGACGTAATGGGGGGGTGTTATCTCTTTTGTCAAATATCAGCCATTTTTGCTCGAACATTAAATGCCTCCAAATGGTATTTAATTAACTTCCCGGGGTGAAGAAACCCTTTTTGAGAACTCAGAGTGAGTAAATTGGCCATTTTCATGCACTTTTAACCATTCCATAAATCTTGTGTTTTAGGCCCCTGGAAGCATGAAAATCACTTTAAACATGCTAATTTTAGCTCTAACACTGATGATCCACCTACAAATGTGAACTGACGTTCAAAAATAAAACATTTGAAAACGGACGATTTTCCACATTTCTGAAGCATGACGTAATGGGGGGTGTTATCTCTTTTGTCGAAAATCAGCCGTTTTTGCTCGAACATTAAATGCCTCCAAATGGTATTTATTTCACTTCCCGAGCCCCTGGAAGCATGAAAATCACTTTAAACATGCTAATTTTAGCTCTAACACTGATGATCCACCTACAAATGTGAACTGACGTTCAAAAATAAAACATTTGAAAACGGACCATTTTCCACATTTCTGAAGCATGACGTAATGGGGGGGTGTTATCTCTTTTGTCGAAAATCAGCAGTTTTTGCTCGAACATTAAATGCCTCCAAATGGTATTTAATTAACTTCCCGGGGTGAAGAAACCCTTTTTGAGAACTCAGAGTGAGTAAATTGGCCATTTTCATGCACTTTTAACCATTCCATAAATCTTGTGTTTTGGGCCCCTGGAAGCATGAAAATCACTTTAAACATGCTAATTTTAGCTCTAACACTGATGATCCACCTACAAATGTGAACTGACGTTCAAAAATAAAACATTTGAAAACGGACCATTTTCCACATTTCTGAAGCATGACGTAATGGGGGGGTGTTATCTCTTTTGTCAAAAATCAGCCGTTTTTGCTCGAACATTAAATGCCTCCAAATGGTATTTAATTAACTTCCCGGGGTGAAGAAACCCTTTTTGAGAACTCAGAGTGAGTAAATTGGCCATTTTCATGCACTTTTAACCATTCCATAAATCTTGTGTTTTAGGCCCCTGGAAGCATGAAAATCACTTTAAACATGCTAATTTTAGCTCTAACACTGATGATCCACCTACAAATGTGAACTGACGTTCAAAAATAAAACATTTGAAAACGGACCATTTTCCACATTTCTGAAGCATGACGTAATGGGGGGTGTTATCTCTTTTGTCGAAAATCAGCCGTTTTTGCTCGAACATTAAATGCCTCCAAATGGTATTTATTTCACTTCCCGAGCCCCTGGAAGCATGAAAATCACTTTAAACATGCTAATTTTAGCTCTAACACTGATGATCCACCTACAAATGTGAAGTGACGTTCAAAAATAAAACATTTGAAAACGGACCATTTTCCACATTTCTGAAGCATGACGTAATGGGGGGGTGTTATCTCTTTTGTCGAAAATCAGCCATTTTTGCTCGAACATTAAATGCCTCCAAATGGTATTTAATTAACTTCCCGGGGTGAAGAAACCCTTTTTGAGTACTCAGAGTGAGTAAATTGGCCATTTTCATGCACTTTTAACCATTCCATAAATCTTGTGTTTTGGGCCCCTGGAAGCATGAAAATCACTTTAAACATGCTAATTTTAGCTCTAACACTGATGATCCACCTACAAATGTGAACTGACGTTCAAAAATAAAACATTTGAAAACGGACCATTTTCCACATTTCTGAAGCATGACGTAATGGGGGGGGTGGTATCTCTTTTGTCGAAAATCAGCCGTTTTTGCTCGAACATTAAATGCCTCCAAATGGTATTTAATTAACTTCCCGAGCCCCTGGAAGCATGAAAATCACTTTAAACATGCTAATTTTAGCTCTAACACTGATGATCCACCTACAAATGTGAACTGACGTTCAAAAATAAAACATTTGAAAACGGACCATTTTCCACATTTCTGAAGCATGACGTAATGGGGGGGTGTTATCTCTTTTGTCGAAAATCAGCAGTTTTTGCTCGAACATTAAATGCCTCCAAATGGTATTTAATTAACTTCCAGAGCCCCTGGAAGCATGAAAATCACTTTAAACATGCTAATTTTAGCTCTAACACTGATGATCCACCTACAAATGTGAAATGACGTTCAAAAATAAAACATTTGAAAACGGACCATTTTCCACATTTCTGAAGCATGACGTAATGGGGGGGTGTTATCTCTTTTGTCGAAAATCAGCCGTTTTTGCTCGAACATTAAATGCCTCCAAATGGTATTTATTTCACTTCCCGAGCCCCTGGAAGCATGAAAATCACTTTAAACATGCTAATTTTAGCTCTAACACTGATGATCCACCTACAAATGTGAACTGACGTTCAAAAATAAAACATTTGAAAACGGACCATTTTCCACATTTCTGAAGCATGACGTAATGGGGGGGTGTTATCTCTTTTGTCAAAAATCAGCCGGTTTTGCTCGAACATTAAATTCCTCCAAATGGTATTTAATTAACTTCCCGGGGTGAAGAAACCCTTTTTGAGAACTCAGAGTGAGTAAATTGGCCATTTTCATGCACTTTTAACCATTCCATAAATCTTGTGTTTTGGGCCCCTGGAAGCATGAAAATCACTTTAAACATGCTAATTTTAGCTCTAACACTGATGATCCACCTACAAATGTGAACTGACGTTCAAAAATAAAACATTTGAAAACGGACCATTTTCCACATTTCTGAAGCATGACGTAATGGGGGGTGTTATCTCTTTTGTCAAAAATCAGCCGTTTTTGCTCGAACATTAAATGCCTCCAAATGGTATTTAATTAATTCCCGAGCCCCTGGAAGCATGAAAATCACTTTAAACATGCTAATTTTAGCTCTAACACTGATGATCCACCTACAAATGTGAACTGACGTTCAAAAATAAAACATTTGAAAACGGACCATTTTCCACATTTCTGAAGCATGACGTAATGGGGGGGTGTTATCTCTTTTGTCGAAAATCAGCCGTTTTTGCTCGAACATTAAATGCCTCCAAATGGTATTTAATTAACTTCCCGAGCCCCTGGAAGCATGAAAATCACTTTAAACATGCTAATTTTAGCTCTAACACTGATGATCCACCTACAAATGTGAACTGACGTTCAAAAATAAAACATTTGAAAACGGACCATTTTCCACATTTCTGAAGCATGACGTAATGGGGGGGTGTTATCTCTTTTGTCGAAAATCAGCAGTTTTTGCTCGAACATTAAATGACTCCAAATGGTATTTAATTAACTTCCCGGGGTGAAGAAACCCTTTTTGAGAACTCAGAGTGAGTAAATTGGCCATTTTCATGCACTTTTAACCATTCCATAAATCTTGTGTTTTGGGCCCCTGGAAGCATGAAAATCACTTTAAACATGCTAATTTTAGCTCTAACACTGATGATCCACCTACAAATGTGAACTGACGTTCAAAAATAAAACATTTGAAAACGGACCATTTTCCACATTTCTGAAGCATGACGTAATGGGGGGGTGTTATCTCTTTTGTCAAAAATCTGCCGTTTTTGCTCGAACATTAAATGCCTCCAAATGGTATTTAATTAACTTCCCGGGGTGAAGAAACCCTTTTTGAGAACTCAGAGTGAGTAAATTGGCCATTTTCATGCACTTTTAACCATTCCATAAATCTTGTGTTTTGGGCCCCTGGAAGCATGAAAATCACTTTAAACATGCTAATTTTAGCTCTAACACTGATGATCCACCTACAAATGTGAACTGACGTTCAAAAATAAAACATTTGAAAACGGACCATTTTCCACATTTCTGAAGCATGACGTAATGGGGGGGTGTTATCTCTTTTGTCGAAAATCAGCCGTTTTTGCTCGAACATTAAATGCCTCCAAATGGTATTTAATTAACTTCCCGAGCCCCTGGAAGCATGAAAATCACTTTAAACATGCTAATTTTAGCTCTAACACTGATGATCCACCTACAAATGTGAACTGACGTTCAAAAATAAAACATTTGAAAACGGACCATTTTCCACATTTCTGAAGCATGACGTAAAGGGGGGGTGTTATCTCTTTTGTCGAAAATCAGCCGTTTTTGCTCGAACATTAAATGCCTCCAAATGGTATTTAATTAACTTCCCGAGCCCCTGGAAGCATGAAAATCACTTTAAACATGCTAATTTTAGCTCTAACACTGATGATCCACCTACAAATGTGAACTGACGTTCAAAAATAAAACATTTGAAAACGGACGATTTTCCACATTTCTGAAGCATGACGTAATGGGGGGTGTTATCTCTTTTGTCGAAAATCAGCCGTTTTTGCTCGAACATTAAATGCCTCCAAATGGTATTTATTTCACTTCCCGAGCCCCTGGAAGCATGAAAATCACTTTAAACATGCTAATTTTAGCTCTAACACTGATGATCCACCTACAAATGTGAACTGACGTTCAAAAATAAAACATTTGAAAACGGACCATTTTCCACATTTCTGAAGCATGACGTAATGGGGGGGTGTTATCTCTTTTGTCGAAAATCAGCAGTTTTTGCTCGAACATTAAATGCCTCCAAATGGTATTTAATTAACTTCCCGGGGTGAAGAAACCCTTTTTGAGAACTCAGAGTGAGTAAATTGGCCATTTTCATGCACTTTTAACCATTCCATAAATCTTGTGTTTTGGGCCCCTGGAAGCATGAAAATCTCTTTAAACATGCTAATTTTAGCTCTAACACTGATGATCCACCTACAAATGTGAACTGACGTTCAAAAATAAAACATTTGAAAACGGACCATTTTCCACATTTCTGAAGCATGACGTAATGGGGGGGTGTTATCTCTTTTGTCGAAAATCAGCCGTTTTTGCTCGAACATTAAATGCCTCCAAATGGTATTTAATTAACTTCCCGGGGTGAAGAAACCCCTTTTGAGTACTCAGAGTGAGTAAATTGGCCATTTTCATGCACTTTTAACCATTCCATAAATCTTGTGTTTTGGGCCCCTGGAAGCATGAAAATCACTTTAAACATGCTAATTTTAGCTCTAACACTGATGATCCACCTACAAATGTGAACTGACGTTCAAAAATAAAACATTTGAAAACGGACCATTTTCCACATTTCTGAAGCATGACGTAATGAGGGGGTGTTATCTCTTTTGTCGAAAATCAGCCGTTTTTGCTCGAACATTAAATGCCTCCAAATGGTATTTAATTAACTTCCCGAGCCCCTGGAAGCATGAAAATCACTTTAAACATGCTAATTTTAGCTCTAACACTGATGATCCACCTACAAATGTGAACTGACGTTCAAAAATAAAACATTTGAAAACGGACCATTTTCCACATTTCTGAAGCATGACGTAATGGGGGGGTGTTATCTCTTTTGTCGAAAATCAGCCGTTTTTGCTCGAACATTAAATGCCTCCAAATGGTATTTAATTAACTTCCCGGGGTGAAGAAACCCTTTTTGAGTACTCAGAGTGAGTAAATTGGCCATTTTCATGCACTTTTAACCATTCCATAAATCTTGTGTTTTGGGCCCCTGGAAGCATGAAAATCACTTTAAACATGCTAATTTTAGCTCTAACACTGATGATCCACCTACAAATGTGAACTGACGTTCAAAAATAAAACATTTGAAAACGGACCATTTTCCACATTTCTGAAGCATGACGTAATGAGGGGGTGTTATCTCTTTTGTCGAAAATCAGCCGTTTTTGCTCGAACATTAAATGCCTCCAAATGGTATTTAATTAACTTCCCGAGCCCCTGGAAGCATGAAAATCACTTTAAACATGCTAATTTTAGCTCTAACACTGATGATCCACCTACAAATGTGAACTGACGTTCAAAAATAAAACATTTGAAAAAGGACCATTTTCCACATTTCCGAAGCATGACGTAATGGGGGGGTGTTATCTCTTTTGTCGAAAATCAGCCGTTTTTGCTCGAACATTAAATGCCTCCAAATGGTATTTATTTCACTTCCCGAGCCCCTGGAAGCATGAAAATCACTTTAAACATGCTAATTTTAGCTCTAACACTGATGATCCACCTACAAATGTGAACTGACGTTCAAAAATAAAACATTTGAAAACGGACCATTTTCCACATTTCTGAAGCATGACGTAATGGGGGGGTGTTATCTCTTTTGTCGAAAATCAGCCGTTTTTGCTCGAACATTAAATGCCTCCAAATGGTATTTAATTAACTTCCCGGGGTGAAGAAACCCTTTTTGAGAACTCAGAGTGAGTAAATTGGCCATTTTCATGCACTTTTAACCATTCCATAAATCTTGTGTTTTGGGCCCCTGGAAGCATGAAAATCACTTTAAACATGCTAATTTTAGCTCTAACACTGATGATCCACCTACAAATGTGAACTGACGTTCAAAAATAAAACATTTGAAAACGGACGATTTTCCACATTTCTGAAGCATGACGTAATGGGGGGTGTTATCTCTTTTGTCGAAAATCAGCCGTTTTTGCTCGAACATTAAATGCCTCCAAATGGTATTTATTTCACTTCCCGAGCCCCTGGAAGCATGAAAATCACTTTAAACATGCTAATTTTAGCTCTAACACTGATGATCCACCTACAAATGTGAACTGACGTTCAAAAATAAAACATTTGAAAACGGACCATTTTCCACATTTCTGAAGCATGACGTAATGGGGGGGTGTTATCTCTTTTGTCGAAAATCAGCAGTTTTTGCTCGAACATTAAATGCCTCCAAATGGTATTTAATTAACTTCCGGGGTGAAGAAACCCTTTTTGAGAACTCAGAGTGAGTAAATTGGCCATTTTCATGCACTTTTAACCATTCCATAAATCTTGTGTTTTGGGCCCCTGGAAGCATGAAAATCACTTTAAACATGCTAATTTTAGCTCTAACACTGATGATCCACCTACAAATGTGAACTGACGTTCAAAAATAAAACATTTGAAAACGGACCATTTTCCACATTTCTGAAGCATGACGTAATGGGGGGGTGTTATCTCTTTTGTCAAATATCAGCCGTTTTTGCTCGAACATTAAATGCCTCCAAATGGTATTTAATTAACTTCCCGGGGTGAAGAAACCCTTTTTGAGAACTCAGAGTGAGTAAATTGGCCATTTTCATGCACTTTTAACCATTCCATAAATCTTGTGTTTTAGGCCCCTGGAAGCATGAAAATCACTTTAAACATGCTAATTTTAGCTCTAACACTGATGCTCCACCTACAAATGTGAACTGACGTTCAAAAATAAAACATTTGAAAACGGACGATTTTCCACATTTCTGAAGCATGACGTAATGGGGGGTGTTATCTCTTTTGTCGAAAATCAGCCGTTTTTGCTCGAACATTAAATGCCTCCAAATGGTATTTATTTCACTTCCCGAGCCCCTGGAAGCATGAAAATCACTTTAAACATGCTAATTTTAGCTCTAACACTGATGATCCACCTACAAATGTGAACTGACGTTCAAAAATAAAACATTTGAAAACGGACCATTTTCCACATTTCTGAAGCATGACGTAATGGGGGGGTGTTATCTCTTTTGTCGAAAATCAGCAGTTTTTGCTCGAACATTAAATGCCTCCAAATGGTATTTAATTAACTTCCCGGGGTGAAGAAACCCTTTTTGAGAACTCAGAGTGAGTAAATTGGCCATTTTCATGCACTTTTAACCATTCCATAAATCTTGTGTTTTGGGCCCCTGGAAGCATGAAAATCACTTTAAACATGCTAATTTTAGCTCTAACACTGATGATCCACCTACAAATGTGAACTGACGTTCAAAAATAAAACATTTGAAAACGGACCATTTTCCACATTTCTGAAGCATGACGTAATGGGGGGGTGTTATCTCTTTTGTCAAAAATCAGCCGTTTTTGCTCGAACATTAAATGCCTCCAAATGGTATTTAATTAACTTCCCGGGGTGAAGAAACCCTTTTTGAGAACTCAGAGTGAGTAAATTGGCCATTTTCATGCACTTTTAACCATTCCATAAATCTTGTGTTTTAGGCCCCTGGAAGCATGAAAATCACTTTAAACATGCTAATTTTAGCTCTAACACTGATGATCCACCTACAAATGTGAACTGACGTTCAAAAATAAAACATTTGAAAACGGACCATTTTCCACATTTCTGAAGCATGACGTAATGGGGGGGGTGTTATCTCTTTTGTCGAAAATCAGCCGTTTTTGCTCGAACATTAAATGCCTCCAAATGGTATTTAATTAACTTCCCGAGCCCCTGGAAGCATGAAAATCACTTTAAACATGCTAATTTTAGCTCTAACACTGATGATCCACCTACAAATGTGAACTGACGTTCAAAAATAAAACATTTGAAAACGGACCATTTTCCACATTTCTGAAGCATGACGTAATGGGGGGGGTGTTATCTCTTTTGTCGAAAATCAGCAGTTTTTGCTCGAACATTAAATGCCTCCAAATGGTATTTAATTAACTTCCCGAGCCCCTGGAAGCATGAAAATCACTTTAAACATGCTAATTTTAGCTCTAACACTGATGATCCACCTACAAATGTGAAATGACGTTCAAAAATAAAACATTTGAAAACGGACCATTTTCCACATTTCTGAAGCATGACGTAATGGGGGGGTGTTATCTCTTTTGTCGAAAATCAGCCGTTTTTGCTCGAACATTAAATGCCTCCAAATGGTATTTAATTAACTTCCCGAGCCCCTGGAAGCATGAAAATCACTTTAAACATGCTAATTTTAGCTCTAACACTGATGATCCACCTACAAATGTGAACTGACGTTCAAAAATAAAACATTTGAAAACGGACCATTTTCCACATTTCTGAAGCATGACGTAATGGGGGGGTGTTATCTCTTTTGTCGAAAATCAGCCGTTTTTGCTCGAACATTAAATTCCTCCAAATGGTATTTAATTAACTTCCCGGGGTGAAGAAACCCTTTTTGAGAACTCAGAGTGAGTAAATTGGCCATTTTCATGCACTTTTAACCATTCCATAAATCTTGTGTTTTGGGCCCCTGGAAGCATGAAAATCACTTTAAACATGCTAATTTTAGCTCTAACACTGATGATCCACCTACAAATGTGAACTGACGTTCAAAAATAAAACATTTGAAAACGGACCATTTTCCACATTTCTGAAGCATGACGTAATGGGGGGTGTTATCTCTTTTGTCGAAAATCAGCCGTTTTTGCTCGAACATTAAATGCCTCCAAATGGTATTTAATTAACTTCCCGAGCCCCTGGAAGCATGAAAATCACTTTAAACATGCTAATTTTAGCTCTAACACTGATGATCCACCTACAAATGTGAACTGACGTTCAAAAATAAAACATTTGAAAACGGACCATTTTCCACATTTCTTAAGCATGACGTAATGGGGGGGTGTCATCTCTTTTGTCGAAAATCAGCCGTTTTTGCTCGAACATTAAATGCCTCCAAATGGTATTTAATTAACTTCCCGAGCCCCTGGAAGCATGAAAATCACTTTAAACATGCTAATTTTAGCTCTAACACTGATGATCCACCTACAAATGTGAACTGACGTTCAAAAATAAAACATTTGAAAACGGACCATTTTCCACATTTCTGAAGCATGACGTAATGGGGGGGTGTTATCTCTTTTGTCGAAAATCAGCCGTTTTTGCTCGAACATTAAATGCCTCCAAATGGTATTTAATTAACTTCCCGAGCCCCTGGAAGCATGAAAATCACTTTAAACATGCTAATTTTAGCTCTAACACTGATGATCCACCTACAAATGTGAACTGACGTTCAAAAATAAAACATTTGAAAACGGACCATTTTCCACATTTCTGAAGCATGACGTAATGGGGGGGTGTTATCTCTTTTGTCGAAAATCAGCAGTTTTTGCTCGAACATTAAATGACTCCAAATGGTATTTAATTAACTTCCCGGGGTGAAGAAACCCTTTTTGAGAACTCAGAGTGAGTAAATTGGCCATTTTCATGCACTTTTAACCATTCCATAAATCTTGTGTTTTGGGCCCCTGGAAGCATGAAAATCACTTTAAACATGCTAATTTTAGCTCTAACACTGATGATCCACCTACAAATGTGAACTGACGTTCAAAAATAAAACATTTGAAAACGGACCATTTTCCACATTTCTGAAGCATGACGTAATGGGGGGTGTTATCTCTTTTGTCAAAAATCAGCCGTTTTTGCTCGAACATTAAATGCCTCCAAATGGTATTTAATTAATTCCCGAGCCCCTGGAAGCATGAAAATCACTTTAAACATGCTAATTTTAGCTCTAACACTGATGATCCACCTACAAATGTGAACTGACGTTCAAAAATAAAACATTTGAAAACGGACCATTTTCCACATTTCTGAAGCATGACGTAATGGGGGGGTGTTATCTCTTTTGTCGAAAATCAGCCGTTTTTGCTCGAACATTAAATGCCTCCAAATGGTATTTAATTAACTTCCCGAGCCCCTGGAAGCATGAAAATCACTTTAAACATGCTAATTTTAGCTCTAACACTGATGATCCACCTACAAATGTGAACTGACGTTCAAAAATAAAACATTTGAAAACGGACCATTTTCCACATTTCTGAAGCATGACGTAATGGGGGGGTGTTATCTCTTTTGTCGAAAATCAGCAGTTTTTGCTCGAACATTAAATGACTCCAAATGGTATTTAATTAACTTCCCGGGGTGAAGAAACCCTTTTTGAGAACTCAGAGTGAGTAAATTGGCCATTTTCATGCACTTTTAACCATTCCATAAATCTTGTGTTTTGGGCCCCTGGAAGCATGAAAATCACTTTAAACATGCTAATTTTAGCTCTAACACTGATGATCCACCTACAAATGTGAACTGACGTTCAAAAATAAAACATTTGAAAACGGACCATTTTCCACATTTCTGAAGCATGACGTAATGGGGGGGTGTTATCTCTTTTGTCAAAAATCTGCCGTTTTTGCTCGAACATTAAATGCCTCCAAATGGTATTTAATTAACTTCCCGGGGTGAAGAAACCCTTTTTGAGAACTCAGAGTGAGTAAATTGGCCATTTTCATGCACTTTTAACCATTCCATAAATCTTGTGTTTTGGGCCCCTGGAAGCATGAAAATCACTTTAAACATGCTAATTTTAGCTCTAACACTGATGATCCACCTACAAATGTGAACTGACGTTCAAAAATAAAACATTTGAAAACGGACCATTTTCCACATTTCTGAAGCATGACGTAATGGGGGGGTGTTATCTCTTTTGTCGAAAATCAGCCGTTTTTGCTCGAACATTAAATGCCTCCAAATGGTATTTAATTAACTTCCCGAGCCCCTGGAAGCATGAAAATCACTTTAAACATGCTAATTTTAGCTCTAACACTGATGATCCACCTACAAATGTGAACTGACGTTCAAAAATAAAACATTTGAAAACGGACCATTTTCCACATTTCTGAAGCATGACGTAAAGGGGGGGTGTTATCTCTTTTGTCGAAAATCAGCCGTTTTTGCTCGAACATTAAATGCCTCCAAATGGTATTTAATTAACTTCCCGAGCCCCTGGAAGCATGAAAATCACTTTAAACATGCTAATTTTAGCTCTAACACTGATGATCCACCTACAAATGTGAACTGACGTTCAAAAATAAAACATTTGAAAACGGACGATTTTCCACATTTCTGAAGCATGACGTAATGGGGGGTGTTATCTCTTTTGTCGAAAATCAGCCGTTTTTGCTCGAACATTAAATGCCTCCAAATGGTATTTATTTCACTTCCCGAGCCCCTGGAAGCATGAAAATCACTTTAAACATGCTAATTTTAGCTCTAACACTGATGATCCACCTACAAATGTGAACTGACGTTCAAAAATAAAACATTTGAAAACGGACCATTTTCCACATTTCTGAAGCATGACGTAATGGGGGGGTGTTATCTCTTTTGTCGAAAATCAGCAGTTTTTGCTCGAACATTAAATGCCTCCAAATGGTATTTAATTAACTTCCCGGGGTGAAGAAACCCTTTTTGAGAACTCAGAGTGAGTAAATTGGCCATTTTCATGCACTTTTAACCATTCCATAAATCTTGTGTTTTGGGCCCCTGGAAGCATGAAAATCTCTTTAAACATGCTAATTTTAGCTCTAACACTGATGATCCACCTACAAATGTGAACTGACGTTCAAAAATAAAACATTTGAAAACGGACCATTTTCCACATTTCTGAAGCATGACGTAATGGGGGGGTGTTATCTCTTTTGTCGAAAATCAGCCGTTTTTGCTCGAACATTAAATGCCTCCAAATGGTATTTAATTAACTTCCCGGGGTGAAGAAACCCCTTTTGAGTACTCAGAGTGAGTAAATTGGCCATTTTCATGCACTTTTAACCATTCCATAAATCTTGTGTTTTGGGCCCCTGGAAGCATGAAAATCACTTTAAACATGCTAATTTTAGCTCTAACACTGATGATCCACCTACAAATGTGAACTGACGTTCAAAAATAAAACATTTGAAAACGGACCATTTTCCACATTTCTGAAGCATGACGTAATGAGGGGGTGTTATCTCTTTTGTCGAAAATCAGCCGTTTTTGCTCGAACATTAAATGCCTCCAAATGGTATTTAATTAACTTCCCGAGCCCCTGGAAGCATGAAAATCACTTTAAACATGCTAATTTTAGCTCTAACACTGATGATCCACCTACAAATGTGAACTGACGTTCAAAAATAAAACATTTGAAAACGGACCATTTTCCACATTTCTGAAGCATGACGTAATGGGGGGGTGTTATCTCTTTTGTCGAAAATCAGCCGTTTTTGCTCGAACATTAAATGCCTCCAAATGGTATTTAATTAACTTCCCGGGGTGAAGAAACCCTTTTTGAGTACTCAGAGTGAGTAAATTGGCCATTTTCATGCACTTTTAACCATTCCATAAATCTTGTGTTTTGGGCCCCTGGAAGCATGAAAATCACTTTAAACATGCTAATTTTAGCTCTAACACTGATGATCCACCTACAAATGTGAACTGACGTTCAAAAATAAAACATTTGAAAACGGACCATTTTCCACATTTCTGAAGCATGACGTAATGAGGGGGTGTTATCTCTTTTGTCGAAAATCAGCCGTTTTTGCTCGAACATTAAATGCCTCCAAATGGTATTTAATTAACTTCCCGAGCCCCTGGAAGCATGAAAATCACTTTAAACATGCTAATTTTAGCTCTAACACTGATGATCCACCTACAAATGTGAACTGACGTTCAAAAATAAAACATTTGAAAAAGGACCATTTTCCACATTTCCGAAGCATGACGTAATGGGGGGGTGTTATCTCTTTTGTCGAAAATCAGCCGTTTTTGCTCGAACATTAAATGCCTCCAAATGGTATTTATTTCACTTCCCGAGCCCCTGGAAGCATGAAAATCACTTTAAACATGCTAATTTTAGCTCTAACACTGATGATCCACCTACAAATGTGAACTGACGTTCAAAAATAAAACATTTGAAAACGGACCATTTTCCACATTTCTGAAGCATGACGTAATGGGGGGGTGTTATCTCTTTTGTCGAAAATCAGCCGTTTTTGCTCGAACATTAAATGCCTCCAAATGGTATTTAATTAACTTCCCGGGGTGAAGAAACCCTTTTTGAGAACTCAGAGTGAGTAAATTGGCCATTTTCATGCACTTTTAACCATTCCATAAATCTTGTGTTTTGGGCCCCTGGAAGCATGAAAATCACTTTAAACATGCTAATTTTAGCTCTAACACTGATGATCCACCTACAAATGTGAACTGACGTTCAAAAATAAAACATTTGAAAACGGACGATTTTCCACATTTCTGAAGCATGACGTAATGGGGGGTGTTATCTCTTTTGTCGAAAATCAGCCGTTTTTGCTCGAACATTAAATGCCTCCAAATGGTATTTATTTCACTTCCCGAGCCCCTGGAAGCATGAAAATCACTTTAAACATGCTAATTTTAGCTCTAACACTGATGATCCACCTACAAATGTGAACTGACGTTCAAAAATAAAACATTTGAAAACGGACCATTTTCCACATTTCTGAAGCATGACGTAATGGGGGGGTGTTATCTCTTTTGTCGAAAATCAGCAGTTTTTGCTCGAACATTAAATGCCTCCAAATGGTATTTAATTAACTTCCGGGGTGAAGAAACCCTTTTTGAGAACTCAGAGTGAGTAAATTGGCCATTTTCATGCACTTTTAACCATTCCATAAATCTTGTGTTTTGGGCCCCTGGAAGCATGAAAATCACTTTAAACATGCTAATTTTAGCTCTAACACTGATGATCCACCTACAAATGTGAACTGACGTTCAAAAATAAAACATTTGAAAACGGACCATTTTCCACATTTCTGAAGCATGACGTAATGGGGGGGTGTTATCTCTTTTGTCAAATATCAGCCGTTTTTGCTCGAACATTAAATGCCTCCAAATGGTATTTAATTAACTTCCCGGGGTGAAGAAACCCTTTTTGAGAACTCAGAGTGAGTAAATTGGCCATTTTCATGCACTTTTAACCATTCCATAAATCTTGTGTTTTAGGCCCCTGGAAGCATGAAAATCACTTTAAACATGCTAATTTTAGCTCTAACACTGATGCTCCACCTACAAATGTGAACTGACGTTCAAAAATAAAACATTTGAAAACGGACGATTTTCCACATTTCTGAAGCATGACGTAATGGGGGGTGTTATCTCTTTTGTCGAAAATCAGCCGTTTTTGCTCGAACATTAAATGCCTCCAAATGGTATTTATTTCACTTCCCGAGCCCCTGGAAGCATGAAAATCACTTTAAACATGCTAATTTTAGCTCTAACACTGATGATCCACCTACAAATGTGAACTGACGTTCAAAAATAAAACATTTGAAAACGGACCATTTTCCACATTTCTGAAGCATGACGTAATGGGGGGGTGTTATCTCTTTTGTCGAAAATCAGCAGTTTTTGCTCGAACATTAAATGCCTCCAAATGGTATTTAATTAACTTCCCGGGGTGAAGAAACCCTTTTTGAGAACTCAGAGTGAGTAAATTGGCCATTTTCATGCACTTTTAACCATTCCATAAATCTTGTGTTTTGGGCCCCTGGAAGCATGAAAATCACTTTAAACATGCTAATTTTAGCTCTAACACTGATGATCCACCTACAAATGTGAACTGACGTTCAAAAATAAAACATTTGAAAACGGACCATTTTCCACATTTCTGAAGCATGACGTAATGGGGGGGTGTTATCTCTTTTGTCAAAAATCAGCCGTTTTTGCTCGAACATTAAATGCCTCCAAATGGTATTTAATTAACTTCCCGGGGTGAAGAAACCCTTTTTGAGAACTCAGAGTGAGTAAATTGGCCATTTTCATGCACTTTTAACCATTCCATAAATCTTGTGTTTTAGGCCCCTGGAAGCATGAAAATCACTTTAAACATGCTAATTTTAGCTCTAACACTGATGATCCACCTACAAATGTGAACTGACGTTCAAAAATAAAACATTTGAAAACGGACCATTTTCCACATTTCTGAAGCATGACGTAATGGGGGGTGTTATCTCTTTTGTCGAAAATCAGCCGTTTTTGCTCGAACATTAAATGCCTCCAAATGGTATTTATTTCACTTCCCGAGCCCCTGGAAGCATGAAAATCACTTTAAACATGCTAATTTTAGCTCTAACACTGATGATCCACCTACAAATGTGAAGTGACGTTCAAAAATAAAACATTTGAAAACGGACCATTTTCCACATTTCTGAAGCATGACGTAATGGGGGGGTGTTATCTCTTTTGTCGAAAATCAGCCATTTTTGCTCGAACATTAAATGCCTCCAAATGGTATTTAATTAACTTCCCGGGGTGAAGAAACCCTTTTTGAGTACTCAGAGTGAGTAAATTGGCCATTTTCATGCACTTTTAACCATTCCATAAATCTTGTGTTTTGGGCCCCTGGAAGCATGAAAATCACTTTAAACATGCTAATTTTAGCTCTAACACTGATGATCCACCTACAAATGTGAACTGACGTTCAAAAATAAAACATTTGAAAACGGACCATTTTCCACATTTCTGAAGCATGACGTAATGGGGGGGGTGGTATCTCTTTTGTCGAAAATCAGCCGTTTTTGCTCGAACATTAAATGCCTCCAAATGGTATTTAATTAACTTCCCGAGCCCCTGGAAGCATGAAAATCACTTTAAACATGCTAATTTTAGCTCTAACACTGATGATCCACCTACAAATGTGAACTGACGTTCAAAAATAAAACATTTGAAAACGGACCATTTTCCACATTTCTGAAGCATGACGTAATGGGGGGGTGTTATCTCTTTTGTCGAAAATCAGCAGTTTTTGCTCGAACATTAAATGCCTCCAAATGGTATTTAATTAACTTCCAGAGCCCCTGGAAGCATGAAAATCACTTTAAACATGCTAATTTTAGCTCTAACACTGATGATCCACCTACAAATGTGAAATGACGTTCAAAAATAAAACATTTGAAAACGGACCATTTTCCACATTTCTGAAGCATGACGTAATGGGGGGGTGTTATCTCTTTTGTTGAAAATCAGCCGTTTTTGCTCGAACATTAAATGCCTCCAAATGGTATTTATTTCACTTCCCGAGCCCCTGGAAGCATGAAAATCACTTTAAACATGCTAATTTTAGCTCTAACACTGATGATCCACCTACAAATGTGAACTGACGTTCAAAAATAAAACATTTGAAAACGGACCATTTTCCACATTTCTGAAGCATGACGTAATGGGGGGGTGTTATCTCTTTTGTCGAAAATCAGCCGTTTTTGCTCGAACATTAAATTCCTCCAAATGGTATTTAATTAACTTCCCGGGGTGAAGAAACCCTTTTTGAGAACTCAGAGTGAGTAAATTGGCCATTTTCATGCACTTTTAACCATTCCATAAATCTTGTGTTTTGGGCCCCTGGAAGCATGAAAATCACTTTAAACATGCTAATTTTAGCTCTAACACTGATGATCCACCTACAAATGTGAACTGACGTTCAAAAATAAAACATTTGAAAACGGACCATTTTCCACATTTCTGAAGCATGACGTAATGGGGGGTGTTATCTCTTTTGTCAAAAATCAGCCGTTTTTGCTCGAACATTAAATGCCTCCAAATGGTATTTAATTAATTCCCGAGCCCCTGGAAGCATGAAAATCACTTTAAACATGCTAATTTTAGCTCTAACACTGATGATCCACCTACAAATGTGAACTGACGTTCAAAAATAAAACATTTGAAAACGGACCATTTTCCACATTTCTGAAGCATGACGTAATGGGGGGGTGTTATCTCTTTTGTCGAAAATCAGCCGTTTTTGCTCGAACATTAAATGCCTCCAAATGGTATTTAATTAACTTCCCGAGCCCCTGGAAGCATGAAAATCACTTTAAACATGCTAATTTTAGCTCTAACACTGATGATCCACCTACAAATGTGAACTGACGTTCAAAAATAAAACATTTGAAAACGGACCATTTTCCACATTTCTGAAGCATGACGTAATGGGGGGGTGTTATCTCTTTTGTCGAAAATCAGCAGTTTTTGCTCGAACATTAAATGACTCCAAATGGTATTTAATTAACTTCCCGGGGTGAAGAAACCCTTTTTGAGAACTCAGAGTGAGTAAATTGGCCATTTTCATGCACTTTTAACCATTCCATAAATCTTGTGTTTTGGGCCCCTGGAAGCATGAAAATCACTTTAAACATGCTAATTTTAGCTCTAACACTGATGATCCACCTACAAATGTGAACTGACGTTCAAAAATAAAACATTTGAAAACGGACCATTTTCCACATTTCTGAAGCATGACGTAATGGGGGGGTGTTATCTCTTTTGTCAAAAATCTGCCGTTTTTGCTCGAACATTAAATGCCTCCAAATGGTATTTAATTAACTTCCCGGGGTGAAGAAACCCTTTTTGAGAACTCAGAGTGAGTAAATTGGCCATTTTCATGCACTTTTAACCATTCCATAAATCTTGTGTTTTGGGCCCCTGGAAGCATGAAAATCACTTTAAACATGCTAATTTTAGCTCTAACACTGATGATCCACCTACAAATGTGAACTGACGTTCAAAAATAAAACATTTGAAAACGGACCATTTTCCACATTTCTGAAGCATGACGTAATGGGGGGGGTGTTATCTCTTTTGTCGAAAATCAGCCGTTTTTGCTCGAACATTAAATGCCTCCAAATGGTATTTAATTAACTTCCCGAGCCCCTGGAAGCATGAAAATCACTTTAAACATGCTAATTTTAGCTCTAACACTGATGATCCACCTACAAATGTGAACTGACGTTCAAAAATAAAACATTTGAAAACGGACCATTTTCCACATTTCTGAAGCATGACGTAAAGGGGGGGTGTTATCTCTTTTGTCGAAAATCAGCCGTTTTTGCTCGAACATTAAATGCCTCCAAATGGTATTTAATTAACTTCCCGAGCCCCTGGAAGCATGAAAATCACTTTAAACATGCTAATTTTAGCTCTAACACTGATGATCCACCTACAAATGTGAACTGACGTTCAAAAATAAAACATTTGAAAACGGACCATTTTCCACATTTCTGAAGCATGACGTAATGGGGGGGTGTTATCTCTTTTGTCGAAAATCAGCCTTTTTGCTCGAACATTAAATGCCTCCAAATGGTATTTATTTCACTTCCCGAGCCCCTGGAAGCATGAAAATCACTTTAAACATGCTAATTTTAGCTCTAACACTGATGATCCACCTACAAATGTGAACTGACGTTCAAAAATAAAACATTTGAAAACGGACCATTTTCCACATTTCTGAAGCATGACGTAATGGGGGGGTGTTATCTCTTTTGTCGAAAATCAGCCGTTTTTGCTCGAACATTAAATGCCTCCAAATGGTATTTAATTAACTTCCCGGGGTGAAGAAACCCTTTTTGAGAACTCAGAGTGAGTAAATTGGCCATTTTCATGCACTTTTAACCATTCCATAAATCTTGTGTTTTGGGCCCCTGGAAGCATGAAAATCACTTTAAACATGCTAATTTTAGCTCTAACACTGATGATCCACCTACAAATGTGAACTGACGTTCAAAAATAAAACATTTGAAAACGGACGATTTTCCACATTTCTGAAGCATGACGTAATGGGGGGTGTTATCTCTTTTGTCGAAAATCAGCCGTTTTTGCTCGAACATTAAATGCCTCCAAATGGTATTTATTTCACTTCCCGAGCCCCTGGAAGCATGAAAATCACTTTAAACATGCTAATTTTAGCTCTAACACTGATGATCCACCTACAAATGTGAACTGACGTTCAAAAATAAAACATTTGAAAACGGACCATTTTCCACATTTCTGAAGCATGACGTAATGGGGGGGTGTTATCTCTTTTGTCGAAAATCAGCAGTTTTTGCTCGAACATTAAATGCCTCCAAATGGTATTTAATTAACTTCCCGGGGTGAAGAAACCCTTTTTGAGAACTCAGAGTGAGTAAATTGGCCATTTTCATGCACTTTTAACCATTCCATAAATCTTGTGTTTTGGGCCCCTGGAAGCATGAAAATCACTTTAAACATGCTAATTTTAGCTCTAACACTGATGATCCACCTACAAATGTGAACTGACGTTCAAAAATAAAACATTTGAAAACGGACCATTTTCCACATTTCTGAAGCATGACGTAATGGGGGGTGTTATCTCTTTTGTCGAAAATCAGCCGTTTTTGCTCGAACATTAAACGCCTCCAAATGGTATTTATTTCACTTCCCGAGCCCCTGGAAGCATGAAAATCACTTTAAACATGCTAATTTTAGCTCTAACACTGATGATCCACCTACAAATGTGAACTGACGTTCAAAAATAAAACATTTGAAAACGGACCATTTTCCACATTTCTGAAGCATGACGTAATGGGGGGGTGTTATCTCTTTTGTCGAAAATCAGCCATTTTTGCTCGAACATTAACTGCCTCCAAATGGTATTTAATTAACTTCCCGGGGTGAAGAAACCCTTTTTGAGTACTCAGAGTGAGTAAATTGGCCATTTTCATGCACTTTTAACCATTCCATAAATCTTGTGTTTTGGGCCCCTGGAAGCATGAAAATCACTTTAAACATGCTAATTTTAGCTCTAACACTGATGATCCACCTACAAATGTGAACTGACGTTCAAAAATAAAACATTTGAAAACGGACGATTTTCCACATTTCTGAAGCATGACGTAATGGGGGGGTGTTATCTCTTTTGTCGAAAATCAGCCGTTTTTGCTCGAACATTAAATGCCTCCAAATGGTATTTAATTAACTTCCCGAGCCCCTGGAAGCATGAAAATCACTTTAAACATGCTAATTTTAGCTCTAACACTGATGATCCACCTACAAATGTGAACTGACGTTCAAAAATAAAACATTTGAAAACGCACCATTTTCCACATTTCTGAAGCATGACGTAATGGGGGGGTGTTATCTCTTTTGTCAAAAATCAGCCGTTTTTGCTCGAACATTAAATGCCTCCAAATGGTATTTAATTAACTTCCCGGGGTGAAGAAACCCTTTTTGAGAACTCAGAGTGAGTAAATTGGCCATTTTCAAGCACTTTTAACCATTCCATAAATCTTGTGTTTTGGGCCCCTGGAAGCATGAAAATCACTTTAAACATGCTAATTTTAGCTCTAACACTGATGATCCACCTACAAATGTGAACTGACGTTCAAAAATAAAACATTTGAAAACGGACCATTTTCCACATTTCTGAAGCATGACGTAATGGGGGGTGTTATCTCTTTTGTCGAAAATCAGCCGTTTTTGCTCGAACATTAAATGCCTCCAAATGGTATTTATTTCACTTCCCGAGCCCCTGGAAGCATGAAAATCACTTTAAACATGCTAATTTTAGCTCTAACACTGATGATCCACCTACAAATGTGAACTGACGTTCAAAAATAAAACATTTGAAAACGGACCATTTTCCACATTTCTGAAGCATGACGTAATGGGGGGGTGTTATCTCTTTTGTCGAAAATCAGTCGTTTTTGCTCGAACATTAAATGCCTCCAAATGGTATTTAATTAACTTCCCGGGGTGAAGAAACCCTTTTTGAGTACTCAGAGTGAGTAAATTGGCCATTTTCATGCACTTTTAACCATTCCATAAATCTTGTGTTTTGGGCCCCTGGAAGCATGAAAATCACTTTAAACATGCTAATTTTAGCTCTAACACTGATGATCCACCTACAAATGTGAACTGACGTTCAAAAATAAAACATTTGAAAACGGACGATTTTCCACATTTCTGAAGCATGACGTAATGGGGGGTGTTATCTCTTTTGTCGAAAATCAGCCGTTTTTGCTCGAACATTAAATGCCTCCAAATGGTATTTATTTCACTTCCCGAGCCCCTGGAAGCATGAAAATCACTTTAAACATGCTAATTTTAGCTCTAACACTGATGATCCACCTACAAATGTGAACTGACGTTCAAAAATAAAACATTTGAAAACGGACCATTTTCCACATTTCTGAAGCATGACGTAATGGGGGGGTGTTATCTCTTTTGTCGAAAATCAGCCGTTTTTGCTCGAACATTAAATGCCTCCAAATGGTATTTAATTAACTTCCCGAGCCCCTGGAAGCATGAAAATCACTTTAAACATGCTAATTTTAGCTCTAACACTGATGATCCACCTACAAATGTGAACTGACGTTCAAAAATAAAACATTTGAAAACGGACCATTTTCCACATTTCTGAAGCATGACGTAATGGGGGGGTGTTATCTCTTTTGTCGAAAATCAGCCGTTTTTGCTCGAACATTAAATGCCTTCAAATGGTATTTAATTAACTTCCCGAGCCCCTGGAAGCATGAAAATCACTCTAAACATGCTAATTTTAGCTCTAACACTGATGATCCACCTACAAATGTGAACTGACGTTCAAAAATAAAACATTTGAAAACGGACCATTTTCCACATTTCTGAAGCATGACGTAATGGGGGGTGTTATCTCTTTTGTCGAAAATCAGCCGTTTTTGCTCGAACATTAAATGCCTCCAAATGGTATTTATTTCACTTCCCGAGCCCCTGGAAGCATGAAAATCACTTTAAACATGCTAATTTTAGCTCTAACACTGATGATCCACCTACAAATGTGAACTGACGTTCAAAAATAAAACATTTGAAAACGGACGATTTTCCACATTTCTGAAGCATGACGTAATGGGGGGTGTTATCTCTTTTGTCGAAAATCAGCCGTTTTTGCTCGAACATTAAATGCCTCCAAATGGTATTTATTTCACTTCCCGAGCCCCTGGAAGCATGAAAATCACTTTAAACATGCTAATTGTAGCTCTAACACTGATGATCCACCTACAAATGTGAACTGACGTTCAAAAATAAAACATTTGAAAACGGACCATTTTCCACATTTCTGAAGCATGACGTAATGGGGGGGTGTTATCTCTTTTGTCGAAAATCAGCAGTTTTTGCTCGAACATTAAATGCCTCCAAATGGTATTTAATTAACTTCCCGGGGTGAAGAAACCCTTTTTGAGAACTCAGAGTGAGTAAATTGGCCATTTTCATGCACTTTTAACCATTCCATAAATCTTGTGTTTTGGGCCCCTGGAAGCATGAAAATCTCTTTAAACATGCTAATTTTAGCTCTAACACTGATGATCCACCTACAAATGTGAACTGACGTTCAAAAATAAAACATTTGAAAACGGACCATTTTCCACATTTCTGAAGCATGACGTAATGGGGGGGTGTTATCTCTTTTGTCGAAAATCAGCCGTTTTTGCTCGAACATTAAATGCCTCCAAATGGTATTTAATTAACTTCCCGGGGTGAAGAAACCCCTTTTGAGTACTCAGAGTGAGTAAATTGGCCATTTTCATGCACTTTTAACCATTCCATAAATCTTGTGTTTTGGGCCCCTGGAAGCATGAAAATCACTTTAAACATGCTAATTTTAGCTCTAACACTGATGATCCACCTACAAATGTGAACTGACGTTCAAAAATAAAACATTTGAAAACGGACCATTTTCCACATTTCTGAAGCATGACGTAATGAGGGGGTGTTATCTCTTTTGTCGAAAATCAGCCGTTTTTGCTCGAACATTAAATGCCTCCAAATGGTATTTAATTAACTTCCCGAGCCCCTGGAAGCATGAAAATCACTTTAAACATGCTAATTTTAGCTCTAACACTGATGATCCACCTACAAATGTGAACTGACGTTCAAAAATAAAACATTTGAAAACGGACCATTTTCCACATTTCTGAAGCATGACGTAATGGGGGGGTGTTATCTCTTTTGTCGAAAATCAGCCGTTTTTGCTCGAACATTAAATGCCTCCAAATGGTATTTAATTAACTTCCCGGGGTGAAGAAACCCTTTTTGAGTACTCAGAGTGAGTAAATTGGCCATTTTCATGCACTTTTAACCATTCCATAAATCTTGTGTTTTGGGCCCCTGGAAGCATGAAAATCACTTTAAACATGCTAATTTTAGCTCTAACACTGATGATCCACCTACAAATGTGAACTGACGTTCAAAAATAAAACATTTGAAAACGGACCATTTTCCACATTTCTGAAGCATGACGTAATGAGGGGGTGTTATCTCTTTTGTCGAAAATCAGCCGTTTTTGCTCGAACATTAAATGCCTCCAAATGGTATTTAATTAACTTCCCGAGCCCCTGGAAGCATGAAAATCACTTTAAACATGCTAATTTTAGCTCTAACACTGATGATCCACCTACAAATGTGAACTGACGTTCAAAAATAAAACATTTGAAAAAGGACCATTTTCCACATTTCCGAAGCATGACGTAATGGGGGGGTGTTATCTCTTTTGTCGAAAATCAGCCGTTTTTGCTCGAACATTAAATGCCTCCAAATGGTATTTATTTCACTTCCCGAGCCCCTGGAAGCATGAAAATCACTTTAAACATGCTAATTTTAGCTCTAACACTGATGATCCACCTACAAATGTGAACTGACGTTCAAAAATAAAACATTTGAAAACGGACCATTTTCCACATTTCTGAAGCATGACGTAATGGGGGGGTGTTATCTCTTTTGTCGAAAATCAGCCGTTTTTGCTCGAACATTAAATGCCTCCAAATGGTATTTAATTAACTTCCCGGGGTGAAGAAACCCTTTTTGAGAACTCAGAGTGAGTAAATTGGCCATTTTCATGCACTTTTAACCATTCCATAAATCTTGTGTTTTGGGCCCCTGGAAGCATGAAAATCACTTTAAACATGCTAATTTTAGCTCTAACACTGATGATCCACCTACAAATGTGAACTGACGTTCAAAAATAAAACATTTGAAAACGGACGATTTTCCACATTTCTGAAGCATGACGTAATGGGGGGTGTTATCTCTTTTGTCGAAAATCAGCCGTTTTTGCTCGAACATTAAATGCCTCCAAATGGTATTTATTTCACTTCCCGAGCCCCTGGAAGCATGAAAATCACTTTAAACATGCTAATTTTAGCTCTAACACTGATGATCCACCTACAAATGTGAACTGACGTTCAAAAATAAAACATTTGAAAACGGACCATTTTCCACATTTCTGAAGCATGACGTAATGGGGGGGTGTTATCTCTTTTGTCGAAAATCAGCAGTTTTTGCTCGAACATTAAATGCCTCCAAATGGTATTTAATTAACTTCCGGGGTGAAGAAACCCTTTTTGAGAACTCAGAGTGAGTAAATTGGCCATTTTCATGCACTTTTAACCATTCCATAAATCTTGTGTTTTGGGCCCCTGGAAGCATGAAAATCACTTTAAACATGCTAATTTTAGCTCTAACACTGATGATCCACCTACAAATGTGAACTGACGTTCAAAAATAAAACATTTGAAAACGGACCATTTTCCACATTTCTGAAGCATGACGTAATGGGGGGGTGTTATCTCTTTTGTCAAATATCAGCCGTTTTTGCTCGAACATTAAATGCCTCCAAATGGTATTTAATTAACTTCCCGGGGTGAAGAAACCCTTTTTGAGAACTCAGAGTGAGTAAATTGGCCATTTTCATGCACTTTTAACCATTCCATAAATCTTGTGTTTTAGGCCCCTGGAAGCATGAAAATCACTTTAAACATGCTAATTTTAGCTCTAACACTGATGCTCCACCTACAAATGTGAACTGACGTTCAAAAATAAAACATTTGAAAACGGACGATTTTCCACATTTCTGAAGCATGACGTAATGGGGGGTGTTATCTCTTTTGTCGAAAATCAGCCGTTTTTGCTCGAACATTAAATGCCTCCAAATGGTATTTATTTCACTTCCCGAGCCCCTGGAAGCATGAAAATCACTTTAAACATGCTAATTTTAGCTCTAACACTGATGATCCACCTACAAATGTGAACTGACGTTCAAAAATAAAACATTTGAAAACGGACCATTTTCCACATTTCTGAAGCATGACGTAATGGGGGGGTGTTATCTCTTTTGTCGAAAATCAGCAGTTTTTGCTCGAACATTAAATGCCTCCAAATGGTATTTAATTAACTTCCCGGGGTGAAGAAACCCTTTTTGAGAACTCAGAGTGAGTAAATTGGCCATTTTCATGCACTTTTAACCATTCCATAAATCTTGTGTTTTGGGCCCCTGGAAGCATGAAAATCACTTTAAACATGCTAATTTTAGCTCTAACACTGATGATCCACCTACAAATGTGAACTGACGTTCAAAAATAAAACATTTGAAAACGGACCATTTTCCACATTTCTGAAGCATGACGTAATGGGGGGGTGTTATCTCTTTTGTCAAAAATCAGCCGTTTTTGCTCGAACATTAAATGCCTCCAAATGGTATTTAATTAACTTCCCGGGGTGAAGAAACCCTTTTTGAGAACTCAGAGTGAGTAAATTGGCCATTTTCATGCACTTTTAACCATTCCATAAATCTTGTGTTTTAGGCCCCTGGAAGCATGAAAATCACTTTAAACATGCTAATTTTAGCTCTAACACTGATGATCCACCTACAAATGTGAACTGACGTTCAAAAATAAAACATTTGAAAACGGACCATTTTCCACATTTCTGAAGCATGACGTAATGGGGGGTGTTATCTCTTTTGTCGAAAATCAGCCGTTTTTGCTCGAACATTAAATGCCTCCAAATGGTATTTATTTCACTTCCCGAGCCCCTGGAAGCATGAAAATCACTTTAAACATGCTAATTTTAGCTCTAACACTGATGATCCACCTACAAATGTGAAGTGACGTTCAAAAATAAAACATTTGAAAACGGACCATTTTCCACATTTCTGAAGCATGACGTAATGGGGGGGTGTTATCTCTTTTGTCGAAAATCAGCCATTTTTGCTCGAACATTAAATGCCTCCAAATGGTATTTAATTAACTTCCCGGGGTGAAGAAACCCTTTTTGAGTACTCAGAGTGAGTAAATTGGCCATTTTCATGCACTTTTAACCATTCCATAAATCTTGTGTTTTGGGCCCCTGGAAGCATGAAAATCACTTTAAACATGCTAATTTTAGCTCTAACACTGATGATCCACCTACAAATGTGAACTGACGTTCAAAAATAAAACATTTGAAAACGGACCATTTTCCACATTTCTGAAGCATGACGTAATGGGGGGGGTGGTATCTCTTTTGTCGAAAATCAGCCGTTTTTGCTCGAACATTAAATGCCTCCAAATGGTATTTAATTAACTTCCCGAGCCCCTGGAAGCATGAAAATCACTTTAAACATGCTAATTTTAGCTCTAACACTGATGATCCACCTACAAATGTGAACTGACGTTCAAAAATAAAACATTTGAAAACGGACCATTTTCCACATTTCTGAAGCATGACGTAATGGGGGGGTGTTATCTCTTTTGTCTTTGTCGAAAATCAGCAGTTTTTGCTCGACCATTAAATGCCTCCAAATGGTATTTAATTAACTTCCAGAGCCCCTGGAAGCATGAAAATCACTTTAAACATGCTAATTTTAGCTCTAACACTGATGATCCACCTACAAATGTGAAATGACGTTCAAAAATAAAACATTTGAAAACGGACCATTTTCCACATTTCTGAAGCATGACGTAATGCGGGGGGGTGTTATCTCTTTTGTTGAAAATCAGCCGTTTTTTGCTCGAACATTAAATGCCTCCAAATGGTATTTATTTCACTTCCCGAGCCCCTGGAAGAATGAAAATCACTTTAAACATGCTAATTTTAGCTCTAACACTGATGATCCACCTACAAATGTGAACTGACGTTCAAAAATAAAACATTTGAAAACGGACCATTTTCCACATTTCTGAAGCATGACGTAATGGGGGGTGTTATCTCTTTTGTCGAAAATCAGCCGTTTTTGCTCGAACATTAAATTCCTCCAAATGGTATTTAATTAACTTCCCGGGGTGAAGAAACCCTTTTTGAGAACTCAGAGTGAGTAAATTGGCCATTTTCATGCACTTTTAACCATTCCATAAATCTTGTGTTTTGGGCCCCTGGAAGCATGAAAATCACTTTAAACATGCTAATTTTAGCTCTAACACTGATGATCCACCTACAAATGTGAACTGACGTTCAAAAATAAAACATTTGAAAACGGACCATTTTCCACATTTCTGAAGCATGACGTAATGGGGGGTGTTATCTCTTTTGTCAAAAATCAGCCGTTTTTGCTCGAACATTAAATGCCTCCAAATGGTATTTAATTAATTCCCGAGCCCCTGGAAGCATGAAAATCACTTTAAACATGCTAATTTTAGCTCTAACACTGATGATCCACCTACAAATGTGAACTGACGTTCAAAAATAAAACATTTGAAAACGGACCATTTTCCACATTTCTGAAGCATGACGTAATGGGGGGGTGTTATCTCTTTTGTCGAAAATCAGCCGTTTTTGCTCGAACATTAAATGCCTCCAAATGGTATTTAATTAACTTCCCGAGCCCCTGGAAGCATGAAAATCACTTTAAACATGCTAATTTTAGCTCTAACACTGATGATCCACCTACAAATGTGAACTGACGTTCAAAAATAAAACATTTGAAAACGGACCATTTTCCACATTTCTGAAGCATGACGTAATGGGGGGGTGTTATCTCTTTTGTCGAAAATCAGCAGTTTTTGCTCGAACATTAAATGACTCCAAATGGTATTTAATTAACTTCCCGGGTGAAGAAACCTTTTTGAGAACTCAGAGTGAGTAAATTGGCCATTTTCATGCACTTTTAACCATTCCATAAATCTTGTGTTTTGGGCCCCTGGAAGCATGAAAATCACTTTAAACATGCTAATTTTAGCTCTAACACTGATGAATCCACCTACAAATGTGAACTGACGTTCAAAAATAAAACATTTGAAAACGGACCATTTTCCACATTTCTGAAGCATGACGTAATTGGGGGGTGTTATCTCTTTTGTCAAAAATCTGCCGTTTTTGCTCGAACATTAAATGCCTCCAAATGGTATTTAATTAACTTCCCGGGGTGAAGAAACCCTTTTTGAGAACTCAAGAGTGAGTAAATTGGCCATTTTCATGCACTTTTAACCATTCCATAAATCTTGTGTTTTGGGCCCCTGGAAGCATGAAAATCAGACTTTAAACATGCTAATTTTAGCTCTAACACTGATGATCCACCTACAAATGTGAACTGACGTTCAAAATAAAACATTTGAAAACGGACCATTTTCCACATTTCTGAAGCATGACGTAATGGGGGGGGTGTTATCTCTTTTGTCGAAAATCAGCCGTTTTTGCTCGAACATTAAATGCCTCCAAATGGTATTTAATTAACTTCCGAGCCCCTGGAAGCATGAAAATCACTTTAAACATGCTAATTTTAGCTCTAACACTGATGATCCACCT